>NC_083281.1:39132839-39435869 GCF_963506605.1 Zootoca vivipara | reverse complement strand
TTACTGGCCAAGGGAGCCGACATTTGTCTGCAGACAGTTTTTCTGGGTCATGTGGACAGCATGACTAAGCCGCTTCTGGCGAAACCAGAGCAGCACACGGAAACACCGTTTACCTTCCCACCTGAGTGGTACCTATTTATCTACTTGCACTTGGACGTGCTTTCAAACTGCTAGGTGGGCAGGACCTATTTTGCTTGCTTTCTTCTTGAACTGAAATTACAATTATACCTACAATCAAATACATAGCTCTGAGAGACCTCAATAATCTTCTAGTCTAAACTCCTGCTGATCCAATAAATAGATAGATGCCTTATACCAAGTCAGACCACTGGTCCATCGAATTTAGGATTATCTACACTGACTGGTATTAACTCTCCAGGGTATCAGGCAGGGACCTCTCCAACCCATACCTAGAAAGGACAAGGATTGAAACTGGGACCCTCTGCATGCAAAACAGATGCTCTTCCACTGAGCCATGGCCCTTCTCCAACAGATGGTTAGAAATGACAACAGATGGTTGGAGTGGAAGGCAATTTGAAAGAAGGGTGGCTGCCCAGACTGTGTCAACTCAACCTACTTTCTCCTTTGGTGAAGAGTATTTTGTATCGTTTCAAAACTCTGCATTACTGGGGAGAAGTTTTTGTTTGTCTCCTGCTTATATGCTATGTCAATCACCTTTATCTATATGCTTGTTGACACCCTCAAAGACTTGCCCATGCTGGCTCTGCTTCAACAAGCCTTGTTGTTCTACATGCTTGCTTATTTTGTCTTTAATATATTCCACCAGTTTTCATGGGACAGACATTAATGTAACTGGCCTGTGATTTCCAAACTTGGATCCTTAAAACAAAAACTGGTGTTCTCTTCATTTGGACAACACTTCAATTTTTTGAAGGAAGCCTTCTTACCTCTAACAGCCTCTTTGACTCTGCTTGTTAACCACCCAGGCATCCTCTTGGTCCTTGTGGTACCGTTCCTGATCTGCAGGATGCACCCCAACACAAGCCCCAGTTAAGTCGAGTACAGATCCCAGTTTAGCCCCATAAAGCCATTTTTCCTTATAGTTAGAATCATAGAATCATAGAGTAGGAAGAGACCACAAGGGCCATCCAGTCCAACCCCCTGCCAAGCAGGAAACACCATCAAAGCATTCCTGACAGATGGCTGTCAAGCCTCCACTTAAAGACCTCCAAAGAAGTAGACTCCACCACACTCCTTGGCAGCAAGTTCCACTGTCGAACAGCTCTTACTGTCAGGAAGTTCTTCCTAATGTTTAGGTGGAATCTTCTTTCTTATAGCTTGAATCCATTGCTCCGTGTCCGCTTCTCTGGAGCAGCAGAAAACAACCGTTCACCCACTTCTATATGATATTTGAACATGGCTATCATATCACCCCTTAACCTTATCTTCTCCAGGCGAAACACACCCAGTTCCCTAAGCCGTTCCTCATAAGGCATTGTTTCCAAGCCTTTGACCATTTTGGTTGCCCTCCTCTGGACATGGTCCAGCTTGTCAGTATCCTTCTTGAACTGTGGTGCCCAGAATTGGACACAGTACTCCAGGTGAGGAGCGGAATACAGTGGTACTATTACTTCCCTTGATCTAGATGCTGTACCCCTATTGATGCAGCCCAGAATTGCATTGGCTTTTTAGCTGCTGCATCACACTGTTGACTCATGTCAAGTTTGTGGTCTACCAAGACTCCTAGATCCTTTTCACATGTACTGCTCTCAAGCCAGGTGTCACCCATCCTGTATTTGTGCCTTTCGTTGTTTGTTTGTTTGTTTGTTTGTTGCCCAAGTGTAGTACTTTACATTTCTCCCTGTTAAAATTCATCTTGTTTGCTTTGGTGAAGTTGTCTAATCTGTTCAGGCAGGTCATTTTGAAGTGTGATCCTGTCCTCTGGGGTATTAGCCACCCCTCCCAATTTGGTGTCATCTGCAAACTTGCTCAGGATGCCCTCAAGCCCATCATCCATCGTTCCTTGGTCAAGGAGGCTGTCCGTCAGAGTCAACCAACAGTGGGAGCAAACCACAGCAGCAAACAAGTGCACTATGGAATTTCTCACTGGGAACTTTATGGTGCAACCAAGTTCAGTGGGCTAACTGGAAGCACTGAACAGCTGCTTGGTGCTCGCAGGGAGTCCACTGGGATTGGCTGCCCTTCAGAGTTCCTGATGGGGAACTTCATAGCACAGCCAACACCTGCCCAAAGCTGCCTTGCTTTAAGTGCCAGTCAGCTGATCTGTACAGACAAAGTGGGGGTTTCTGTACATTTGCTCATTACTGGATTGAAAAAGCAAGCAGTGTGAAGAATGTTCTTCTGTAGGTGTAGCTTGAGCCACACCCTTAACAGTTTTTGTTTTGATTTGATTAACCTGACATCATTGTGACATAAGGCGATTAACAGGTGGGAATTTCTATGCACTTGTCAAAAGAGCTGTTGAGAATGGGTCAGAAACACAAGGATCCAGCTCTCTTGCCAGATCCTGTTCCCCACCCCTGATCTACAGCCCTACCCTACATCCTTCCTGAGGGGCCTTTCACACTCATGGGTGGGGGGAGCTGGAGCTAGGGAAACCCCAACACATTACTTCAGTTTCTCTCATGTCTTCTCTGGATCCAACCCCGCATAGCTATTTAATTTAAGCAAAATTCCAGTGGTCAGCTCTTATGTGTAGTTTACAAGGGCATTATACTGTATGTGGTGCTTTAAAACCCAGATAATTCTTTGCAAGTCAGTCATAAGAGCCAGGAGTTCCCCCTGGGTTGGGGAGATAGTCAGATATTAAAGTCTAAACTGAAGGGTTTAAATTTTGAAGATTTTGACTTTTTTTGTGAAGCTTAGCTTCACCCCTCATTTAATATGAGAGCTACTCAAGTTGGTTGTTGAATTAAAAATGAAACGGGTTTGTTAGCTGATGTACTTGTCCTAATGTGAATTGGAGCCGATCACACCACATCTAAATCTTCCCTTTACTTAATAATTTTGCCGCAGCAGAACAGAAACCACCTAATTTGGGCATAAAATGTTTGCCATGTTGACTCTGAAGCCAAAGGATTATGCTTACTTTCTCTTCAAAGGTCTGGCCTCTCTTCCCATATGACTTGGAGTTGCCAATTAAGCCTCCCGAAGGAGCCAGAACTGTGAAAGTTATTGATTAGGGGCTTAATTGCTTATCTCTAGGAATTCCTCCTCATACGCCAGTGAAATGAACTCAAAGGGAATGCACCGAGAAAGAGATGGATCATGAAGCGCACACCCTCTGCTCCACAGGGATCATGTTTAACAATTGTTTCCAACTGGTACAGGCTTTGCGATCACATCATCTCTTCCAACCCTCGTTGCAAATGATTTGTTGAAGAGGTTCCAGAGTGACCCACGTGCCAATAAGCCTTTTCCCATTTTGATCAACCGGGGAATGATTCACATATGACTTCTTGATGCGCTACAGTCATTTTAAGATGGTTTCTCTTTGTGAATGACACACCAGGGCGATTCCTCCAAGGGGAGGCTGCAGCTTTTACCAGTTGTGGAATTTTGGTAACATTTCGTTTAAGTTAGCACCTTATTATTACCGATATTTATTTACTGTCTTTATATCCCCATCTTTCTCTCCAAGGAACTCATTTCACCCCATTTAATCCCTGCAACAACCCTGTGAGGCAGATTAGGCTGAGGCAGTGACTGGCTCAAGGTCTCCCACTGAGCTTTATGACCAAGTGGGAACTTGAACTTTGGTCTCCCAGGTCCTAATCTGACACCCTAAAAGCAACAGCACACAGACTCTTTTAACAGCACCTTTCTGCACAAATTATTGCGTGAATTATTGCTCCCCTCACCAACCTAGGCTCAGGTTTCCAATGGCTGGTTTATTGCAGTACTAAACTCAAATTTGCACCCCGTTTTCAAGAAGATGGTCCATACCTTATAAAATGAGATGCTACATGGGGATGAGATAATGTTTATTGAACTATTGGGGAGATTAAGGGAGGATTAGTCTTAATTTGGGACGCAGGTGGCGCTGTGGGTTAAACCACAGAGCCTAGGGCTTGCCGATCAGAAGGTCGGCGGTTCGAATCCCTGCGACGGGGTGAGCTCCTGTTGCTCGGTCCCAGCTCCTGCCAACGTAGCGGTTCGAAAGCACGTCAAAGTGCAAGTAGATAAATGGTAGATAAATACCTTCCCTACAGCAGGAAGGTAAACGGCATTTCCGTGTGCTGCTCTGGTTCGCCAGAAGCAGCTTTGTCATGCTGTCCACATGACCTGGAAGCTGTATGCCGACTCCCTCGGCCAATAATGCGAGATGAGCGCTGCAACCCCAGAGTTGGTCACAACTGGACCTAATGGTCAGGGGTCCCTTTACCTTTAGTCTTAATTTACCTAAATGAGATGTTGATATACTCCCCCTCCTTTTAGCATAGATAAACAAGCCTCATGTGACTGCCCTGAATAGGTGCAAATCAACTTTGGAAACCTCTGCCCCTGATATGATTCCTACTGGGTGTTGGCCCCAAATGTCCATTTATGCAAGGAAGGGATGGGGCACCTGCATCCCTCCAGATGCTGGACTCCAAGTTGCACCAGTGGATCATTCATGGTTAGAGATGCTGGGATTTGTAGTCTAGCAACATCTGGAGGGCAGCAGGCATCCTACCCCTGAGGCAGGAAAAGCTAAACCCTTCCCTAAACTGAAAGGTTCAAGGACATCCATCTGCCCCTACCCCATCTCCAAGGGCTCCTCCACTTCAAATGACTGAAATAAAGCAGGATGTTTCAGTTTGGCATTTGTGTATTTCGGGGAGGAGGTGAAGATTTTTATTTCATTTTGTAATATATATAGCACAGAGAGAACAATTGTAACAACAGAAGAAAATGAGAAAAGGGAAGCAAACTATAGAATAGGCACGCAGAATGAGCACAGCTGCACATAGTGGCATTAATGTATTGATCTGTCCTTTGCTGCTGCTTTTTCTACCCTGTCTTTCTTCCAAGAAGCTCAGCATGGTATGCACGGTTCTCCTGCACATTCTGTCCCCACAACAACACAGTGATGTAGGAGAGGCTGAGAAATAACGGCTGGCCGAGATAATCCAGTGATTTTAGAGACTGAGTGGAGATTGCATGCAGCTCTCCTCATTCACTACCCTGTCCACTGTGTGGCAATGGTGTTATGGTGGCTGCATGAGGCTAGTCAACCTTATATAGAACCATGGAGTGGAGCTCAACTTGTGTGGCCCACCACTTGAGGAAGGAATGGCAGATGCGGGAAACAACTACTCACATCAGCCAAAACAACTTCCTTGCATTTATAGAGTTGAGTGGGCCAGGTGATAGTCAGGGCAGTCTTGAGCAGGTCGCGCGCTCTGGCGCTGAGGGGCGGAGATCGCTCCGGCGCCCCCGCCCTGGCAGGGTGCAGCATGGCTTCCGCGTGGCTTTGCCGCGCAGCGCACGGCCTACCGGCCCGGTGCCCTGGCACCCCGCACCACCGGGACTCTATCTAGAGCCAGCCCTGGTGATAGTGTCTAACCCAGAAGTGTTTAACCATCCAGGTGCTGTTGGGGACGACAACTTCCATAGCTCTTCTGGATGTGGCTTATGGGTGTTGCAGGCCGAAAACCACCGGAGGGCCACAGTTTAGCCACCCATCCCTGTCCTGTCTCCTAAAAAATCTTCCAGATCGCTGCCTGTTTGTTTAAGCAGCTAGAGGTCCCAGGCCCTAAGGAAGTCAGATTAGCCTCAACCAGAGCCAGGGCCTTTTCAACACTGGCTCTGACCTGGTGGAACGCTCTGTCTCCTGAGACCAGGGCCTTACGGGATCTGATTTCTTTCTGCAGGGCCTGTAAGACAGAATTATTCCGCCTGGCCTTTGGTTTGGAATCAACTTTATCCCCTCGCCCTCTTTCCTTTTTGCTTCTGTGATGGAACCCCTATTTGGGGACTTCCCTGTTTGGATAGTTGGCCTCGGTGAATATTTGACATTTTCTCCCATCCCCCCCCCAAACAGTTTTAATCTGAGCTTCCACTGAAATGAGGCTGCATTTTAATTGTATTTTAATCCTGTTTTTAAGTTGTATTTTAATCAATTGTTTTTATACATGGTGTTAGCTGCCCTGAGCCCGGCCTTGGCCGGGGACGGTGGGGTATAAATAAAATTCATTATTATTATTATTATTATTATTATTATTATTATTATTATTATTTATTAAGGGCTTACTGTTGCCTCAGACCACCAGAGGAGCCAATTCTGACTGCTACGTCCTTCACCTTGCCTCATCTCTAAAAATAAAGGTGAAATTGTATCGCCCCTCCCAAAAAAATAAAAATAAAAAATAAAAATCCCACGCAGGATCACATCACAGCAAAATTCACGAGCCATTAAACTCAGCATTCAGCTTCTGTTGATTCTTTACACCAGTGGGTGTTGAACTGAGGGAGATGTGGTGGGGAAGAGACATCAGACTCTTCCTCCTCCACTGTAAATCACACCATCTAGTCCAAATTGAAAAGTACAACACTAGAAACACAATGAGGCGCTTCTTTACAGTTGAGATGGGAATATTTGCCAACTCGGCTTCTCTTGCCAGACCTCATAACTGTAATAGAGATTCCTTGCAGGCTTCATTTGGTGAAGAATGAAACCACTAAAAATGACTTGCATTGTAAAATATTATTTTTTAAAATGCTTCTTTTATCCAGTCCAATAATAATAATAATAATAATAATAATAATAATAATAATAATATACCCCACCCTCCCCAGCGAAGACCAGGCTCAGGGCGGCTAACACCGGATATAAAACAATTAATTAATTCGGCTATTTTATTCTGAAGCTTGCTCCCAATGTGCTCTCTAACACCCCTGTGTCTTCACCTCCTTCTGTCATTTTCTTCATTCTCATGCCTCACCATTCCCTTCACACCATTCCAGTCCTAACTAGAGATGGACATAGCCATCAAGTTTGGGTTTCACTCGGCTTCTCATTTTTCCAAACTTCAGTTCGGTTCATCCCATTTCCACATTGGTTTGTGATTTGTTTTCCGTCAACTTAATGTACATTTCTCCCGATACACACATTTTTGTGTCCAGTTTTGCCTAATATGCAATCTTTACAATCAACTTCCCTTAATATATGCATTCCCCCAATTTTTCTGTTTGGAGAACCCTTATCACAAAATTTGGACAATTACAGTGGTACCTCGGTTTATGAACACAATTGGTTCCGGAAGTCTGTTCATAAACTGAAGCGTTCATAAACTGAAGCAAACTTTCCCATTGAAAGTAATGGAAAGTGAATTAACCCGTTCCAGACGGTCCGCGGAGTAAGCGTTCATAAACTGAAGGGAACTTTCCCATTGAAAGTAATGGAAAGTGGATTAATCCGTTCCAGACGGGTCCGCGGAGTACTTAAACTGAAGCGTTCATAAACTGAAGCATGGGTGTAATTGGTTCCGGAAGTCTGTTCATAAACTGAAGCGTTCATAAACTGAAGCAAACTTTCCCATTGAAAGTAATGGAAAATGAATTAATCCGTTCCAGATGGGTCTGTGGCGTTCATAAACCGAAAATTCATAAACCGAGGTGTTCATAAACCGAGGTTCCACTGTATAACTTTCAAAGGTTTTCTGCAATTCAGCTTGCTTATTGGTGTGAATTAGGTACAGTAGGTTCACATTAAAAAGTGAACAGAATAAAATTTATCCTCCATCCCTGCTACTAGTCCAGTTCTATTTTTCCTTTGGCAGAGTGAGGGATGCAGCAACACCTGTGACTTTCTTGTACCAAAGTGAAACCCTTCTTGGGCTGATGCAGGTATCCCTTGTGAATAACTCCAGCAAGATTGTGCAGTGGTACCTCTGGTTAAGAACTTAATTTGTTCTGGAGGTCCGTTCTTAACCTGAAACTGTTCTTAACCTGAGGTACCACTTTAGCTAATGGGGCCTCCCGCTGCCACTGTGCTGCCACTGCGCGATTTCTGTTCTCATCCTGAAACAAAGTTCTTAACCCGAGGTAATATTTCTGGGTTAGCGGAGTCTGTAACCTGAAGCGTCTGTAACCTGAAGCATCTGTAACCCGAGGTACCACTGTACATGTTTCTACTGGATATGCCCTCACAAGCGACAGCTTAATTGTGGAGGGTGTTGTACAAATGAAGCCAACCGCATATCAAATACCCAACCTTAACCCAGACTTGCAGAATGCCAGGCCTTGTACAATCAAGCCTATTGCATGTGCGATGGGCAGCATTATACTGCTTGACTTTTGAACGATGGGGAGCAACTTGCCATTATGCTGATTTCAAACGCCACCAATAGAACGATTCACAAATGGCAAAAGTCATATTCTAGTTTCAGCAAAATTGTATTTATTTATTTGTTGCATTTATATACCACCTTTTTCTTCCAAGGAGCTCAAGGTGGTGGGCATGGTTCTCCTCCTCCCCATTTCATCCTCACCAGAACCCTGTGAGGTAGTGAGGTAGTTTAGGCTAAGAGATGACTGGCACAAGGTCACCCAGTGAAGTTCATGGCTGAGTAGAGATTTGAACCCTGGTCTCCCAAGTCCTAGTCCAATACTCTAACCATTACACCACACTGTATTCATTATGTATCCATGATGCCAATTTTCAAAAATTCAAACAAAACAAAAAAAATCTGTGCTGTGCAGGTTGTTGTATGGGCTCGGACAGATGTAAACATGGTCGTGCAAGAGATGACATGGTCCCACTGACATCAAGGCTACAATTTCCTAACATCACCCCTCCTCCCATATAAGCTGCAGCTGCAGTAGGAGTGTGTGCTTCTTGTGAAGCATCACCCCACGGGATCGAGTCCCCTTGCTCTCATTTGAGAAAGAGGGGGTATACTCCTCATCCCAACTAAAGCCTTCTTAAGAACCTTCTCAAGGGCCTCATATCTGTCACATATGAGTTGAATGGATGTTCCCCTTCTTCCAATGGAAACTCTACTTTCTGTCTTTGTCATATATATCTATACAAAGTTGTATACACAGATAGAATTCCTGCTTGAACAAATGCCACATCATGTTGACATCACCTCACTGTTGGGCAGTGTGTGTGTGTGTGTGTGTGTGTGTGTGTGTGTGTGTGCAGGCACGCGCATATGCCTGTCAGCATGTGAGATGGCTCTGTAGTGATCAGATGTCAGTGAATGAAATCACACTGCCGTTCACATTGTTTCAAGTCCTTGACAAGATCGCAGTCCCTTGGCCTTCGTTCTGGGCAAACCATGTCAAGCATTGTATTTTATTTTATTTTCCTGAGGTCATTGTCACAGCCTTCATTTCTCCCCCATTTCTCTCATCTCTCAACAAAGCTCATGAATAAAGAAATCTTCTCTCCATGGGGCTACATGGAGCTAAGTCAATAGAGCAAAGGTCAAAACAACTGAGGACATCACTGATGCTTTGTGGACTTGAAGACAATAAACCCACTGTACAAGCCCTGGCCTTGGATTCTTTTGGATGTGCACAGACAAATGTAGCAAAAAACTATCCCAATCCAGTTCCAGAAATTCTTTTATAAGGTAAGTACTCTTGACTGGAATGCACATTCAAATGCATATCCCAATAAAGCATTTTTTTCTAGCTCAAATATCTATTCTGATGTGCATGCAAATGTTCATCCTGTTGAAGCAAAAGTTATATGATAGCCACAACTGGATGTGTGCTCTGATGGGCATCTGATTTTCTAGTGCTGAGCCAAAGTCAGGAAGGCATTTTCAAAAATATGTGCATCAGACTTGGGATGGGGAAGAAAGTCATTTTGGTTTGCGTATAAAGGCGAACCAATCTAATTAATACTTTTCTGAATGCAAACCAAAACACAATCATCTTTTGAATTGTGCAGTACAGTTTTCTAGCCATGTAATGTAGGCAAAAATGTATATATTAGGGTAAAGTGTGCATAAAATATATACAAATGACAAGCAAATCACTTACAAAAACGTGTGCATTAGAGAAAAGTGCATAACAAAATGTGTACATTAGGAGAAATTTGCACTGAACAGTTGATGCATTTTCATGAGAACTTTAAAAAAAAAACAACAACAACACACACAAACCGATATGGCAATGTGGAGAATTGGACTTAAGAATGGAAAAAATAAAAACAGAGAAACCAAAATTCACAGAATCACCCATCCCTAGTCAAAACTGAGAGGCAGCATCTCCTTTCAGCATTTTGGTCCCAGAGATCATTGTGAAAGTGTTGAGCAACTGCCCAGTTATTATGGTGATATGTGATTGACTAGGATGCGGCTTAAACAGAAGGCATTGACCTGTCTAACAGGCTTGAGCTAACCATGAGAGACATCAACAAGTATCTTAATCTCACTGGTTGCATTCATCCATTCACTGGGTGCTCTATAACAGAGTTCTCAGGGTGGCCTACAAATAGACAGTAACAACCCGGAGCCACGATGCCTCCACAGCCAGTACATGAAACTTCACTGGTTGTGATCAGTAAAGGAAGAATAACAGAGGAAATCCGGCTGCCAATTGAGCAGCAGAGGTTTCTATGTGCTGGAAATTATGAGTGTGCAGTGTGGATGCGCTTCTGGTCCTGCCTGCTTTAACGGAGGAAGCCCCTATGACAGCGGGGGATCGTCGGTGAATGGAAAACAAGGATGACAGAGGGTAAAACATCCTTGCAAAGTCTCCTCAGGGACAGGGGGAATGGGCTTGACTTGCAGTTTGTCTCGGTACCTGGCTCTCACTCCAGCATGGAATGTGGGTGGCAGGGAGGCGCTGAGTGCAAAAATACTTCACCTGGCAAAAACCCTCCTAAAAGCAGAGACATCACCTTGCCGACAAAGGTCCATATAGTTAAAGCTATGGTTTTCCCAGTAGTGATGTATGGCAGTGAGAGCTGGACCATAAAGAAGGCTGATCGCCAAAGAATTGATGCTTTTGAACTATGGTGCTGGAGGAGACTCTTGAGAGTCCCATGGACTGCAAGAAGATCAAACCTATGCATTCTTAAGGAAATCAGCCCTGAGTGCTCACTGGAAGGACAGATCCTGAAGCTGAGGCTCCAAGACTTTGGCCACCTCATGAGAAGAGAAGAATCATTGGAAAACACCCTGATGTTGGGAAAGATTGAGGGCACTAGGAGAAGGGGACGACAGAGGACGAGATGGTTGGACAGTGTTCTCGAAGCTACGAACATGAGTTTGACCAAGTTGCGGGAGGCAGTGGAAGACAGGAGTGCCTGGCGTGCTCCATGAGGTCACAGAGAGTCAGACACGACCAAACAACTAAACCACAACAAATGCCGCCATTAAGAAGCAGAGGTTTTCAGTTTAATTGGATCTTGGGGAAAATGGCAAAGATCTGTGGCATGTTTTTCTAGTGAGACAGAATGGTTTCTAGCAGACTGTCACCTGTTCCAAAACATCGAAGCAAGGGATGGAGAGATAAGACCTCTGAGAAACTTCAAGATTCAGTTCCATCCCAAGCCATGATGGGAGAAACAACAGCTGAGAAGTGAAAGAGACAACACCATATATGGACAGGTGGAATCTCCATGGATATAACAGTTTTCACACGCAGGGCAGAATAAAGATAATAGTTTGGGTTCCTCACTTGAAGCTTTATAAATTATATATCGTAACATTACGAATGGAAATCATTAATTATGTAGTTTTTGACTGAGTTATTATTATAACTGAAATGTACAGTGGTACCTCTACTTACGAATAACTCTACATACGAATGTTTCTACTTACGAATGGAGCTCCGTCCGCCATCTTGGATGCGGTTTAGATAGGATTTTTTCTACTTACGAATTTTTAGATAGGGTTGCTTCTGCTTAAGATTTTTTTTCTCCCAATGCATTCCTAAGGGATTCTACTTACAATTTTTTTCGACTTATGAATGTGCGTTCGGAACGCATTAAATTCGTAAGTAGAGGTACCACTGTAACAGACATTAATTAAGATTATGGAACGCAGTGATATAAGATTGGATATGCACCCAAACCACCATGCAGGGAGCCACTTTAATTAAAATGTGTTAACTGGAAGTTGATTGGCATTTTGATAAATGTATAATTTTGGAATTGTTATTGTTATAATTTGGCTATTATTGGGAGTATATTGGAAAAAATTTTTAAAAAATATGCAGTGTGTCTGCAATCATTTGCAAGCAGTGACAATAAGGGAAGAATCGATGAGCTTTTCAGAAAATTCCCACTGCTTTCAAGGTGAAAGTTGAACCTGGATGACATTCAGCTTAGCACCAGTTTGCATCAATGTTTACTGATCCAGCAATTGATACATGTCCAGATCTGCATAGCTGGGTTAACGCACAAAGACATCAGTGGCAGGCAGAATAGGAAGGACATCCAAGCCCTATAGATTTCTTGCATTTGCATGCTGTGCAGATCACAGTTAGAGTGGAAAGGGATTTTGCCCACTCACAAAGGTAATGGCTGAGCTCCCTATAATTTGCCAGGTTAAAAGATTGAACCATCTAATTTTGATAAGTGCTGCTTGAGAGAACCTGTATCTGCCCCCAAAAAGGGACGGGTCATATCTCTGAAGCAGAGCATCTGATCTGCATGCAGAAGGTCCCACACTCCATCACCAGCATCTCTGGGAAAGAATCCTGCCTGAAACCTAGAGAGTCACAGCTAGCCAGCACAGACAATACTAGGATAGAATGATCAATGGTCCGACTGGCTATAAGAAAACCTCCTGTGATGTTCCTCATTCCCTCTCCTGCACTGCTATTACAGGTGTGCGAACCTTGTCCTCATTTGCATTTGGTTACCCTATGGTTTAGGTTTGCTTTGATGTAAAAGGAAGCTCCTTTTTTAATCAACTCCCTCCTTTATGCTCATTACAGGAACGAACCTCACCGCAAACCATTTCTGTCACTTCCCAGATGTTCATGCTGGGTTCCAGCTGTGGGCAAAGATACCTTGAGTCAACCTTTCATTTCTGCACTTCAAACACACAGGCTGTGTGAGAGCACTTCATCCTGGTATACCAGTCCCCTCTGTGCTGTCCATAGTGGTCCAAATGAATGACACTTAAGGGAGGGCAAGCAAGACACAGAGTTTTCATCACTGGCATCAGAGCACAGGGCAACAAGACAGAGGAATGCATTGGGCAAAGGGATGACGGAACAAGAAAACTATCTCCCAGGAACAAGGAAAGAAAACGAGGGCTGTCAACCAGCTTTGGCCACAGCCTGAACTAAATTGGACCAATTCTGGGAGGATCCAAGCTTGGGCTGAGTTGCCCAGGGTGATCCAGGGCTGCCAGGGGGCAGGACATCAGGCAGGAAGGCTGCAGGGGTCTGCTTCACCAGTGTGTGTTCCCCACAGGGAATGTGCTGGGGAAGCAGAGCCCCAAGAGACTGAGACATGTGGGGTGCAAGTGTCTTCTCACTCCTGACTGTACAGTATGTTAAATTGGTTTAAAGGGGCGGAAAACACCCCATTGGGGCTGGATCTGGGGTGAGGCAGATAGTCCCTGGGTCAGGGGGTGATGGTGGGGAATGTGCCAAGTGCTAGGAGGACAAACGGGCACTGCCCCACCAAGCTCAGTCTGCCCTCAGCCAATCCCTGCCAGCCAGCCTTCTTATTTCCAACCTGTCCAGGGGCTGGTTCTGGCGGTCAGCTTCCTCCTCCTTAGCCTCAGTGTTGCCCCATGTAAGGAGGAGGATGGAGGCAACGTTGGAATTAGTTGGCTCTGCGTGAAATTGGCTGTGTCCCCACTTCCTGTTGTTCTCTCTGCCTTCTGCCCTACCAGTCCTAAGAGGCATCAGCCATCACTGTGGGATGCTCAGTAATGATAGCAGAGGAAGATTGGTGTCAGGGAGGTCGTGAGTTGGCAGAGAGATGCAAAGCCTAGGAACTGGAGATATTCTGCAGAGAGAACTAGAGACACTATGAGACCTCTTGACCAATCATTGTTTAAAAATAAGGTTTTAAGGGGGGGAACAGGGATTTTTTAATATATAATATAAAAGACCCATTTAGCATGAGGACAAATGAGCCCCATACCTGACTTGAGACTTCAGTGAAAATCCCCGAAAAGCCTCCTTATTAGGCCTGGACCATAAAGAAGGCTGATCGCCGAAGAATTGAAGCTTTTGAATTATGGTGCTGGAGGAGACTCTTGAGAGTCCCATGGACTGCAAGAGGATCAAACCTATCCATTCTGAAGGAAATCAGCCCTGAGTGCTCACTGGAAGGACAGATTGTGAAGCTGAGGCTCCAATACTTTGGCCACCTCATGAGAAGCGAAAAATCCTTGGAAAACTAACTAAACGACTAAACAACAACAACAATTAGGCCTGCAAGGTCATTTCATCCAAGCCATGGGGAAATGATCAGTGTTCCCTACTAGTGTGAAGGAGTTGCAGAATTGGGGGAAACCAAGTTGTTCCTTGTGAAATAGCTCCATTTGCCAAGCTGATTCTGAATAAACACCAAGGGTGCAAGCTAAAACACAACTCAAAGAACACCTGAGTCATTAACTGATTGTGAAATGGGTCAAAAAAGCCACTCCCTCTTGGCCTCAGTCCCCCTCCCTCCAAACTTTTAAAGGGGAAGATGTTATAACTATCAGTGATAATCTTCCACAATGTTGGGAGTTTCTTTGTTTCTTTTACCAAGTCTGAATGTTCCTCCAAAAGCACAATCAAGGATGTGGATCAGGGAATTGCTGCTTCCACCAATGACTTAATTAATGCAAATGCATATGAGAAAACCTTGCCATGATTATAGCCCCTGGATGCTCCCCCTCCACTGAATATCAAGAATGCCTCCCATAATTGTAAAGTCAGTTGGAATTGCACATCTCAAGAAATTCCAAAAGCAAAACTGATTAAGCCATTTTACGGTGTATGTGTGTGTAGGAGGTTAGTTCCTATATTTGAGGGAGGGAGAGAGAGAGAAGTAATATAAAGGATACCCTAGCAGCAAGTGATTATTGCAGCTGGCATTATAATACCCAGAGGTCTGTGCACACAAGAAGCCGAAGATTTGTAATGAAAAAAACATTAGAAAACATTATCCTTTGTTGCCTTCAACAGAATCTTGGGGGAGCAAATCTATTATACGATTGCTAAATTCCACACTCCCCCCTCCTCCTGACTAACAGAGGACTTACCTTCAAACTTGTTATTAGAAGGTTTCTTTGAAGCTGCATTTAATGCAGAATCTGGTTTAATTCTGCACAAAATTTTCAAAGGGCTGGTTTATTGTCCTCATGGGCTGTTAAAGCAGACAATATCAAGCCGCCTTTGCCCTCAGTGGTCAACAACAATTCCACATGGCTGCAACAGGAGCAGAAATGGGACAGCAGCTCCCACTCCATCATCTCAACTGAGATACTAGCTGCCTTTTGGCTCCTCTTTTCCCTGAAAGGTTTCCATTCAACATGGTTACTATAAGAACCTGGTAACTTTAAGAACGAGGGTCTCCTGAGCTTGCTTTTCTTCCTCTCCCCTCATCCCCCCCTTCCCTTTTGTGTCATGCATTTCAGTTTATAAGCCTGACACCATGTATTATTTTGTTCTTTATTGCGTATACCCCCACTTAGAAATATTTAGGTGCTTTAAAAATGAATCGTCATTCAAGTGTATTTAGGATTTAGTAGGCACGTATGAAGTTGCTTTACAGAGTCAAGGGTTACATTACAGAGACAATATTTTCCTGGACTGTGGCACCTTTGGCCTCTCTTATAAAAACACTCCTTCCACTTGGAAAGCTTGGAGGTCAAGTACAAAGGTTTGACTTGGCCATCATCCGAAAACAGGGGTGTGCATAGACTCCCTAGGCTACCCTGTGGCAATTTGCCCTGTTCTGTCCTGGAGAACCACCCACCCCACCATGCATCCATCCCTACAATAATTTTGGGAAAGACTTTTAAGATACAGGTTTTAAAAGGTTGGGGAGTACATGGCACCACATAGGATTGGCTCTTCCCGCTTAACAGCTATTAGGCAGGATGATCTAATCCTGCATAGTGCTGATTGCTGCTCCTTCATGAGTGACATTTGAGGGAAGCTGCTCCCAAATGAGGAGGAGCCAGCACTGAACAGAATTGGATCCTCCTGCTTAAAAGCTGCCAAGGATCTGGTGCTACACTCCATGGTGTTGAGCAGGCTTCCTCAACCTTGGCCCTCCAGATGTTTTGAGACTACAATTCCCATCATCCCTGACCACTGGTTCTGCTAGCTAGGGATCATGGGAGTTGTAGGCCAAAAACTTCCGGAGGGCCAAGGTTGAGGAAGCCTGCTGTTGAGCCTTCCTTCCAGGAAGACATATCTGCCCTTCATGTAGGCCTTGACCTTTCTTGCATGATTTTCCCACCCTACCTTCCTTGACCCCTTCCTGTCCCCACCCCCAGTCACAGATTGCTCTGGGTCAATCCAACCCAACTTGCACTGTACCTGACTTGTCCAAGGCTCTTCAATTATGTCTGTTTTGGCTGGGTCAAAACTTGTGCAAAGCCCTATTAGATGATGCTAGTTAGTGTGGGGAGGTTATTGCTTTTTGATAGAAAGGAGGATACTCAAGCGTGAAGGGACAATCTCCCTCATCCTAATGGCCACCGATAAAGAATGCTGTATTAGTGGGTTTATTAACATAAGAGGGGCCTGCTGGATCAGGCCAATGGCCCATCTTGTTCAGCCTCCCTTTTTTGCAGTGGCTAGTCAGATGCCACAAGCAGAATTTGAGCACAACAGCAACTCTCTCAACTTGTGATACCCAGCAGCTAGTATTCAGAGCCTCCAAAGTGAAGGTAGAATACAGCCATCATAGCTAGTCGCCATTGGCAGTCTCCTCCTCCTTGATTTAGTCTACTCCCCATTTAAAGCCATCCAAGTAGGCGGTCATTGCTGCATCCTGTGGAAGCGAGTTCCTTAGTTTAACTAAGCACTGTGTGAAGAAGTCCTTTCTTTTCTCAGTCCTGGATCTTCCAACATTCCACTTCATTGGATGTCCACAAATTCTAGTGTTACACGAAAGTTCTGGCATATTAATTTTTTTCTGTACTGGCAGGGGGTTGACTAGATTATATTTGAGGTCTCCCCCAACTTAATGGTTTCTACAATTCTATGAAATGAGACCACTGAAGAAGAAGGGAAATGTTTCCACTTGATTATTCTGATTGTATGAAGTGGCTCCTAGAGGTCAGGATAGATTGCTCAGCAAATGGGACTGCCTGTCTGCAGGAAAAGATCTGAGGTTTCCTTCCATCCTCCTGACAAGCGATTTCCCTGAAATTGTAAAAGAGAAGATATGCTGTGGGACTGATAATTGAAAATAGTCTGGTGTCAAAAATGCCTGTCAGTTCTCCAGGTAGATAAAATTATACTGTATTGATATTTTATAACAGTTTTCATCCAACATATCTGAAATGGCTCCTTTCCTCCACCCCTCAAGCAGACAGAGGCTAAGCTTTAAAAAAACACACATCTGTCAGCAAGACTCACTATTCCAGTGCTCTTTCATGAAAAGGAGAGTAGAGAACCTTTTGGCTTCAGTCAAGCTAAGGTTATAGCCTGAGGACTGCCTTGAAAATGATGCTTTTCATACATTCTACCTTCAAAATGCAACCTGTCCAAAGAGCTAGTCTAAAGATCCCTGTCAGGATCCTGCCCAAACTAGCTTGGAGAGATCTGAAGAGGAGGAGTGGAATCCTGCAGAGAAGCCCAGTGCTACTGAGCTTGAGTGAACCTGCTCCATTTGTTAGAACCCCCAGGGGGCGGGACTAGCCGCCCACGGTGCTGGGGTGTGCTTACCAGGGGGTGATCCAGCTGCCATGCATGTCCTGGGGGGTGCACCCCCTGTGGTGTGCATCAGGGGCGGGGCAGCGATGTCACTCCTCAGGGATGGCACCCGGGCAGGCTGCACCCACCGCACCCACCTTTCTCCGCCTCTGCTTCCAATACTGAACAGCAAGTGTGGGAGAGGGCCCAGGTAAAAGCCTAGACTGTAAGCATGGAGGAGAAATTTGATGAGGTTTGAATTCCAATGTGAACCGACCTGATTCTTACTTGCCAACCCAATATGTGAATGCAAACCTAGCCATTCTTCTAAATCTGCACATCTTCTGCAGGGTGCAATTGGTTTTAGCTCTGTCCCATGATGAACTAGCCTAGCACAGGTATTCTCCTTGGGGGCTCGCTCTCTACTTCAAGCATTCCTAGCAAGGTGGCAAAAATTCCAGATTGGGGGGGGGGGAGTTCCAGCAGAGTTAGAGTCATCGGAAGCTGCCTTACACTGAATCAACCCATTGGTTCATCTAGCTCAGAACTGTCTACATTGACTGGCAGCAGCTCTTCAGAGTTTGGGGGAGGGAACATTCCCATCTGTACCTGGAAATGCTGGCGATTGATTGACCTTCCTCATGCAAAGCTGGTCCTCTGCCACTGAGTTACTGCCCTTGCTCAGTTGAGGAGGAGATTGGGGAAAGGAGGAAACCTGTAAAGCAGTTTAAAAGAGCACCAGCTCTTATTAACACACAATACAGCTTATTAACTGACCTTCCTCCCTCTGTGTTCTGGAGTACAGTCCCAGTATATAGAAAACTGCCAATATCATAATGGGATTATGCACATCTATGGCCTGACATTACTTGGAACACTGTGTACTGTTATGATCATCTCCCAAAATGATCAAGGGGATGGAGCGACACACACACCCATGAAGAAAGCTTACAACATGTGTGGCTGTTTAGCTTAAAGAAAAGGGGGGGGGTAAGAGAGGACATGATAGAGGTGTATAAAATTATGCATAGTAAGGAGGAAGTGGAGTGTGTAACAGGGGGTTACTTAAAACTAGCAACGCCCTGTTACAAATTTATGTCACGGTCCTGCATGGGCCTGTACAGCACCACTGGATGTTTTACGATCGATTGATGCTGCACCAATGACACTTTATATCCGCAGCTGCAGTTTCCCTCAGGCTGCCAGCTGGATGCTTGCACTTTACTCAGATAACGCAGACCAGGATAGGTTTTAAATAACAAGTGTGTTTTATTTGTTGGTACAGAAGTGTGTGGTTACTGAAAACATAAAGTCACACATAAACGTATAACTATTACCCTATACCGGCCTATACCTGCTAAATTAATTACCGGCCTATACCTCTAATTAAACCGCGCCACCAGTTTCACCTCAATCTCCTATCCTGTGTGTTCCTTTCCCCCAATAATCCACCTAGTTCTCTGACTCTCACTGACAGCTCCACCTCTCTTCCACAATTCCCCCACCTCCAACTCCAACCCCAACTGCAACTCCACTCAACTGCCCTAACTGCCACTGGGTTTTTTTATACCCTGCCAGCCCCTGCCCCTGAGGGTTCTAAGGCTCCAAACTTAACCCCTTACTTGCTCAACCTTCTTCCTAAATAGGTTCGCCACAGAGTGAAAAGCTTCTCGACCTCTCTCCTCCTACTAGAACTTGTGGGCACTCAATAAAGCCGAATGTTGGAAGATTCAGGACAGACAAATGTTTAACTATGCACTCTTTGCGGAGCGTGTAGTTAAACTATGCAACTCACTCCCACAGGAAGCAGTGATATCCACCAGTTTAGATGAATTTAAAAGTATGTTAGACAGACTCATGGAGGATAACTACTTTCTACCTCCAATGTCAGAATCAGTATACAGTACCAGTCTGAATACCAGTTGCTGGGAATTACACAGGTCCTGCCATGGACATCTGGTGGGGCATGGTAAAAGTAGAGTGTTGCACTAAATGGGCCTTTTGCCTGATCCAACATGTTCCTCTTTTGTACTTAATTGAGTAGAAACTTCCAGTCCACATGGAAAGGTTGGGAACTATGTGGCCAGGGACAGGTATGTTATCGATGCATCTTTATTGCCTTCTTCTTGTGTTAATGTTTCCAGTCCAGGCATAACATCTGAACACAGCTTCATTAGTTTTTGTGGGGGAGCCACAGCTTAGAAGTGTATATGGTAACCCCACCCCATTGTCCCCATGCACTGCAATTATTACTATTATTATTTTGATAGGGGGGGCTTCTATTGGCTACAATAGAAATCTTCCTTCAAACCTACTTTCAGTGTGGAGAGAAGGTAGGGAGAATTGGGTCCTGTGGGTGCCTCTGCACTCACAGATGTCGTATTAGCAACTGATGTATTAGGGGAAAATGCACACAACTCATGAGCAGTTTTTTCATTTATATTTTCTCAGCAATCTACAGGAAACTGGTTGGATTTATGAGGGGGAATGTGTGAAACTTCCACCTAGTGAAAATAGGCTGATACTGACAGGTAGGACTGAGAGAATTTGGGGAGGACTTTTTCACCCAGCCCCATTTTAAAGGGGATTAGATAAATTCATGGATTTTATCAGATGCTAGTAGCCATGAAAGCTAGGTGGAACTGAGGGAATGTATACTTCAAGATACCAGGTGGGTGGTGGTGGTGATAGAAGTAGAGAACTACTGCCCTCGCTCCATTCTGATGGGCTTCTGTCCACTTTTGGAAACAGACATATGGACTTGGTGGACCACTGATCTGATCCAGCAAGGCTCTTATTATGTTTTTGTCCTTCAAGGGAAGAAAAAGATGCCCTTACTGAAATCCTTTCTCCTGCACAACTACAGAGAAGCCATGCTGCCCATTACACAAGGCCGGCCTACTGCTTTCTGTTCTGGAATCGTATCTGCACCACTGCCCTCTTTCATGAAGAATATCTTAACCGGATGAAAGGATGGCCCAGCCACAGGAAACTGGAAATGCAATTTCCTTTTGGGCTTTGTTTTTGCAACGGAACAAGAACGTTTGTGTGTGTCATATTAGTAGGCACGGATGATAACAGATTTCAATTGGCTTTTTCTGTCTACTTTGTTCTTTGCCAAGAGACATCTAAGAAGATGAAGGTCAGAAAGAGAAGGGGGGAATGACATAAGTGTGTTTGATGTTCTGCTTTACACACACACACAAAGGCGTGAAAGGAAACCCACTGGCTGCAGAGACAAAGAGAAATGAATCTGCCCTCTTCTCTGGCTGACCAGGTGGAAAATGTGTGCACTCTGCTTCTCCAGAGCTTCTTCTCAGCTCATCTGCTTTGACTTTGAATCTAGCAGAAGGACACTGCCCCGGCCACCATCTTAATCTATTGTCTTGATAATGAAAACCCATCATTTGCAACAACGGCTTTGTAACTTTTTCAGCGACTGTGCTTAAAATAAAAACAAAAATGGTAAGCTGCATTTTCCCTGACGTAGGTGCTCAGAGCATCTTATTTATTTTTTCGTTATTCAAGAGTGTTCTATCCCACTCATCTCCCATCTGGAGCTCAGAGCAGCTCACAACCAATAGATAAACAGTAATAGTAGCAGTAATAAAGCCATAAAGAGGTGAGAGGCTGTGGCTTAGTGGTAGAGCTCCTACTTTGCATGAAGAAGGTCCCAGGTTCAATCCCTGGCATCTTTATTTCAGGCAGGGAGAAAACCCTGTCTGAAATCCTGTACTGTAAGGTAAGTGTAGATAATGCTGAGCTACGCAGATGCGTCAATGGTCTGACTCAGTAGAAGGCAGCTTCTTGTGTTCCTAACAGCAGCAATGCAAATGCAAAAAATATTGGTCAACCCACAACTAACAGAAGTTTACCGTATACAAATGTCTGGCCAGTATAAAAATATCTACAGTCTCCTTGTAAAAATGGCATGTGTTACCTCTGTCCCTCCATCTTCACTGCCCAGACACATAAGCAAACAGCTGAATCTTCAAAGTGCAGTACTTAATGAATCCCACAGCAGTTTCACTAAACTGTAGCAGTAGAGCAAAAAATAAAATAAAAGCATGTACAACTACAACAGAATAATCAGCTAAGAGCAGTGAAAATACAACAAATAAAACAGGAGAAGCAGTATCAATAATATGCCTCTTTACAGAATAAAAAAATAAGAAAGCCATCATACAACCCCCATTGGAGGATTTGTTGTGCCTCGTTACAATCCTGGATTTGCATGAAGACAATTTGAAACAGGGGAGCAATAGCGAAGGCAGGTTGTACAACTATTTTCAGATGGTGAAATTGTGGGAGTGGGGGGATGGGGAAGTAGTACTGAATATTCTCTGAATAGGGGTGACATTTTTTTCCATCAGCTCCCAACAAGAGGAGTTCAAAAGCAGACATTCTCATGCAACGTATCAGCAAATTCTTTTCTGAGGAATTCTGGCCCAGCTCAACAACGCCTACCTTATTCTGAGACACATCACTGGTCTATCTAACCCACAGTTGCCTGCTGTATTTTATCATCACAGCACCACCTTCCCAAGTTCGTGGGATCCAGAAAACAGAAACCGGGGTGTTTGGGGGGGAGTTTTCAAAATAAATAAAGAATAAACAATAAATATTGGGTGGGGGAGAGTTTATTCCACTCTCACTGTTGCCTAATATCTGCTGCATGAGATGATAGGTTCATTTTGCCTTATGATAGGTAGGGCCACCTCTGGCTATGTCCCAATGCCTGGAGCCACTGTGCTAGGAGGGTTTCTGAAAGTTGGCCCAGGAATAAGGTGAACTACCTGCAGAAGTCAGCAACCCTGATTGCTTCAGCAAGTCCTCCATATGCTATTTGTAGTCCATTTCTTATATTGACTAACATTTGGAGTCAAAATTAGGAAGTCAAGGCTAATGACCAGCCCAGAATGTTTTTCAAGGTTGCCTGCGCCTAAAATTGAAATCCTTGCATCTCTATTTAGCTTTGCTTGGGTTTTTTTACCCGTCCTTTCCCCCCCTCTCTTTTCCATCCTAATTAGCCCTCCTCAGTGAACAGGGACTGACATTTAAAATTAGCTCTGCTGAAACTAGGTGTACCTTAACACAGCTTCCCCAAGCCACTCTTCCAGTGAATGGTTGGGCGAAAAATCGTAGTGGATATGTCAAGCTCTCTTTTTAATGGTTAGGTATCTGTCAATATTCATGTCAATTTCATTCATGGAAGGTGCCCTTTCTGCAAGACAGTAGGTCTCAGGCTGAGTGCAGCAGCACAATTAGAGCGCCACTAGAGAGGCCTGTAAGATGGTGCCTTGGAAAATAAAGTTGTACAGAAACCCATCACTCTATGCTCACCGGAGCAGGCAGACCCTTCCTAATGCACTGATTAGAGATTGGGAAATCTGTCAATTTGGAGTTCTCCCATTTCCCCATTTTTTCCAGTATTAAGGTCAATGCTCCACATTCTCATCAGTCCATAACTTTTTTTAAAAAAACAACCCTTCATGAAAATTTATTAGCTTTTTAATGCATTTTTTCTGATATACACATTTTTTTGTATGCAATCTTGCATCATATACAGATTTTTGCAAAGCAAATTTGTATATTTGCATATTGTTTTCACTAATATGTGTACTTTGATGCACATTTTACCCTAATATATGCATTTTTGTACACATTCTTTTGTTAGAGTATTAAATTCCAAAGTGAGAATTTCAAAGGATGGCTATGTTTTAAAGGGTTCACATAGGGTTCAAATATTTGGTACCATTATTTTTTAAATTGACCCTTGACACAGAGAAACATGAATAGTTTAAGAACAACAAAACATGCTGTGGGACATGCAATGTTAGGAATATAATTAAAAGATATAGAAACTAATTGGATACATCAAAAATCAAAAGTTGTGAAAGTAGTGGAAAAGGCTGTGAAGTTGAAACAGACATATACAGGACATGTGGCAAGAGGCGATTCAGACCAATTTGGGGTGCATTGCTAGTGTGAGGACCCTGAAATTGTAAAAGACCAAGGGGGTGGTCACCTATACAGTGTGTGGATGATCTAAAACTAACAGCAAGGCTGTTTAACAGAAAATGCTGGGGAAAGAATGTCTCTGCTGACTTGCATAGGAGAGAGGGTAGTGGTATATACGACAGCAAAGACCCACGAATCACTGTGACTGAAGTTCCCAGAGAAAACAGTTCACTGTGATTGAGATCTGTCAGTTATAATTAAACACGCCCCCTCCCATCTTTCCACTCTCTCCCCCAGGAGTGCCAGCTTGGCCCCGTGACTGTGAGTGCCCAGGGCCATGGGTACCATGCAGCGTGCATGGCCCTGGTGCTGACATTTGTGGGTGCCCGGCCCCTTCATGGGGAATTTTGGGGGGTGCTTGAGCACCCAGAGCCCCAGGGAGTCAGCACCTATGCTCTCCCCACTAGTTAGCTTTCTTTCTTTTATTTTCTTTTTTTTAAAAAAAAAGAAGAAGATTGCAACAGTCACTTTAAAAATGTCACATTTTGTGGGCAGCCAAACAGACTAAGTGACTTGGAACATTAGGGAATTTCTGATCCTATCTGAGACTCCTTGTTTACAGTGCAGTTTGACTTGAGAATGTGGACAGCTCACCTAAATCACCACAACTGGTCTCATAATTCGGGAAGTAAACGGCTGATGTGGACCCCTATTAGCAGACCCCTGTTTTGGAGAGCTCTGGAGTAGCAGCTAAGAACATGGGCCACTGTAGAGTTAGTTCTGAAAGCTTCCCCTTTATTTGGTACCTTACACCACAGGAACAATAACTCGACTTGCCATAACTAGCTTACTGCTTTGCTATATTGACACCTCCCCCACACTTGCAGACCATTCCCTCTGTTGGACACAGTTTGGATACTTCCTTTAAAGCTCCAAACTGCAGGGAAATCAGAGCTAAGTCGGGAAATCCACCACTACTGCATAAGGCTGAACTTGCTTCAGAGGCCACAAAACACCAAAAATAAATCTACAGGTATTGTGAGAAACGAGCCCCTTCCTGCGTTTCAGAGTTTTAAACCAATGAGTGCAGTCCCAGATATGATTGACATTTAGGAGACTGCTTGTATGAAAGTGATGAGTGGCATAGCCATTGTCAGAAGGGAGAAGGGATGCTTTGGTTCATTTTGAATCCTTTTCTTATTTTTCTTCTTCGCTGCTGGAGTATTGTTCATAGAAAAGAATAGCAAAATCCCGAATTTCAGTATAGCTGTTATTGAGCATTAGTTATTCTGCCCAGAACAAAAGGAAGAAGCAGAGACAGCAGTTCATGTTCTTTCTCGCTCAGGGCTTCTTTTCAAGAAATACCCTACCAATGCAGTTCTGCAAAAGAGCCGAGGATTGTTACATCCGTATTGCCAGCTTGGGGGATGGAGAGAGAGCAGTGTATGGAAATTCTGCAATATACGCCAGCGCTGCTATATATATTCCTTGCTTTTTAAGGAAATGTAGTTGGGGGATTAGGGATGGGGAGAAATTCAGACCAGTTCACATTTTAATGGTATTTAGTGCAAAACCACGTTTTCTGAAACAATACAAAAAAATGAAATGCCGTTGTCCTTCAGCATTCACGCTTCTCTGAATTTTGCAATGCAAAATTAGAGGGAAATTAGGGGAAAGTGCTCGTAAAATGCATTAGTAAGTGAAAATAATATGAAAGTTCATGATATTAGGGGGAATTGCTTTAAAAATGTATGCATTAGGAGAAATGGAAAGGTACTACACTTGGGCAGAAAAAATGAAAGGCACAAATACAGGATGGGTGACACCTGGCTTGAGAGCAGTACATGTGAAAAGGATCTAGGAGTCTTGGTAGACCACAAACTTGACATGAGTCAGCGGTGTGATGCAGCAGCTAAAAAAGCCAATGCAATTCTGGGCTGCATCAATAGGAGTATAGCATCTAGATCAAGGGAAGTAATAGTACCACTATATTCTGCTCTGGTCAGACCTCACCTGGAGTACTGTGTCCAGTTCTGGGCACCACAGTTCAAGAAGGATACTGACAAACTGGAACGTGTCCAGAGGAGGGCAACCAAAATGGTCAAAGGCCTGGAAACAATGCCTTATGAGGAATGGCTTAGGGAGCTGGGTATGTTTAGCCTGGAGAAGAGAAGGTTAAGGGGTGATATGATAGCCATGTTCAAATATATGAAAGGATGTCATATGGAGGAGGGAGAAAGATTGTTTTCTGCTGCTCCAGAGAAGCGGACACGAAGCAATGGATTCAAACTACAAGAAAGAAGATTCCACCTAAACATTAGGAAGAACTTCCTGACAGTAAGAGCTGTTCGACAGTGGAATTTGCTACCAAGGAGTGTGGTGGAGTCTCCTTCTTTGGAGGTCTTTAAGCAGAGGCTTGACAGGCATATGTCAAGAATGCTTTGATGGTGTTTCCTGCTTGGCAGGGGGTTGGACTGGATGACCCTTGTGGTCTCTTCCAACTCTATGATTCTATGATTCTATGAGAAATGTGCAATGAAATACTGATGAATTTTTCGGGGAATATTTTTTATAAACATCACAAACTGCTGCAGGAATGTAGCAAACGGAACTTATAGATTGGAGAAATGAGAAACTGAGAGAAACTGAGACTGGCACATTTGCCCATCTTTAGATGTGGGGAGGAGGCTGTGAAGTTGATTGTAGCAGCATTGCTGGGGTGGAATGAAAGGGTGAAATGGGATAAGTAATTGCTTTCCCATTCATGCAGGAAAGGAGGCAAGGACCTGCAGGCAGAGATGGGATGGGATTTGAAAAAGGGAAAGGGAAATCTTTATCACACACCCCTTCCAGTGATGCTTCTTCAGTAAACTTAGCAACACCCCCCCCCCAACTAAGCTTTCCTATTTAAAATTCCACTAAACAACCATGTATATAGATTAATCCCTGTGCTCTTTAGCAGTACTTTACATGCTGCACCCAAAGTCCTAATTCTCACCCCTCCCCCATTCGGTCACTTTATGCCAATGGGTGGTTTGGTTTCAAATACCTCTACAAAATACACCTTGGGTCTCAGCAAATATCTGTTTATTTGCATGTTTGTTTATTAGTCATACTTCTAGGGCACACATCACCAAGCATTCCCAGGGCAGATTACAAAAATATCACAATTTAGTTCAATTGCTCCTCTCAGACTCGCCTGCAACCCAAATCCAGCAATGTGTCACTTTATGACCAAACCACACAGCCTTAAATGGAACAATGTATCACTCTCACCTGTCAGGCAAAAGATTTAATTAATTACAAAAAATAAGTAAACCACTTCTTCTTCTTCTTCTTCTTCTTCTTCTTCCTCTTCTTCTTCTTCTTCTTCTTCTTCTTCCTCTTCTTCTTCTTCTTCTTGTTCTTGTTCTTGTTCTTCTTCTTCTTTGCAGAAAATGAACAGCAGCGGAATGGAAACAGTCCTGCACGTGACAAATACAGAGTGGGATGGCAAATGATGCCATATTACATCCCTATCCTCCAGACTCTTAGAATTCATGATTCATGTAGAAATCAGGTTTAATTCCCTCAAGTACTACAGATTGTCTTACTTTCACACACACCATGATCTTAATACCCAGATCCACCACCCCCTGCCCATCCCAGTTATAATTTGAAATGAATAAATAAATGAAGCCTCCAGTTTTAATTCTGAAAGAACCTGTGTGTCAGGTACCAAAGTCTCAGGCACACAAAACTCACCATATCATCAGCAAGAACGACTCTGTTAACACAACAGGGAGAGGGCTTTCCCCCCCCCCTCTGCTTTGCCTCTCTCATCCTCCCAGGTTTCGAATGAAGCGATTTGGACAATTCCTTACAGAACATTAACAACTCATTCAAGCTGCTTTACGGAGTCCTGGAATCGATTCACAATGAAAAGCCTCTTCCATAACATTGGCACAGAGAATGACGCAGCGCCGATAACATATGAACCCATGAATAGCTTGTCTTGAGATTACCGCTTGCTTTGCATGTCTACAACCTGACCACAGCCAAATCCTCTTGACAAAAGAGTGAACCGAGAAAGGATACCTGGCTTTTTTTTGTAGCAGTACAAAAGATCGTAGAAGCTGTTCTAGACTCTGATATTGGTGGATTTGGGCCCATATTTCGAGAGTCTTAAGGTAAGAAGCTGAAGTAGCTTAAGGTAAGAAGTGCTTAATCTAAAGAAACTTTCCTTCAGATCACTCCATTTTGCTAAATTCTTACTGCTTTGAGTGTATATTCTGCTGGAAGGCAACGCGAATATTTCTGTGGGGCTTTGATCAAAATCATCAGTTACCCCAGACTATAAAGGGTTCAAGACTCTAGTCTATTTGGTTCTACCCATCAGCACCAGAGACCAACAGCTGCTGAGAAACTGGGTAGACCTGAGCCTAAATGAATTTCCTCACCTCACTGCCCTGTTTGCAAGTTGCAAACACCGCCAGGACAGCCCATGGCCTTCCTGCACCTGTCAATGATTACTTTTGCCAAAGGCTGTGGCTGAGCTGGGATGGCTCCCCATGGTATGAAGACCTGTGGCCCAAGAGAGAGAGACACTGATCTAGGTTTTCAGCCTTTTGAAAGAACCCTCAAGGGGAAAGGGAGAAAAATCAAGACCAAAGTTGCAAAAGAGATCAACATTTAATGGAAATGGTAATGGGGTCTCAGATTGTATGAACCTCATAATGAAGGACTAGGAACATAGGAAGATGTTGTATACTTAGTCAACCATTGGTCCATCTAGGTCCGTTTAGCTCACAGTTGCCTATATCTCTGGGGTTTCAGACAGGGGACATACCCAGCCCTATCTATGGAGACTGAACCTGGTCTTTCTCCACGTAAAGCCACATGTTCTATCAATGAGCTACAGCCTTGCCTCACTCCACATCCTTGGTACACAATCATACCCACCCAGACAGCATGGCTCCTAATGCTCTGCGATTTTAAAAGGTTTGCAGGTTTGCATGTTAGATGTTAAGTGCTGCCAGGAACTTAGCTGCTGTGGTGCAAGTGTGGTCACATAGCAATTAAAAGAAAAATAGCTCTCAATCCTGATAGCAGATTGGAAGGTACTGATACCTATGGTAGAATACTCAATGGGCCAAGGGGGGCTGTGATCAGTCCTCCCCCTAGCCCCTGCTCTTCCTGGTCAATAGCCCGACACATTGGCGTTGCATGGGGGGCTGGGGGAGCTGTGGCCTCAACGACATTTTTTGAGGGGGCACAATCAGGTGCCTCCATGACAGGCTCCCTTGTTGAGGCCAGACCCATGGGGTGGGAAGCTGGGGCTGGGACAGGCCTTTGAGGCCTGGCTCTGGTGGATGAGGGAGCCGTGAAGACAGCTTATTTGTGCAATGGCCCAATGCCACCAGGTGGCCACATCTCCGCTCTTGGGTCAGGTCTGACCCAGGGGCAAAGAGGCAGAGAAGAGGCGATGGCAGCGTTTACTGATCCCAGCCTTGGGGCCTGACCCCACACTTGCAAAGCCAGGCAGGGCTGTCAGGGTGGCCTGAGTGCACCCTTGAAGCAGCGGTGAGCTGTAGCCACCATGTGCTCCCTCCATGGGAGCACCCCACCAGCATATGCTTTGCCGCTGGTCCAACAGAGGCCATCCAGATTGGCAGTGGTGGCTGGTTACCATTGGGGCTGGTGAGGCTGAAGGCAGGGAAGCCAACAAGAGGTTGCCCCAGAGCCAATCACATCCACAGCCTACTCGTTCCAGTTTTCGTCCCCATCCTCTTCCCTAAATGCGGCAGCACTGAGACTAAGGAGGATGAAAGTGGCAGGCAGTGCCAACCCTGGGATGCTATGTAAGTCGGAAGGTAAGCAGGTAGGACAGAGGTTGATGGGACAGTGATCCATTCGCCCAAATGGACCAGTCTCCACTGGCTACAGGTTTCAAGATAACAAACGTCAGAAAGAGATCAAGGGGCTGTTTCCCCCCCTCCTAAGCTCTGGCTACATGCTGGACACACAAAAGAGCCTCTGTCTCCTTGGCAACAAAATTCCCTGTGACGTCAGTCTCGGCAAAGTTTCCCTTCATCAGACCCCTGCGGCTAAGGGAATAAGCTTGAAAGATACCGTCCAAGATATTTTTCTTCTTATTTACATTTGTTAAAAGAAAGGGTTGTGGGAGGGGAGGAGGGAGAGGGATGAGCCATTCGTCCTCTCCAAACGAGACAAAAAAAGACCAGTGTGAATAACCAACATGGCCCTCTCATTTTCCCCATATGTTCCTAGGTATTAAAAGCAGCAGGGGTCATTATGAGCAACCCGCTTCACTTCCTGTCTTGGGCAGAAGAGAATTTTCACACAGCTATCCCTACACTTAATGGAAATTGCTCCTGCAAGGCTGTGTGTTTTCTTGGTCGCCTGGCTTGACGTAGCTCATTTAAAAGCATTTTTCCTTTTTGTAAGACACAGCTGAAGAGCATACAGATCACAGGCCACTATGTGGACAGCCAAAAGCTTTTTATGTATTCTGGGAAGGAGTGGAAGAATCCCAAATTAATCTTTGAATGTTTGTTTGCTGGTTCGTTCATAAGCATGTAATTACACCCTGACATATACACGGCGCATTTGTATGCCATCTTTCATTTTGCAAAACTCCTAAGGCAGCTCACAGACTAATCAAAACAGTTTCAAATGCAATAAAACACAATCTTAAATCAGGGGAACCACTAAAAGAACAACCTACCAATAAAACCACCAGAATCAGGAAAAACAAAACGAAGCAACTAAGGCCAGATGTCAGACTCAACCTACTTAAGATTTCCAGCATTCTCTTACCTTCAGACACTACCTGGTGTGTCCCTTGCTACCAAGGCTTGGGCACCTATCACATCACATGACCCTTAATTTATTTTCTGTAGTAAAGCTGATCCTCCCTCGCAGTCCAGGTTTTCCCCTTCCCTCTTTCCTAGCTTGTCACTAGGCTTAACAAACCCCAAAGTGGTTCCTTTGTCATATATGCCACTACTGTATACTTATGTCTCTGTCCTCTCTTTTCCCCCTTCTTGTTTCTCAGGTTACACCTTCCTCGTTTTGTCAACTTCCCTGTCTAACTTTCTTCCGACTGCTACCCCCCCCCCAGCCCCTATGTTGTCACGTTGCTCCAGTTCCAGCCTGCCAATTTCTCTATCCAATTGGGCTAAGAGAAGAGCCATGCAGACAGCTATGGAATATCCCTTGCGCTCCTGACTCCAAGTTACCAGTTACTGATGAAATGCCAGAGTTTGAGACAAATAAATCAATGAAGCCTTCCTCTGACACCAGAAAGACATCAGATAAGGCCATGCTGGTTGGGGCTGATGGGAGCTGGAGTCCAGTAACAACTGGAGGGACACAGGTTCCCCTCCCCTGCTTTAGATTGCTGCAGTGGAATGTGAATTCCCCAACCCTATTTGCTATTTCATTGCTACTGCAATTCAGTTCACAGAAGGGTAGAGACACTTCTCTTCATCACCTAGAGACCTCTGTGGGTTTAGTTCTTTGGTAAATAAAGGCTGCTTCCACCAGTGACGTTAGTGGCATGACATTGAAGGCATTCATCTTCTATCCCTCTTTTGTCCTCTGACTCCCTATCCAGCTGCTAACAAACCAGTTCTGAATAAAGATCCAGGATTAAAGGGGTAGAGAGGCAACTACAAAGGAGCATACCCATGCCCAACTGCTCTCCAAGCATTTGCTATCAGAGGTCTGGACACACACATGCTCACATAGTAGAAGCCAATATAAGGCTGTTTGAATGAGATGAATGGTTTCATCTGGACTGCCTGACATCAAGACAGAAAACAGGGAGTCAAATCGGACCAGGTATCAAACTGCTCAAAATGCATGGGTGCTTCTAGTGTAGCCACACCTTCCATCCAGTTCTAGTGGTGTTTCCTTGGCTGGACAACTCCCTGCAACTTCAGCAACCTTGTCATAGATTGACTTCTTGACCTGTTGTGCTGGTTGCTGTCCTTGCTGGTATGATGAGGAATACAAAGCCTTATCATTCTAGGCTGATGGAAATGGGATACTGCCAATTGGAGAAGACAGTAGAAGAGTTCCTATAACTCCATGTGAGCAGGAGCAAGCTCGCACCACAGACATGACCCCAGCACATTTGAGATTACCATGAAGCGGTGTTACATGCACACAAATTTATGCACATTGTGCTCCTCCACACTCTGTAAAAATCAGGGTTCTCACTAACATCCAGTAACCCAGGTCCTGCACACCTCTCTATCTGGGCCTTGGGTCTCCCTCCAGACCACACCCGCTCCCAGCCATACCTCCTCCTGGCTCTGCTCTGCACCCCACATGGAGTATTTTTTGCCTGGTTGGAATGTGTCCTTGAACACAGCATCTTGCTTCCCTGGATGGTGAATAGAAAGAGACATGTGAGTGCACAAAAGGATCTCCCCCCCCCCATTTTGGTATATGGTGCTACTCACCTTTTGCACATAACCCCCATATATGTGGCCAGAAGGAACACGGGTCTCCAGCTGAAAAAGTTTACTCAGCCCTGAAAAAACCCTATGTGCAAATATCTGTCCACACACTACAATCCTTCACACTGATGCCAAACCTGTGGCAGATGAGGAGAGTAGCCAGCACGCACAGAGATGTGCAGTTGCTGTGGGTGATAGTCATGACCGTATTCACCCCACATATTTGTGAATGCACAGGAGAGGTCATGTGAGCCGACTTCTACAGTAAGTATTGAGCTAGCTAAGCCAATGCTCCAAACCAGGCATCCCCAAACTTCGGCCCTCCAGATGTTTTGGACTACAATTCCCATCTTTCCCAACCACTGGTCTTGTTAGCTAGGGATCATGGGAGTTGTAGGCCAAAACATCTGGAGGGCCGCAGTTTGGGGGTGCCTGCTCCAAACCAATACAAGGAACGCTCCCAAATGCTCCTTGTTATAGGCAGGTGTCCTGTTGTGAACTGGCCCCAGGAGGCAGGGGGTTGCATCCTCCAAGTGCGTTGATCAGGTTGCATTTCTACCATCCTCCGAGGCAGTGCACCACAAGGCAGACTGAAGACAACAAGCCTGCATGCCATGTAGCTCCCTTTCTGCTGCTCACCTTCACTGTCTGATCCATTCAAGGCAAGGCCAAGTGAAGAGGAAGAGCATCTGTTTGCAAACCAAGCCAGCTGCCAGGTGTGTGGAATCTTTCCCCCCCTCATCGACAAGAGATGTTCTGATGGGGCCAGGATGAAAGCAGGTGACAGTGCAGCATGGCCTCGTCAGTCTAGCGTGATGCATTGCCGTCAGGGTTGCCGGGAAACAAAGTATTTCTAAACCAGTGAGGCAATTCAGGCTCACATAAAAATAAAAAATAAAAGTGAGGTGACGAGTCCAGCTCCCTGATCTGTCGATCACAATGATTTACTGTAGCATTTCCAAAGTGCCAGGGGCTTTACTGTCATCACACTGATCCCCACAAAATCCTGGGGCTCGTGATTAATTCTTCAAGCAGCACATCATTAATGTGCAGAATCTGTGGCCACAAGATGTAATGTCAGCCAGTATTGTTTATTATTTATTTACTTTATTTATAGGATTTGTTACTCACCCTTCACCATAAGGTTCCAGGGCAGGCTGTGACAATATAATGATACAATGTTGAAATCAGTTAAAACAATTTACATCAGAGGAATTGGGAGGGGAGGGGAGGGTGTCAGGAGCTGGAGTCAGAAACAGGTCAGCAATAAAACACCAGTTTCAGTGAAGTTAACTCTTGCTGTGATCACAACAACTCTTCCCAGTAGGTCTTGCCCCAATGAGACAGCTGTGAGGACTGAAGGTCCCCACCTTCCCACAGTTCCCTACGGCTGCTCCTCTCCTGGGTCCTTCATCAGCAACCTGAGGCTCCTTTGTCTGATCCAGGCATCCCCAAACTGTGGCCCTCCAGAAGTTTAGAACTACAATTCCCATCTTCCCCAACCACTGGTCCTGTTAGCTAGGGATCATGGGAGTTGTAGGCCAAAACATCTGGAGGACCGCACTTTGGGGATGCCTGGCTTAGATGGATTGAAAAGAGGCTTGTGAAATTCCGATACATCATGGGAGACTGCTGATCACATGTTCGAGCTGTTAGGTTCACCAGCCTCAGTGCTGTTGAGCTGCATCCACCTGAATGCCCAAGTTTTCACCCTAGAGTGGAAACATCATAAGGTTTGGGAGAGGGGCATTATATTATTGCATTTGGGAGTGACAGTCTGACTTTCTCCCAGCCTCTTACTCACCTTTGGCACCCACCCAGAAGCAAGGACATAAGAACACAAGAAGAGCCTGCTGATCAGGCCAATGGCCCAGCCAATCCAATAACCTGTTCCCAGAGTGGCCAACCAAATGCCTGTGGGAAACCTGCAATCAGGACCTGAGCGCAAGAGCACTCTGCCCTCCTGTAGTTTCCAGCAGAAGGGATTCAGAAGCATTACTAACCACGGCAGCAGAGCAGAGCCATCTTGGCTTGTAGCAATTAATAGCCTTATCCTCTACGGATTTGCCCAATCTTCTTTTAAAGGCATCCAATACGGTGGCCATCGCTGCCTCCTGTAGAAGCGAGCTCCACAGTTTAATTATGTGTTAGGTGGAATAGTACTTTCTTTTATTGCTAGCTGCTGTGGGAGCAAGTTCCATAGTTTAACTATGCTCTGGGTGAAGAAATAATTTCTTTTATCCATCCTGAATCTTCCAACAGTCAGCTTCATTGGATGTCAATGAGTTGCTAGTGTTACGAGAGATGGAGAAGAACTTTTTCTTTCTCCACTTTTTCCATGCTATGCATAATTTTATAAACTTCTATCTGGTAACATATTACTCACATATTTTTCTCTTAAACGAAAAAGTTCCAAACTCATAAGTCAGTCACTCCACCCCCCTGATCATTTTGCACTTCTTTCTTAATTTTGATGTTAGAAAGGGGAATCTGCATCTGCTGAGAAGCTTCTGCATTGCATTACTCTTTCATGGGACCTTCAATATCTCTCCAAACCTTAGCACATCAATGAGACCACCAGAACCACAATTTCCCTCTAATCCAGTGCCCTCCAGATGTTTTGGACCACAACTATGTCAAGGTTGCTGGGGCTGGTGGGAATTGTAGTCCAAAACATTTGGAGGACACAAGGTTAGGGAGAGCCTCTTTATGTCAATTTCTGTTCAAGCAGCCTCCAGTTTGCATCAATGGTTTGTCTTTCTTCCTGTCACCCGCTCAGGAAGGGGTACAGCATTGCCATCTGACTCTGCAAGGTGAAATTGGAGAAGAGCCATAGCTCAGCAGTAGAATATCTGCCTCGGTTGCAGAAGGTCCCAGGTTCAGTGCCCAACATCTCCGGTTAGGACCAGAAATGTTCCCTGCCTGAAACCCCGGAGAGCCACTACTAGTCAGTATAGACTATACTGAGCACCAATGATCCAGCATCTTGTGGTCCGACAGTCTTCATGCTTATAGAAAACCCCCAAATTTTGCAGGCTGCAAAGGTTCCTTGGGAAGAAAAATCAGTCATTTTGGACCCAGCATTGCCTTGCTGCTCATCTCCATCATCAAATTCCCTGGACATCTGGCTTTATAAAGCCTGCAAGCTTTAGAGAAAGTGGGGGGCGGAATCCCACCACAAACTGTTTCTGAAATAACTTTTTTAAACTACATTTTTATCCATGTTGGGTGCACATTGGGTGTGAGTCTTCATGAAAATCCTCATAGCCATCAGATTTACACAGCTGGTAGCAATCTTTCCCCTCCCCACCCCGCTCTCTCTCACACCTTTTAATACTACAATACTATAGTGTAGCCTGCTGTTTAGTGGAGAATATTAGCTCCCCTGTGCATTTTCTCTGCTGCTCCTTGCCAAGAAGGGGGTGGAGGGTGTTATAGCAGCACCGGTCCTGTAAGCTCTTATTTATTCTGGCTATTAATAGCTTTCACACAAACATTGCTCATTAGTCCAGTTTCTGACTGCTGTCACCAAAGCTCACAGGCTAGGCTTCCGAGAGCCTTGCAGTAGATGGATTCTCCACAAGAAGCATCCTTTTGGATCTCATCAAGGCTCAAAATTCATTCAGTATCTCAGGAGTGAGGAACCTCAGGGCTGGGGGGTGAATGTGGCCCTTCTGGAACTCTGGCCCTCTGAACTTGCCCCAGATTAAACCCCTCATGAGCTCTGCTTCACACCCCATCTGTTTTTGGCCTGGCCAGTATGCATCTTTGCTCCACCTGATTTTGCCTCTGGCCTCACCCAAACTGACATGTGGGCCCTGAAGGTAGCCTAAAAGCAAGGGTGCCACTTCCGGTCTGTCGCGGCGGAGAGAAGGACGCAGGGACCTCGCGTGCTGATGTCCCTGGCTTCGCGGAGGGGGGGGAGGTCCGCAGAGCGAGCGGATTCCCCGTAAAAACACCGGGTAGAGAGTCCCGGTGACTCACGAGCCCAGCGGCTGCTCCGTTTTTTGCGGATCCCCCGCTGCCCGAGAGCTCAATAGAGCGATCGAGAGCCGGCGGGGTGGAACCGCGGGAGCCATTTTGGGCTATATCTTACCTCCGAGAAGTGAAGCTCCGAGTCCTGACCCGGCAAGCGGCAGATTCTTCCGAACAAATTTAAACGTCCAAAAAGTAAGTGGAATTGCGATTACGGACTTCAAATTCGTTAATTGGAAAACAGGAGAGACCCTAAAGAAACGGAAGTCGGTCTCTTCCTAATGGAAAATTGGGAGGCGCTTTAAATAATCTTAAGCTGAACGACAAAAGGCATCTGGAATTGTGGACCCGAGAGAAAGAAAGACCTTTTTGAACCCTCTCAACTCCCGAGTCCGGCACCCCTTGAGGTACAGCATTATTAAGGGGGAGAGTGCTTTGACAGCTGTCAAAAGCTGTCAAGCTGTCAAAAGACCGGGTGGACTTATTGCACTGTTAAAATCAGTAAAAATTGACTGAAAATGTGGTAGAACTATTTAATATTGGAATCAAGAATGGAGTTGTGATTGAGCTAAAAGACAAAGGAAAAGAACAGCCAAAATGGAGTCGACCGTCTGAGAAAGGAATTTTCCAGCACCTCTTTGTCCTCCACCTCCTGTTTGTCTGCGGTCAGGAGAAATATGAAAACAAAGTACTCTCGAGCCTTCCAGGAGGCTGTGCTAAACTATCTACAAATATGGGAGGATATCTACAAGGAACGGCAGCATCCCAATTTACCAGCAGATGAGGATGAAGTCCAAGTCCAGGATTTAGAGGAAAATTTGATTTTCGAGACTGTGGAGACTGAATCTGGATGCCAAGAGAAACAATTAGATGAAAATCTTAAAGAGGACTTGGACTTTAAAAAATATGTTTGGGATGAAGCAAAGCATGGACCTCAAAAGGAAGAAAATCAAGCAGAGCAAGAAAATGAGAAGCAAAGGAATTTGAGGATTGATGGACTTAAAGATCCTGGAGGGGTTGAAATGTGGGGTAATGTTAGGAAGGAATGGGAAAGACAGGGGCAGGGGGGGACAAGGGCCTGGAGATGGATATGGGAAAGAATGGGTGTGGGGTGAATAATCTAGTTAAAAGACTATGTTTTTAGTTTCTGAGAGACGGTTTCTGAAATTTTGGCCTGTTAACGGAAATGCTGATCCAAATGGGGGAAAAGACTTAGGGAGAAGAGATGGAGTGTAAATATGAATGGAAAAAGTTGTGCTTTCTGGAGGGAAGTATAAGAACGGCTTAGGAAAGAATTTAAGTTAATGTAAAATTTTGTAAGTTAAGTCAGGTTTAGGCAGAAAGCTGCCTACTCTCCTCTCCTTACTCTGAGATACTCAGTGGCAGGGGGTGCTCAGAGGGGTGAGGAGGGGATATAATGGAACCTTGGAAATGCTGTACCCCACGGGTCCCTCTTGTGGCAGGAGGGGGTCTGTGGGAGGGCAGCATGGAAAAGGAGGAGGGTTGAGTCAATATTATAAGAAAAGGATTTTAAACTGAAATAGAAAACCCGCCATAAATTTTAGATTTTGTTTAAGGAAAACCAGGAGGAAGACTATCGAGGAAGTCACAAGTATTAGGTTAAGGTAATAAGAATTGGGGAGCTAAGATTCTCCCCTACCATGTCTGTTTTTGTTAATGTGTACTTATGAAAGAGCTGGGGGAAGCCAATCCTCAGAGCTCCTCCACTCTTTTCCTTTCAGTGGCAGGGGGGGAGGAGGGGGGAGGAGGGAGGGGGGAGGCTAAACCCAACTTACAATGGACCCCCTTTGGTTCTCAAAGCACACGGGTTTCACTGGTGGCAGAGGTGAACCAGTGGGTGGAGGGAAAACGAAGGGACAGTGTTATATTGTATGTTTGTATGTTTGTGTAGTTTGTTTAATTTTGTTTGTAAAACTAATAAAAATTATTTAAAAAAAATAAAAGCAAGGGTGCCAACTTGAATAAAATATGGGGGCCTGGCCTTCTCAAATATTTTATTGGGGAGGCTGAAGGGACCTTACCCCCTATCAGTTGGCTCCTCTGCCTAAAAGGGAATGTGGCCCTCAGGTTGTAAAGGTTCCCTGCTCCTGTAGGGTCTTCTTCCTAACACTGACCAACTTCCCAAAAAGCCCATAGACAGGAGCATCATGAGAACATGAGTTGTCTTCTGATGTCTGGCTCCAACCATCGGTATTCTAGGGCATATTAAACATGGAAGCTAACTGTCATGGTGCATTACTTTTCGGAGGGCCATCCTCCGTGAATTCAGCTAATCCTTGTGTAAAGCTAGTGACCGTCATTGCATCTTGTGGCAACAAACTCAACAAGCTATTTAGACATGAGAGGAAGGTGGACTCCCCTGCAGTGGAGGTTTTTAAATAGAGGTTGGATGTCAATCTGTCAGGGATTCTTTAGCTGAGATTCCTGCATTTCAGGGGATTGGATTACATAACCCTTTCGGACACTTCCAACTCTACAATTGTATGATTCATATGTTCCTAAAACGAGCAACCTGAGCTGGAAGAAATATTCTGTGAGGTTCCCACGTAGGCTAGGAAGCTAGGTTATGAACTTGAAAGGTTCCCCTTTCCTGCCTCCTCCTCCTTGTTCTGATTTATTATTTCCTTCCTGATGTTTCTCTGATTTGACGGCAGCAATTGCCAGTTGGCCTGCGACGGTTCGGTGTCCCGCAGATTTAATTTTCTGCCTTTCATGTAATGGCAGGCAACAGTTTTGTGGGAGTATTTCCCATGGGTACCACGCTTTGAGTACAGAATAGGAAAGATTCCATCTTCAGAGGAGAAGGAGAAACACATGACCTCAAGGTAAACATCTGCTGCAAGGAAGGTGAGCAGCTGATGACCCAGTTGGAGATGAAATCCTATTTGGGAAGAGCTGGGTAATACGATGAGACAGACAAGCACATATGGAGCTCTGGCAGAGGATGCAGTGCCCACAACAATCCTTCACTCACGCATAGGCAAGAAAACCATGTAACAGACAGTGACAGAGAACTACTTGGAGATCCGATTAAGTATCTTCCCCATCAGGAGCCACTCCACACTCCTAACCCATGAGGAACTCCCCCAGGTCTGGAGAATTCCTTGCCTGTCAGTAGACTAGGGTGGGTGGGCAGGGAGTGGGTGGAGATGGCTCGGTGGTAAAGTATCTGTTTGCAAGCAGAATTCCCAGGGTTCAATCCCCAGGGGCATCTCCAGGGACGGGCAAGAAAGGCTGATGTCTAAAAATCCAGGGAACGTTTGCCATTCAGTCTAGACAATATTGAGCTAGATGGAGCAATGACCGGACTCCATATTAGGTAGCTTTCTATGTTCCTATGCCAGTCAGAACAGCAGGGATGGGCTCTTCAGATGATGACGTTTGATGACCCTTATAAGCCCTAACCATTGGACCTGTTTCTCGGGTTGATGTGTGTTGTGGTCAAAGAAGTTCTGGAGGGTCATATGTCCTCTACCCCTGGCTTAAGGACCCTACTGCCCTGTGTTGTAGGCTTGCTAACCTAGCCAGGAGGTATGTTAATTCAAGTCATTTGGAATCTCTTTGCCAGCTTGGTGCATAGCTATGATTCCTGCATTGCAGGGGTTGGACTAGATGGCCCTTTGGGTCCCTTCCAACTCTGCAGTCCTATGATTCTATGAGTATATGCAGCTGGTTATTAACTGCTGCAATTATGCTTTAGCTAACCAAACTGGGAGTAATTACTCAGAATCTTTTGCCTACTCTGAGATTGACACACATGCACCTCATTTAGAGAGGATGTTGTAAATGCACCCTCAGCTCTTGGATCTGAATTAATTAACCCTTTAAGCACCTCAACACAACCCTTTTGAAATTCAAGGCCTTCTCAAATTTCTCTGGAATACCTGGATCAGTTTTGCCTGAATCAATCAGCACATGGTAGGCAAGACCAAGATGTAATTGCATACAAAGCTTGGCTCTCTATATACAATTTTAGGTAACTATATCAAGACTCCATTTTTCAAAGCTGGATTTATGCTGTACATTAGAATCCTGGCAATGCAGAGCAACTTCTGTGCCACAGCAGCTGAACATTTTGCTTTCTGCACCCAGTCAAGAGACCCAGTCTTGTCCAGTGTGTAGATAATAAACTAATACTGAATTGAAATCATGCTTCCTGTGTAATCTACCTACAGTCCTTGTGCCGGTAACAATTCCTTTCCAGTTCCTGCAGGATGTGCTTGGACATCAAGCATGTGGTGGCACAAGAGTATGAAGAATGGGAGCACAGTAAATTTCAATCATGTTACCCTACAGCAGCCTTCTCCAACTTGGTACCTTCCAGATGTTTTGAACTGCTACTCCCAACAGCCCTAGAGGTCACCTGGTTAAGGAAGGCTGCACTAAAGCTTATGAAAAATAGCTGCATGGTTTAGCTGCAGAGTGGAATCTACACTGCAAAGTGCAAGGTGAGATTTGAGGAAACCCGAAAGCTTGTTCAATAAATCAGTACAAAGTCTCAGTATCAGCTCAAAAGACAAGATACAAGACTCATAAGTCTACAACAGATCTCTAAGGTTCATGATTGTTGTTGTTGTTTAGTCATTTAGTCGTGTCCGACTCTTCGTGACCCCATGGACCATAGCACGCCAGGCACTCCTGTCTTGCACTGCCTCCCGCAGTTTGGTCAAACTCATGTTCGTAGCTTCGAGAACACTGTCCAACCATCTTGTCCTCTGTCGTCCCCTTCTCCTAGTGCCCTCCATCTTTCCCAACATCAGGGTCTTTTCCAAGGATTCTTCTCTTCTCATGAGGTGGCCAAAGTATTGGAGCCTCAGCTTCACGATCTGTCCTTCCAGGGAGCACTCAGGGCTGATTTCCTTAAGAATGGATAGGTTTGATCTTCTAGCAGTCCATGGGACTCTCAAGAGTCTCCTCCAGCACCATAATTCAAAAGCATCAATTCTTTGGCGATCAGGCTTCCGGGTTCAGCGCCAGCGTCGATCGGCGGGGTTTCGTCTCGTCTCCGAGACGGCCCGTCTCTGCTAGGAGTGGGGAGGGCAGCGAGAGCAACGCTGCGCCCCTTAGAACCTCGGGAAGGGCGTCCCGAGGGCAATTTGCTCGGCACAGACCCAATCCGGACTCCCCAACTCTTCGGTTAGCTCTAATAAGAGCTCCGGAGCGAGGAGGGTAGAAGTCGCGGGGGCCATTTTGAGCGGCAACGTTATTCTAGCAGGGAGAAGCTTCAAGCCGAAGGCGGAGAGCGCTGGATTCTTCCGAAAATAAAACGATTGGAAAAGACTGTAAGTAACCTCATGATTTGGATTATAAAACAATTTGGTCTGGGAGAGAGGGGAGAAAAGAGGAAGCCACCCCCCCCCACGGCAACAAAGAGACAGTAAATAGAAACCCGAAGCCATAAACAGAAGATTTGTAATTCAAAAGGATCCCTCAAAGGCATCAAAGAGAATATCCCCTTTGATGCAGGGTGAAAAGGGGAGAGAGACTGTGGTTTATGACTGCCCTGCAGCAATGAGGTAAAGCCTAAGAAAAACCTTTCTTTCCCTCGGGAGCCGGCAATCCAGTGAGTTGATCAGGATTTATAAGTCAATTTTTACTTCACTTTGTATTTCTGGACTTTGTGGAATTTCTTTTTTGGCTTAAGTGCTTGTGAAATGTGAGTTCGAACTTTATTGTTAACAAGACTTGAAGAATGCAGCCAGCTTGTTAAAATGGAGTCGAGAAAATAAACTGTGATCATATTCCACCCCACGTGATAAGTTTTGACCTTGGCAGGACTGAAATATGTCAACAAAAAAGTGTTCCCCTGAGTTCCAGCGGTCTGTTTTGACCTTAATGTGGGAAACAAGAATAGAGTTATGTCAAGAGGAGACACGACGACAGGAGTTACAGCAGAAATTTCAGGAGGTGATGGCGGAATATGATTTTCTAGGAGATGAAGCTTTTGACACTGAAAAAGAGCAATGTGAGAATGACAATGATGGGGAAGGAAAAGATGAAGATGAGGACTGTGATGATTCAACACAAAATGAAACACACCATGAAAAAAATGACGACTCTACTCTACAAAAAGTTGGATGGAGTGCCCTGCCTTTGAGGGGGGCACGATTGGTATTATTGGAACTCCAGAACGCCCACAGGGAAGAAGGAAAAAATATGCAGAGAAGAGAAGAAATTCAGGGGTCCTGTATGGTGACCTGGATGGCAAGAGACTGTAAACAGGGGGTGGGGTGAAGGGAAAGTGATGTTGTGATTATAAGGATGGATTAACAGGTTTATAACTGGTCTGCTGATTTTGGAATTTGCTGGATTGGGGGGGGTGGAGCCGGTAATCGGGGATGTAAGGTTAAATTGAGAATAGTTATAGTTTTAAAAGTGAATGGATTTTGGAAAATGTGAAAATATGGAGGCTTATAGAGGGAGAAAAAAAAAATTAGGCACGGGAAGAGAAAATGGGAGTTTGAATTTTCAGTGATTTGAATATTAGATGAAAATGTTAACAATTGATTTATAAGTTGTATAAGATACAAAGGTGTATTTTTATAAAGTAAGAAACTGTTGCAGATGATAAAAAAGGGATGAAAACCGGGGAAGGGGGGGAGGGGAAGCCCATAAAATATGGTTTTTCAACTATGAATGCAAGAAAAATTTTTCTGTTTTGTATTGTTTTTTTCTTTTTCTTTTTTTTCTTCGCCCTTTCTTTTTTCCCTTTTTTTCTTATTTCTATTTTTCTCTTTTTTTGGTATAACAATAGATGGTTGGATGGATGTCCTCCTGCGTACTGCCCTGGTTTGCTGGAGCTCCCTGGTGGCAGGGGGGGGCTTTGGGGTCAGGGGAGGGGGAGGAGGACAGAAATCCAAGCATAAAATGGACCATTTCTGACTGTTCACAAACATGGGATACTTCTGTGGCAGGGGAGGACCCATGTGGGTGGGTAGGAAGGAGGTGGAAAAGGGGTTTAAGTATGTACCGTTTTTTTTGTTTTTTTGTATTTTGTAAAATTAATAAAAAGTATGTTAAAAAAAAAAAAAAAATTCTTTGGCGATCAGCCTTCTTTATGGTCCAGCTCTCACTTCCATACATCACTACTGGGAAAACCATAGCTTTAACTATACGGACCTTTGTCGGCAAGGTGATGTCTCTGCTTTTTAAGATGCTGTCTAGGTTTGTCATTGCTTTTCTCCCAAGAAGCAGGCGTCTTTTAATTTCGTGACTGCTGTCACCATCTGCAGTGATCAAGGAGCCCAAGAAAGTAAAATCTCTCACTGCCTCCATTTCTTCCCCTTCTATTTGCCAGGAGGTGATGGGACCAGTGGCCATGATCTTGGTTTTTTTGATGTTGAGCTTCAGACCATATTTTGCGCTCTCCTCTTTCACCCTCATTAAAAGGTTCTTTAATTCCTCCTCGCTTTCTGCCATCAAGGTTGTGTCATCTGCATATCTGAGGTTGTTGATATTTCTTCCGGCAATCTTAATTCCGGCTTGGGATTCATCTAGTCTAGCCTTTCGCATGATGAATTCTGCATATAAGTTAAATAAGCAGGGAGACAATATACAACCTTGTCGTACTCCTTTCCCAATTTTGAACCAATCAGTTGTTCCATATCCAGTTCTAACTGTAGCTTCTTGTCCCACATAGAGATTTCTCAGGAGACAGATGAGGTGATCAGGCACTCCCATTTCTTTAAGAACTTGCCAAAGTTTGCTGTGGTCGACACAGTCAAAGGCTTTTGCATAGTCAATGAAGCAGAAGTAGACGTTTTTCTGGAACTCTCTAGCTTTCTCCATAATCCAGCGCATGTTTGCTATTTGGTCTCTGGTTCCTCTGCCCTTTCGAAATCCAGCTTGCACTTCTGGGAGTTCTCGGTCCACATACTGCCTAAGCCTGCCTTGTAGAATTTTAAGCATAACCTTGCTAGCGTGTGAAATGAGCGCAATTGTGCGGTAGTTGGAGCATTCTTTGGCACTGCCCTTCTTTGGAATTGGGATGTAGACTGATCTTCTCCAATCCTCTGGCCATTGCTGAGTTTTCCAAACTTGCTGGCATATTGGGTGTAGCACCTTAACAGCATCATCTTTTAAAATTTTAAATAGTTCAGCTGGAATATCATCACTTCCACTGGCCTTGTTATTAGCAGTGCTTTCTAAGGCCCATTTGACTTCACTCTCCAAGATGTCTGGCTCAAGGTCAGCAACCACACTACCTGGGGTGTACGAGACCTCCATATCTTTCTGGTATAATTCCTCTGTGTATTCTTGCCACCTCTTCTTGATGTCTTCTGCTTCTGTTAGGTCCTTACCACTTTTGTCCTTGATTATGGTAATCTTTGTACGAAATGTTCCTTTCATATCTCCAATTTTCTTGAACAGATCTCTGGTTTTCCCCATTCTATTGTTTTCCTCTATTTCTTTGCATTGCTCATTTAAGAAGACCCTCTTGTCTCTCCTTGCTGTTTTTTGGAAATCTGCATTCAGTTTCCTGTATCTTTCCCTATCTCCCTTGCATTTTGCTTGCCTCCTCTCCTCTGCTATTTGTAAGGCCTCGTTGGACAGCCATTTTGCTTTCTTGCATTTCCTTTTCCTTGGGATGGTTTTCGTTGCTGCCTCCTGTATAATGTTACGAGCCTCCATCCATAGTTCTTCAGGCACTCTGTCCACCAAATCTAAATCCTTAAACCTGTTCCTCACTTCCACTGTGTATTCATAAGGGATTTGATTCAGATTGTATCTTACTGGCCCAGTGGTTTTTCCTACTTTCTTCAGTTTAAGCTGGAATTTTGCTATAAGAAGCTGATGATCTGAGTTACAGTCAGCTCCAGGTCTTGTTTTTGCTGACTGTATAGAGCTTCTCCATCTTTGGCTGCAGAGAATATAATCAATCTGATTTCGATGCTGCCCATTTGGTGATATCCACGTGTAGAGTCGTCTCTTGTGTTGTTGGAAGAGAGTGTTTGTGATGACCAGCTTGTTCTCTTGACAGAACTCTATTAGCCTTTGCCCTGCTTCATTTTGAACTCCAAGGCCAAACTTGCCAGTTGTTCCTTTTCATGATTAGGCAATAGCTAAGACATGGTCCCAGCACTTGACATGCCCCTCTTTTAAAGAACAGGGTAGGACCAATCATTCACATGGCTTGCAAGCATGCACTCCAGCAAATAGTCTACGTCTGTTCATGCATGTCCTTGGCAATGGGAGGTGAACCAATCCCTCTGAGCCCCTTCCATCTCTGGTTCTTCAGACCTCAGCATGGATTCAGGTCATGGAGGCCTCACTCTTGGAAGGTAGGTTAAGAACTGGTCCACTTGGTTGTCCATTCCCTTCTATGATGTCCAGCAATAATGAGGCAGAGGACTATCCCAACTGAATACTGAAGTTCTCCCCAACTCCAGCCTTTGAATCACCCTCTGACAGATCCTTCCAGCCATGAGCCAGGCAGTACCATGGGACCCACGACATGGACAAAACAACTTTAATTGGGGTGCCCCCTTCCCTGGTAGATTTGCCAGTCATGACAGCACCACTGCAATTTTCAGCAGGCTGACAAGAGATGACCAACATTTTGACATTTTCCTAATGTCCCAACATAGCATCACCCCAGAGCATTGTAGGAATGCCAAAATGGCTTCCTCGCCACCTGCCACTCAGTTAATTCACTGGAGAAGACAGGAAACCCAACTCAATTGAGCTTCCAAGATGCTTGGCTATTAGCAATTGCCTGAAGATGCCAGGTACTGCTCCTAGTCCTGGATGTGAAGTTTAATTTCCAGATTCAAAATCCATACAAAGAGCCTGCTGGATCAAGCAAATGGCCCATCTAGCCCAGCATCCTGTTCTCACAGTGACCAACCAGATACCTGTAGGAAACTGACAAGCAGAATCCAAGCACAAGAGCACTCTCCCCTACTGTGGCTTCCAGCATCTGGTATGCAGAAGCATTACTGCCTCGTAACCATGGAGGCAGTTCATAGCCATTGTGGCTAGTCGCCATTGATAGCCGTATCCTCCACTCCAATTTGACTCCACTATCCTCATTTCACCTCTCTCCATGCTCTCTCTACTTATCTATAGTATTTATACTCCACCTTTTGATGCAAAGGTGGCTTACAAGCAATCAATATTAACAATGACGCGTAATAAAACAGCAAAACAAGAATAGAGGCACAATGATAAATGCAGTGCATTAAAATAGAAGCAAGAAACATATAAAATGATCTTCAGTGTCATTAGAAGAATGAGAGAACAAGATGGCCTTTGCTTAGTGCAGGGGTGGGGAACGGCAGTCCAAGAGACTGAGTGTGGCTCTCTGGGCCCCTTTACTTGGCCCCTGGTCTCTCCTCAGACCATGCCCCCCTCTCCAGCCCCACTTCATACCCTCCTTGAGTGTTTTTTTCCCTGCACAGAAGGTGCCCTTGTAGTGATATATTATTGAAAATAGCATACAATACTACATTATATTAGGGGAAACTGTTTTGCAAAAATATGTGTATCAGGCAAAAATGCACGCAAAAAGGTGTGTTAGGATAAATTGCACTAAAATGCTGGTGAACTTTCATGAACTCTTAAGAGAATCACAAACTGATGGGGAAATGTAAGGAATTGAACTTGAAATTGGAAAAATAAGAAACTGAAATAAAACGAAATGGGCACATTTCCCACCACTCATCCCTATCTAGTGCATAACAGATAACAGGTTTGGTAGCAAGTGGACATATCCTGGGAGAACATTTCATAGTCTTGGCGCCACCACATTAAAGATGGTTTCTTCATTAATCATCCATCTGAAGGGTCCTAAGAGAGTATCTTAAGCAAGGACCTGATAAGGGATAGGTGGCCTATTAGATTTGCTAGCTAAACCCGAGGACATTCTGTTTTTTACCCACCAAACTGCTCTGAGCTGATCTGAATTGAAGGGATTCCTCCAAAGACTTTGCTAGTACCAAGTTCATAACTCTACCTTCCTCAGAACACTTGCCAACCTTTCAGAGAAAGGAAAATTTCTTTCAGGAGAAATTGTGGATTGTTTGGGACAAATATATCCTGAAAGTAGCTGACCACTTGAGTAATATCATGCTTTTGTATGTGGGTGCCTGGTACTGAAGGGCCTCTGAACACAGAGCATCTATAGATAAGTGCTACCAAATGAAATAATTACATTTCCTGCTTTATTTCCCCCTCTCATGTTAAGCTGCTTAGGAAACCAATGGATAGGACCACATGGAGTAAGAAAACACAGGCTTGCAGCCATGGGTCAGGAGCTAGAAAGCTGCACAAAAGGCAAACACACCCACGGCTTCCAGGACAAACATATAGGAAGAGCCCTGCCGGTTCAGGCCAAAGACCCATCTAATCCACTGTCCTGTTCTCACAGTGGCTGACCAGATGCTCATGGACATCATGGCAAAAGAGGAAACTATCCTGAAATTTAACTTCCAGAGACCTGGCAAGCAGGGCTGAGCTCTGGAGACATGCCCCGCACCTCTCCAAAAGGCAAGATAAGGACAGAACAAGAAGACGTAGTTGCTGTTCATGTAGAACATTCCTAGACAGCTTAAAATTTAAAACTATCTAAGCCATATACAATACGCTATAAAACATAACGTAAGAAGATGCCACAAAATCATTAAACACATCATAAGAACAGTAAAAAATTACAACAGCAGAAGAACAAAAACCACAAAGGGGTAAAGATCCAGCCTCAGGGATCCAGAAAGGCCCAGGCAAAAAGAGATGTTTATGAGAGGCAGTCAAGACAGATAACTGAAAGCACCTTGTAAATTGCAGAGGGGGCAGCTATGGAAAACCCTGTTTCTGGTTGTAGTGCCAGGCTTGTTTATTTTTTATTAATTTGCAAAAATCCCTATACGGCCAACATTAAGGGAGAGGAGGGCCACATGAAGTCTTAAGAGAATCACAAACTGATGGGGAAATGTAAGGAATGTAAGGACAACATAAAATAAACACTCTAACCCTTGTATACTCTTTCTCCCTTCCCCTCCTTTTTCACATCTTTCTAGTTGCAGGTTCTTTTATAAACCAGAGGAAACAAAAACATATACACACAAGCCTATAATTGCCCATTCTAGACACTTCTTCGTCTTAGTATCCTGTTGAAATTCTGTAGGAGGCAGCCATAAAAGAAGATTAAAAGCAACAATGTCTTATTAAAGTTACCAATGGATCGGTTGATGTATTAATGTGTTCTTCTCAGCTGTTAGAAGTCTACACTTATCCAGAGACTCAAACGCTAATATATCAAGGCTCGAATGCCTGCTCCATCCCGTGGGAAATGAGAACCCCTTCTATTGTGTATTTATCTGCTCCTGAAACAAGGTGGTCAAAACACACAGAGGTCAGACAGAAAGGAGAGAGGGGGAGTGGAAGGCTGTGAGTGGAGTGACTCATCTCTATTACTCTCCAGAAATGAATTGTCTAAACCTAGCACAGCATTTCTCAAACTTCCAGGAGCTGAAACACATCCATGAGGGATGAGCTCCATGAGCATGGCCTGGGAAACATTTTATGGGATTCGCCTCCCGGTCTAGCTTCTTCAAGGAGCCCTCAAAGGGGGTGTGGGGAGCAGCATGGTCTGGTGCTCACTGGGACTGGTAGGGCAGAAGCTAAGGAGGCCAACAGTAGGTGGAGGCAGAGTCAGTGGCAGATATTCCAGTCTAGTTTCGGCCCCATTCTTTCCCTGCTGAGTTCTACAAGGACAGCACTGAGCCGGAGGAGGAGGAGGAGGAGGAGGAGGAGGAGGAGGAGGAGGAGGAGGAGGAGGAGGATGGCCAGGGCTACAATGCCCTGGACTGGTTGGAAGTAGCTAGGTGGACAGGTGGTAATTGGTTGAGTGCAGACTGATGTTGGTGGGGTAGTGCCCCATTGACTTTAATGGACCTGCTTCCACTGGTTGGGCAGCTTGCATTTCACCAACTTTGGAGGAGGCTTAAAAAATCCAAATGCCCTCATGGCCCCCACCATCCCACCCTTGAACACCCAGACTCCCTCTCAGCCACAAATGCATTCTTCCAAGCCTCTCTGTCTGGCCCTCAAGACTCTCACACTCTCCTGGAGTGTTTTTGCCTAGCAAGCTTTAAAGTGTCCTTGAACTCTGATAATGCCTCTAGCTTTCCTGGATGGAGAACAGAGGAGAGAGTGCCAGAGTGTGTAGAAGGGGTCCTACTGTACAAAGTAAAATTTAAACCTGTTGCTCTTTCCACATTGTCCCATTTACCATTCTCAACACAAATAAGGTAAATGCACACACATTATTTTAGTCGCAAAATCAGATACCATCTTTATGCATAAAACCAGCAGACATTACGTTTGTTCATGTCCACAGCAGTAAACTCTGTATTCTCTCCTGTTCTTCATAAATCGATTGAAATCTTAAACAGAGGTAGGGTTGATGCCAACAGGCCTTTCTTTCTGGCGCCAATGTAAAACATTCCTGTGCCCCCAAGCATTTATGTGAGATAAGTCTATGGAATTGTTTGTGGTATCCTCTGAATTTTTAATAGGATTTAAAAATAATAATAATGGTGGTTTAATCGTTGCATCGTTATCTGCTCTTATTTTATTGTTGTTGTGGTCTCACTTGCCCTGGAATCAGCAACAATGAAGGGTGCAGTAGAAATCTTTTAGATAAATTAATGGATAATATTCAGCCACATCACCAGCTCCTACTAACAAAACCAAGTGCCTCCCATTTTTGGTAAATCTTTTAAATATAATTTTCACAATACAGAAAGAAACTCTGATGGTATTCCCCTTGTTTATGAAGGGAGAATGCACTCATTCCCCACTTTTACTTGTGGGCAAGTAAGAGTAAGTGAGGGAAAGAGTTTTTGCTGTTATCATTTATAATGATGACCTTATAAGAAATTTTAATAACAAAGATAAAGGGGAGGAATCCACAATAGTGGAAAAGTAGAGATACATAATAATGGTCAGAAAATGACAACTCTGACAACATCCTCCTAAATAAAAATGAAAGGATTGTACCCAGAGTAGAACCACTGGAACGAATGGTCATGACTCACTTTGGTTAATTAATTTCAGTTGAGCTGCTCTGAGTAGAACATAGCTGGATGTGACCCAAGGAATGAAAGAGACAGCTTCTGGTCATATTCCTCCTAATAAAGAATAAGGTTGAATTGTGATTTGAACCTTCTGGTTCCTATCATGAATGAATAGACACAGATCTGACGGCAATTCAAACTACTGACTGAGGGTTGACTCAGAGTAGTCTCATAAAAACTAATGGATACAACTAACTTGAGTCCTTTGATTTCAATGTGTCTGCTCTGAGTAGGATAAACATTGTATACAACCCCAAATTGGGGTTGAAGGTGGGGGGCAGAATACCACCAAAAATGTTCACCTCCCCAAAGGTTGAGTTGCTTCAGGTCACCCCTTAATAGAAGCTACCAGCAGAAAAGTCTCTTTGAAATGAGCTCCGTCCCTTAACAGGCCCAATAATCACTTGCCTCCACAAACCGATGCCCTAAAAATCCCTATCTCGTTTTCTTCAGATTCATTTGAAAGGCCTGACAAGAGGCCTGGAGAAAAGGGCAGGGTGAGGAACATGTATCCTATTAGCCATTTACAAGAAGCCTTCCATCAAAACCTTTAAGTGAAGTCTTTGGGTTGATTGGAAGCAAAAGGCTCTGATTAAATAAGAAACTCCATCTGGTTCAAGGGTCCAGCTGAGGATAGGAGAAAAAAGAAGCCCAAGTGAATACTTTCAGCTACTTGTCAATGACATTGCTGTAATAATGTCTCTCTCCTCCCTCCCTCCCTCCCTCCCTGATGACAATCAGGTAATAAGCAGGACTGAAAGAGCTGGACTGAAGAAAAGAACAAGCGGGGTGGAAGGCTATGGAAACATATGGGTGACTTCTCCTGGTTCCACTATTTGGGGGGTTTCTGATGTCCCAAGACCCAGACCTAGCACACCCTTGAAGGACAATTGTGTATTCTGATGTAGCAAAGATGGGAGCCTTTCAGCCCTCCAGATGTTGCTGGACTACAACTCCCTTCAACCCTGACCATTGGCCATGCTGGCTGGTGTTGATGGGAGTTGGAGTCCAACCACCCCTGGAAGGCCTATGGGTTCCCCTGGCATGTGGGGCAGTCACAGATTTGTGGCTCATGGGTGCAGCGGAAATGATACATGTGTGATGTGGTCTTGGGTGAAAACGGGCCACAACTTTATTGACTACACAGCTGATAAGTAAGGTTGGCATGGCAGCAGGGCAAGGAGTGGGTCAGCATTCCAAGCAGCCCTTGCTATTGGGGTGGTATTCTGCTTGATGGCTGGGAAGCACCCAATGCACCTATGGGTGTTCCATCATGATAGAGGAGAAGGGGAGGGCTGGGGCTGCAGGGCCATCTATCAATTCTGCTGAAGGACCAACAACCTTTGGATCTCCTCCTCTCCTTGAACTCCTTCTATTCAAGATGGTCATTACATGTATTGTGTAACTACAAAATAATGCCTGAGTATGCTTTTTCCCTCCTCCTTCCCCAGTTTTCTGTTGTGCTACGTCTTTTAGATTGTAAACCTGAGGGCAAGAATAGCTTTAATATTGATATTTGTTTTTGTTTTTTACCATAAAGCCAAGGACAGGATCGAGCTGCGGGTACAAAGGGGGAACACCACTAGCCCAACGCAGCACAGTCTCTGGCTTCTGGTGAAAGCGGTGAGCATCCATAAATAAAAGAATTCGGACTGGAATTTGAATCTTCTAAAAATTAGAAATTTACAACGATCGAATTCGGTAAGCTGAGGGGCGAAAATAGGGAGTCCGTCCCGGCAGCGGGGAGAAAAATGGCGCAGGAAGGAAATCACAGGAGTGAAGCAGCAGAAAGTGAAAGTGCCTGCTGAGTGAGGTACACAGAAAAAGACCTCTGTTACTTTGTACAAAGCAATGAGGCAAATACTTTTGTGGGAGAAACAAGGTGGAAAGAAGGAGTTTTAAAGGTTACTTTGTACTTTCTTTGGTAGGAGGATCCGGTAGCTTGACTGGGAAAATATTGATATTTGTAGGCCACTCTGGGAACTGTTTTTGGCTGAAGAGTGATATTAAAAAAGGTAAAGGGACCCCTGACCATTAGGTCCAGTCGTGACCGACTCTGGGGTTGCACGCTCATCTCGCATTATTAGCCGAGGGAGCCGGCGTATATTAAAATGTTGTAATATTGTATATTAAAATGTTGTAATTTAATTAGATTTCCCCCTCTTCCCCAGCATGCTCTAGGAATGACATGACACTGTGATGTGATATTATTCCAGGGCTTTCTGGAGAAGAAAAGAAGGTTGCAAAAGGGCTGGCTAATTTCACCCCCAGTCCCCCAAATTTGCCCACACCACCCCCGAAATACAAATGAAGGAAGAAAGTTTTGTCCCCTATCATCTCTGAACTGTTCTCCTCTGCCCCCCCCCCCCAAACACACACGCGGTCCAATGTTCTCTGCCTGAAATGAACTGTATATCTTGTGGCAATGCAAGTCTGGCAAACTTGGCAGTCCCTGTCCTTGTCGACTTACACAATGGGCTTTCAATTCCCCAAGTAATTGTGTAGAGGACATGCAAGTTGTGCCTCTCTTCTTGTCCTTAACAGTCCCTTGAGTTTCTTTTTTTCTACATTTTGATCAGCAGCCTCAGCCTCGCCTCCTTCCTGCATTCTCCCACATAATTAGAACATCTAAATCTCTCCAATATTTCACTCTGACTTCGTAAAATTTACTTTGATTACTGGCACCCAGACTGCGGACTTGCAAAATTCCTCTAAAATGGTTGAGATAAGCATAATTGCTTCTCATTGTTCCCTCTGAAAACATCTCCTACTTTTATAGCTGCACTGAATTCAATCACCTTTTGTTGACTCTAGGAATCTTTATGGAGTACTGTGCATAACGGTGAAAGTCCCCGGTGCCTCTTGATTGCTGAGTAATAAAATGCCTGGGTCTGAGAGAAGTTTCTTGAAACCAATCCCTTCCGATATGCTATTCCTGCATGTGCAATAAACAAATTCACCAGGATCTGGAGGAGAAGGAACTGTCAGAGAGCATTCAAAGATTCTAAGAACCAAATCTATATTTTCAGGTGTATATGGAAAAGCTTCAGAAATGTGTAAGAGGGAGGGGGGGATAGAGAGGAAGTGCCAATTGCTTAAGAACACAAGATCCTGCTGAATCAGACCATCCGGTTCTTACAGTGATAGAACAGGTGCCCATGGGAATCCCCAAAACAAGACCTGGGTGCAGTAGCACTCTGCCTACCTGTGATTACAAGAAACTGGTACTCAGACAGTGGAGGTAGAACACAGCCATCATGGCTAGTAGCCATCAGTAGCCTTGCCCTTCATGAATTTCTGTAACCCTTTCCTAAATCCATCCAAGTTGGTTGCCACCAGTGCCTCTTGTCGGAGAGAGATCCATAGTACGCACAGCATGAATAAGTACCTTTTTCGGTCTTCCCTGAATCTTCCAACCTGAAGGAGCATCTCCAACCCCATCGTTCAGCCTGGACACTGAGGTCCAGCTCTGAGGATCTTCTAGCGGTTCCCTCTCTGTGAGAGGTGGGGTTATAGGGAACCAGGCAGAGGGCCTTCTCGGTGGTGGCACCCACCCTGTGGAACACGCTCCCATCAGATGTCAAGGAAATAAACAACTATCTGACTTTTAGAAGATATCTGAAGGCAGCCCTGTTTAGGGAAGTTTTTAATGTTTGGTGTTTTATCGTGCTTTTAATATTCTGTTGGGAGCTGCCCAGAGTGGCTGGGGAAACCCAGCCAGATAAGTGGAGTATAAATAAATTATTAGTATTAGTATTCAGCTTCATTGAGTTCTATTATTTTGGGAGAAAAATGTCTCTCTCTCCACCATCTCCACAACTTATACAATTTTATACACCTCTGTTATATCACTTCTTGCTTGCCTTTTCTGCAAACTAAAAAGCTCACACGGTGCAACCTTTTCTCATAGAGGAGTTAATCCAATCCTTGGATTGCTTGGATTGCCCTTTTTTGAGTCTGAAGCTTGACCTTCCCGTCTTCTCTACTTGCACAACTCTACCAACTGTGAGACGCACAATATATATCTTGTGCCTCTGGTAGTACCGGTATGAGTGTAGGAGATGGGTATTCACTCCAGGCATTATAACTGCCATAATGGGTTGGGCATGTGTTGTGGTACAGCAAAGGCTTTGCATGCAGAACATCCCAGTTAATCCCTGGGATCCTTAAATAGGACTGAGGAAGGTTTGCTCGAAACCCTGGAGAGCAGCAGACGTTACTGAGCTAGATGGACCTGTGATCAGACTCTGGTCAAAGGCACTCCTCTGATGACATAATAACACTGGAAAGTGCCTTTCATTAGAGCACATGACCTGTCATCTCTTCAGGTTCCCTCTGCATTAGTGGTGTCCAAAGCTGCTCATACTGCCATGGAAAGGCCACCAAAGCCAAACAGGGCAAGAAGGATGAGAAAGTTTAGACAGGAACAGCACAGGGCAGTTGCTGCTCCCAGCTGGGAGTTATGGAGCAAAACAGAGAAATGGTTGCGTTACTGTTGCTTTCTGGTGCTTGTCACAGCTTGCCATCATCATTGCAATACAGTGAGCAAAGTAGACAGAGCTTTAAATGGAAAGCTTTTCTCCCATCCAGAAAAGTCTCCCGCATATATGCCTATTGCTTTCACTGCTTTCCATTGCCCCCTAAAAACATTTTTGTTTAGACATACGGACCCAGATATGTAGAATCTTGATAGGTGATTTCAACTGTTTTAGCCTATTAATGATTGTAGTTTTGTTTGCATGCTTTTAAATACCTGCCTTTAACTGTTTTTACTGATAATGTTATTGTTTTATTCTCTTTGTAAACCACTTCGAGTTTTCTTTTCTTTTCAATCAAGCAGTATAGAAAATTTTCAAAATCAAGAAATGAATATTTCTTTTTTTAGAAACAGAAGGATGTGCAGTTATATGGTGGGGTGTTAATAATAATAATAATAATAATAATAATAATAATAATAATAATAATTTATTTATACCCCACCCATCTGGCTGGGTTTCCCCAGCCACTCTGGGTGGCTTCCAACAGAAAAATAAAACACAGTGATCTATTAAACATTAAAAGCCTCCCTAAACAGGGCTGCCTTCAGATGTCTTCTAAAAATCTGGTAGCTATTTTTCTCTTTGACATCTGAAGGGAGGGCGTTCCACAGGGTGGGTGCCACCATCGAGGAGGCCCTCTGCCTGGTTCCCTGCAACTTGGCTTCTCACAACGAGGGAACCGCCAGAAGGCTCTTGGTACTGGACCTCAGTGTCTGGGCAGAACGATGGGGGTGGAGACGCTCCTTCAGGTATACTGGACCGAGGCCATTTAGGGCTTTAAAGGTCAGCACCAACACTTTGAACTGTGCTCGGAAACATACTGGGAGCCAATGTAGATCTTTCAAGACTGGTGTTATGTGGTCTCGGTGGCCGCTCCCAGTCACCAGTCTAGCTGCCGCATTCTGGATTAGTTGTAGTTTCCGGGTCACCTTCAAAGGCAGCCCCACGTAGAGTGCATTGCAGTAGTCCAAGCGAGAGATAACTAGAGCATGCACCACTCTAGCAAGACAGTCTGCGGGCAGGTAGGGTCTCAAGCTGTGTACCAGATGGAGCTGAAAGGCAGCTGCCCTGGACACAGAATTGTTCCATTAGTGCACAGATTGATGCTAGTGCAAGGGAACCTTTCCCTATGCATGCCCTGCCACCCTCCCCAGATCTGCTCTGGAGGGTTTGAGGGAAACTCACAACAGATTTTGGGAAGGGCACAAGGGAAAGGGGGGGGTGGAGAGTTCCATTGTGTAAGTAGAAATCCTTGTGCTAACAGAAAAAGTGACAGTGCTACGTTGGAATCAAGTCATTAGGTGCAACAGTGAAGACTGATGAGCACTATTTAACCAGTAAGAATATGCAGTGGAGCATTCTGTATATGCAAAGCATAAAGAAACTAGATGTCATATTTCTTTATGGGGTGTTCCCTTGTTTTGGTTTTTTGCCTTTGGAGTTGTTCCAGTTTCTGAACCTGCACCTCAACATTCCACACATCCTGGAAGCTCACAGGTTCTTATTATATTAAACATTTGATTTTGATTAAAAGTAATAATAAGTCTATAGCCAATGTACTTTTGTTTTCCTAGACTCCCTAGGAAAGTGTGTGTCATAGTTGATAGAGTCTTGGACTAAGAGCTGAGAGACCAAGGTTCAAATCCCTTCTCAGCCATGGAGCACACTGAGTGACTCGTGTCATTCCTTCACTCTCAGCTTAACCTACCTCACATGGTTGTTGTGGGGAGGAAGAGCAGCTACATACGTCACCTTGAGCTCCTTGGAGGAAAGGTGTGATATAAAAGTGATAAATAAATATATATGAACAGGCAACAAGCAATTTAGGTGCATACTAAGGATGTGCGATCACACATATGCGTACAGTGTTAAACCTGGAAGTAGCCCCCACAATGTCATAAAGATGTCACAAAAAGGGGCAGGCAGAGTGGGCTTACATGCACTCTGCTGACGTGTGCAGGGGTCCAGAATGTAACCCCTGTGCAAAACGAAGATTGCCTATTCTCCTTTATATTTGGGTGGTTCTCTCTTGCTTCCAAGCTGATAAGCAGTTGACCACCTGAGATTGATATGATGAAAGATAATGGTTTCTCTCCCCCCCCCAACCCAACCCAACCCAAGCGGAAATAGTTCATTCTCTTTCCCCTCCATTTTCTCTTCCACCCTGAAGACTAACATTTAGCCTTCTGCAATCTGGCTTTGTACTTCTAAGCATAAATGGTCATTCATCAGCTCTGCAGGGCTATGCATTTCTGCTAATGACCTGATATGGGAACTTTGCCAGTTCTGCTAATAACAGAGCAACTGAGTAGGCAAAAAAGAAAAAAGAAAACCTAGTTATTGATCATTATTAGTTTCTTGTTAAATGAGGTGCGACACTGACAATTTACCTGCTTGGTGAAGAAATGTGCTAGTAGCCAATAAGGCAAGATATTCCTCATGTCTTCCTTTTTCCTAAAGCAGTCATTTTAAAAAAACACATATATTGTTGTTTAGTCATTTAGTCGTGTCCGACTCTTCGTGACCCCATGGACCAGAGCACGCCAGGCACTCCTGTCTTCATATATAGAATTATATAAGTAAAAATATGCCTAAAATTACCCCTTGTCTATCCCTAACAACTAGAATATTTCTAAAAAGAGAAATGTTACATTTAGGGCTGTCATTCATTTGCTTTCATTCATATTAAGTGAGTAATGAATTAAATTTCAATAAATTTGCATATTGCTTAAGCCTCCATACAGGTGCATTTCTGAGATATTGAAGGAAATGTGAGCTAATGTACAATGTAATAAAATAGCATCCATCATTCATTGTTTACATTTTACATTTTTTTCTGCTATGGTAAGTTGCAAGAATCCTAACAGCCTTAAGAAATAAGCATTTTCCCCCTTTACTCAAAGCCCACCAATTAAAATTCACCTCCCAGCCAATTAATCAACTGAAATTTTAGTTGATTGGTCTCCTGATTATACTTGTATGCAGCATAATCCTAGGCACGCCTACTAGGAGGAAAATCCAACTGAATTTAATAAGACTGATTCCAAGATAAGTGTGTTTAGGATTGTGTACTCAGACTACAACTAACATCATCATCATCATCATCATCATCATCATCATCATCATCATCATCATCATTTATTGCCTTCCCTCAGGATCAAATCAGAAACTGGGGTGGTTTCTGTAATTCTGGGGCTATCCCTGGAAAATAGGGACACGGATGGTATACTGTAAGTCACTCTGGATCACTAAATGAGAAAAACAATATGGGTGTCAGGATTACAGATGTCCCTCTTACACCAAGAACGCAGTGAGCTGGTGGTTTAATTGCTCTTAGATTTATTAGTATTTACACAGTAGTTTCAGTCTGAGCTCACAGCTCAATCATCTGCTGACGATGACGTTGAGCTCACTAAAGGGCAGGTCCTCCACCAACAGGATATCCTCCATTGGCTGCCCCTCCTCCTGTACCCTACTCCTTCGCCGTGTCCGTGGGGACTCGGGGGGGGGGGCAGTTTGCACACACACCCTCTGGAGCCAGCTCTAAAGCCTACAGTTCCTCTGAACCTGCCTCTGTCTGATCTACGCTATCTTGGGAATTTACAGCCATCTCTCCAGGATGGGAGGGGCTTGCATCACTCTCAGTATGGGAAGGAAGCAAGCCTCTGTTTCCCCCAGGCTGCCACCCCTCCTCTTTGGAGTCCTCGCTGTCGCTCTGGGAAGGGATGTTCTAAGTATGATACACTGACTGGCAGCTTCTGGCCAGAGTTTCAGGCAGAAGTCTTTTCCAATTATACTGAAGAGATCAGGAATTGACCTGGGACCTTCTCCATTCAAAGCAGATGCTCTCCCACTGACTCCTCCTAGACAGGAAGTGGTATAAGAATACTTTCTGTTCCAGCTGAGCTTGGCTTTGGCAACAAGGTGCTTCCTGACTTCTGATGTGTTCCTCTAATTCTTGGTTATTCTTCAACATGGAATCCTAGTTTGGCCCTCAACCCTACCACCTGGCTTCACCTTCATTCACTGCCTACTCTTTGCTTAGTTCATTCCCAACCATGCCTCCTAGTTCATCCTTTTTGGTTCTGACTTCAAGCTGACACCATGGCTCCTGGCTTAACCCAGACTGCTGCATTCCCACAGGCCTCTGGTTGGTCACTGTGAGAATGCAATGCATGATTAAATGGCCTGAGCCACAGCAAGGCTCTTCTTATTCTCATGGACCAAACCTGGCAGGATCAGGCCATAATATTCTGCGCCTACCAAAGTGGAATCCATACATTCATCTCTTGTGTCCACATTTTCACCTTCTGGGAGGCAGACATGAAAGCAACAGATCCTTTAACATCTCACAACCTCTGCCAAGTCCTTCATACTTTTAACGTTTCCATTTCCCTTCAGAATTCTTTATTTTTTTAGTTATTAATTTTTTTTTACAACATCCTATTAAAAGGGAAAGTGCTAAATAGATCTAAAGCTGCAAAGGATTTTGCTAATGAGAAGGTGCTGAGGACAATTTCAAGCCCACTTTTTCCTTTCCGTCTCTTTTTTTGCAGAGCGGGGGATATTGATTGCTATTTTCAATTTAAATCTTGGACAAGCTTCTTCCCCTCTCCTTGTCTTTCCCCCCACCCCCACCCCCTGCGCCAGCTCTCCTGGTGTGCATGAGGGTCCTTTGAGTTGCAAGCAATGAAAACTAAATTGCCATTTCTTTGAGCGAGATTGTGCTGGGAATAACTGGCGCAAACAACAATGGATGGTATTTGGCAAGGCATACCCAGATGCCTTGGACCCCAAACAGAGAGACCAATTTTCATCCAGTCTGATGGGGGGCTTTCACTAATAGATTGGGGATTTCTCAGAGCCTCTCATCATGTGGCTGAAACTGAGGGGCATTGACTCCACAACTGTATTAGCTGACCTTTTCTGGAAGTTGCCCAGAATGTTTGCAGAAAGGAGAAAACAAGGAAAGATTGAAGCACCTCCAATTATCAGGGAAAGTCAGGTATTTTTCAATCTCAGCATGATTCCTATGGCTGTTAAATACTAGAAACAGCTACCAGGCAGGCTGGTTGAAGTTCAGAGTTAACATGAAAAAACAAAGCAACTGTTGCCATATCCGCTGAGAAGAGAAAACAGCACAAGAGGTTTCAATTGCAAAAGGAGAAACCGAGGCCTGCTTTACACATCCATGTTCATTGCTGAATTTCTTTGCCCAGCAGCATTTCTGCCTGGGCCAGACCTACCATTATGGAGAGTGAGGCAGTTTCCTCAGGTCACAGATGCTGGGGCAGCACTTGTGAGGTGCTGAAGAACAGGGTTGTTGCCTTCAGGTGTAGGAAAATCAAACTTCCAATTGAGTTGGGTTCAGCATATGGAATGGGGGAAGTATCCATTTTGTCCTTCACCTTGGGCCAGCCTTGATACTTGTACGGTAGCATTTTCCAGAGCTGCTAGAGTCGACACAGCTCTCGCAGATGGACACGTGCCAAGGATAGGGTGACTTGGGTTGCTTATATTGAACTTGGCAGTACGGAGCCCCACCTCACAAGGGTGGTGTTGGCAGGCTTCTCACTAGGCCCAAAGCATCTGCAGTGAGGGGAGATGAATCAAAGGAAAAGCAAGAGAAGTCTAGGGATCTGTTACAGTCACTGAACAAACTGAGTCAAGTCGCAACAAAACAAGGAAACTGGGGGGAGTCATAGAAACAGTCCCCTCTGAGGTTTTAAGTGTCGTGGTACAGCATTAGATGGCTGGTATATCCTTCCTGGTTTGGGCCATGCAGCCCCTGAAGGGTTGGCCAAGAAGACACCCCACTCTAGAAGCAAGAAAGATGCCCCACCCCTTTTACAAATCTGGGCGCCTGGCCCTTGAAAAATATCTGGGAAGAATTATGATTCAACGAATGTGTGGGATGGCATCTGAGTCCAAAGTCTTCTGATGCTCAGTGATCTTTGCCACCAGCCCTCTCATAGGAGCTTAGGGAGCTGCCTCATACTGAGTCAGACCATTGGTCTGTAGCACAGCATTGCCTACACTAACTGGCAAAAGCTTTCGAGGGCTCCTAGCCCTCTCTGGAAATGCAAAGAATTGGACCTGGGTCCTCCTGCATACAGAGCAGGTGCTCTACCCTTCATTCATCCCTCTCTCTCATTCATTAATCCACCATTCATCAATTCTCTCTCTCTCTCTCTCTCACTCTTATGGTTGGGCTGCACCTGAGAAGCCTCCCCCCAAAGCCCACCCCAATTCCAAAATTGCCTTGAAACTTCCCTAGGTGAAATTCATGGTGGGATCTCAATGTTTTCCATGTGTCCCAGGCTGAAATGCTTGGTATACCACACACTGGTCTTACTGGGTCTTTTCCATGACTGCAAAATTCTCCTGAGATGTTCCTCTCCAGCAGGAACCTCCAGCTTTGCCTTGGATGCTTTCTGTCAGCAAAATTTCCCTGCCAGCTCTATTCTTAAACCTCCTTGGTAGGTTCTGCTTGAGGGAAACAGTTGGCCTTCCCTGAAGGGGGTGCCACCAGGGGCTCAGTTCAGAGATCAGCTTGGCAATGGCAGCCGAAACGATTACAGCCAAAACCAAGTGCACTAAACTGAACCTAAGAGGCTCATTTTGCAGCAAGAAAGGCTTTGAAAGGGCCATTCACTTCTCATCACTCTTGAATCACCTGGGAATAGGATGGTAAATGCTGTTAAGGGTCATTTATTCCAGGGAAGGAACAAGTGGACAAGGAGGCTGCTGGCTCTTGATGCTCAGGCTGTGCCGACATCAGTCTAGCCTGCCGGGTGCGGGGAATCAGAGAGAGCTCCAAATTAAATTCCTTTCATTGAGCCCTGAAAAGCTCTAAAGGGTAGCCTGTCCAAGATGTGTTGGGGAGCTGGGTGATGCCCAGTGGTTGGTGGTGTCACCATTTAAAATATTGGGGGTAGCCGGAGATCAACCATGTAGGTCAGGCAGGCCACATCAGGGGAATGACCCCTAGACACCTTTGCTTCTTGGAATCAATCTTTTCTCCCATGCTCTTTAATATCTACATGAGTTATTGGGTAAGGTCATCCAGAAGTTTGGGCTACGGCTTGTTTTGTTGTTTTGTGATTTTTAATGTGGTGAGCTGCCCTGAATGGTGCATGGACATTTTTATATACATAAAATAAATATATTAGGATGTATCCATCACAGTGCTAAGTGAATGTTCCATCAGTGTGAGGATTTCTGTTTGCTAAACAAAGCATTCTCCCCATCTCCTTCTCTTATATGTCCCCTAAATCTCTTCAAGATGTTCAGTGAACCTTCTGAAGCAGATGTGGGTGAGAGTTGCATTTGGAGGGAGGAGGGGGAGGAAGTCCCATTTCAGAAGTGGACATCTTTGTGTTAACAAGACATGGTACTTGAATACTGTCATTATTATTATTATTATTATTATTATTATTATTACCAAAATAGGTTGCAAAATAAAAAAGCAAATGCACAAACACTGAAATATGAACACCCATATCTAAAATATATGATAAAATAATCCCATTATAATGTGAGGGGTGTGTGTGATGTTCCATCCATAATTAAAATACATGAAAACAGAAGACTCAGGTCAAGAGATCAAGGAAATACCTGGGTAAACAAGTGCATTTTCACCTGCTTAAATAAGTATGCAGGTGACACACAGCTCTGCTTCATGTTATAAGATTATTGGTAGCTGTCCTGGATTCCAGGAAGGAGGAGGATGTGGCATAACAACAACTAATCAGTTGGCCAAGCATGCCTAGAGGTAACCGAACCAGGATCCCAGTTTGGAATTCAATAAGGTCTGGATTAATTCTGGGTCAGACAGGAGAGGTTTCTGCCCAGCTCTACTAAGGGTCAATGTTAGTTTATTTCTCAGAAGTAGGGAGAATGTGAAAATGTGAAAAGGCCCTGTTTCCCATTGTGCCATGCAGCACTGTTTCTCTTCTGCTGCAGTTTCCCTTCTGCCAAAGTTCATTATTCATCTTGTTACCTGCTGTAGCAAAATTATGTAATATACATAATTTGTGTAATTAATTTCATAAGTTACGCAGGTTGCATTGTTATTACGTTACTCCAACCTCTTCATTTCAATGCAAAGGAAATGCAATGCAAACAGGGGAAAACATGCTAAATTACAGATTATTTGTGGACTGAAAGCAACAGCAGTAGGATACACCAACCATATTGGTTGGATAGAGTTCTGTTCCAGACATGGGACAACGAAGTAAAAGTTGGCAATTTCCTCTCCTATTTCTGTTTTCATCAGGATTCTCTGACCTTTCTATCCATCAGCATTTCCCACTGATTTCAGTCAGATTTACTTCCAAGCAAGTGCATTTAGGATTGCAGTCTCAGCTGTCAGAAAGGACACCTTGAATTGATCCCGGGTGTCTCTAGTCAGGGCTGATGCTGGAAAAACAGTGAGGAAAGCAGAAAGAGTCGTCTGTCTTTAAGCTGAAGGGACAGACAAAGAATATTTGAAAAGCCCAACAAAGTTGGTGTTCAGGGTCATGAAACTGGCTGTTCTGAGTGGATTTCTCCCCCACCAAATAAACCCCCACCTTTTGCTGGCGCATCAGATATAGATTTTTTTCCCCATCTTCTGTTGTTGTTCTATTTGCCTCAAAGGTTAATACATGTTGGTTATGAATGGGATTCTTGCAAAAAGGCAATTATCTCTAGTGCAATTATAGAGTTTCCCACTCAACAATAGATGGTTTCTCTGTATATACATTGTAACTACTTTTTTCTCATTAGCATTGGCTCAGTTGTTTATTGGGAAGATTATTCTAGCAAAGGAGCTGGAAGAATGTGATGGTGGTGGTGGTAAACTCGCTGCCTTGGCTGCACCACCCTTAGACTATCACATAGCAGACGTCTCTACCATGATAAAGGTGTTCCTGCTAGGGAAAGGGGAGAAATTTGGCTCAGTGCAAATTTGAAGGCGAACTTACATAATTTGCAATTTCCGAAACAATATGTGAACTGAGCCACCGCCATCCTTCAAAGTTGTCATTTCTCCAACAGCACAATTTGCAGTGCTGTTCTCCAACCATGCAATGTGTAAAAAATGTATATAAAGTAGGTTGAAGTGTGCATATATTAGTGAAAATAAGATAAAAAAAACCAAAAATGCATTATATCAGGAGAGATTGCATGCAAAAATGTAAGAACACAAGAAGAGCCTGCTTAGTCAAGCTAATGGCTCCTCTCATCTCATCCAGCATCCTGTTCTCACAGTGGCCAGCAAGATGCCTGTAGGAAACCTCCTGTGCCTTCCGGCAAGTGGTGTTCAGTCAGTCTCTGGCTGTGGAAGCAGAGCAGAGCCATTGTGGCTAGTGGGAATTGATAACCTTCTTCGCCATTAATTCGTCCAATCCTCTTTTAAAGCCAAAAAATGTTGGTGGTCATCATTGCCTCCTATGGGAGCAAATTCTATACTTTAACTATGCTCACCTACAAATGCATGGTAGGAGAAATTCACAATGAAATGCTGATGAATTTTGATGTGCAAATGTGGAGAACTGAGCTTCAGATTGGAAAAATGAGTGACACCAAAACTGATAGATTTGCACACACACACACACACACACACACACACACACCGGCACTCTATAAGAAGGAAGATTTCCATTGTGTGATTTCTCCCAGCGCCACCTACACTCTGGAGTAGTACAAGCCAGGTATGGTTTTACCGCCACCAAAAAAATTCACCCAGTGAAGACCTGAGTTATGAATGCATAACCACTATGCATCATTTATTCAGGTATACAAGCTCCCAGTGTGGTTTGCTGATTCTCCCCCCAATGTGTGGGAGACACAATGTCATTTGTCTGCTTAATGTCTGCTCAGTTAAGCAGTCACATGAGAGAAATTCCTGCTGCAGAAAACCAGTGTGGGTCTAAGGAAGTGGAAAATTTGACTCATGTATTCCATCCCACTCAATGTAATTTTGACAGTGGCTTACATGGAAGCATTTATTTATCAACTGTTTAAACACTACCCAGAATTAATAGCAATACTTCCAGTAATACTACTATTACTACTCATATTGTTGGGTTTTTATTTTTTTTCCAAAGACAATTTTCTATTATTAGATACCAGGCCTTAAGTCATGGGGGAGCTATTATTATTAAAATTGTTATCAATATCAATAACCTGCCCTTCATCCTAAGATCCTAGGGCAGGTTACAGCATTAAAAACAAAATAAAAACAATTTTAAAGCAACTTAAATTATTGGCTGCCGCTACAATGCACTGGAAGTTGATAGCAGAATATAAATAATCATTTTGAGTCAACAGCAAATTATCTGAAGTATGTATGCCACATTGGTTCATTCTGAAGAGTTTGGGTAATCTAGCCTCCCCCCAACTTAAAATTTACATTTTACATTTAAAAAAAACACCCAGATTGTGAAAACTAATCATACTGAAAAGGCTTTGAGAAGGAGGAGGTGGTGGAAACAGAGAGGGCATTGGGTGATTCCCCCAGGTATTCAGAACCTGATGTGCCCATTAATCTTCTGATACTGGTATTAGAGTGAAAGCCCTTCATACACTGACCAGGGAGTAAACCCCATTAGACACAATGGAACTTTCTTCTTCTGAGCTACATTTCTCAGAGTTTCCTGTGAATGAACCACTCTGAGAATGGTAGCTCTGTGAGGAGAATGGGGGTCTCCCACAACTCCCAGCACTCTTAACAAACTACAGCTCCAAGAATTCTTTGGGAGAGGACACGACTGTTTAAAGTATCATAATGCTTTAAACCTATCTGGAAGTGGTCCTTATTTGCAGGTGGAATCCACAAAATCAAGCAAGAAGGAAGGAAGAGTAAGAAACCCTTAGATCTCTTTTCAAAGTGTAGCATCTGATAGCTGGTGCTGGATGTAATAGCTTCCAAATCAGCATTAATCTTGCTGTTACAAAGCATCTCCTTTTCTCAGTCTGCTTTGTTAATAGCTTGTCAGATATCACCTGGAAAGCATCTGTTACTGATGCTGCAAACAGCTCCCCTTTGTGACTTATCTTGCCAGGGATAACGACTCAATCTCTTTGTTTTCTTGGAGGTGCCACCACCACCACTGCCAGTTTGAAGGCATCTATCAATCAGGCTGGAAACACAATCTAAGAGGCAAAAGGGGGTACCCCCAAATGGGGGTAAGGATAGTGAATCATAAGCCATTTATGGTGAAGAACCCATGGGTTGTACCAACTAAGTTTTGCTCAAAGTAGTCCCATGTCCATTAGGTTCAGTGGTTTACAGTGAGTAGGACAAACACTGGATATAACCACAGATTCAGGAGAGAGTACATAATATCATATATGCAAGTGTATTGGCAAGGCAGCTACGACAGTGGCTCACCTCTGCAGCTACAGAAGCGTGCAGGGAGAATGTGATGCTAACAACCAACACCAATGTGGAAGTCTACCAGGCTTGTGTGTCGAGCAGGCATCCCCAAACTTCGGCCCTCCAGATGTTTTGGACTACAGTTCCCATCTTCCCCGACCACTGTCCTGTTAGCTAGGGATCATGGGAGTTGTAGGCCAAAACATCTGGAGGGCCGCAGTTTGGGGATGCCTGGTGCTGAGCATGCTGCTTTATAGAAGTGAGTCATTCACAACTTGCAACCACCAAGAGCTATGCCTCAATGCTTCCCATATGTGGTCCATCGGGAAGATTTTGGGCATCACGTGGCAGGACAGAGTCTCAAACAAATATGTGCTCTCCAAAGCCCACTTTGCCAGCATGTTCACAGTTTTGTATCAGCAACGTCTGTGCCGGCTTGGTAATGTACACAGAATGGAAGATGGCTGGATCCGCAAAGATGTGCTCTACGGGAAGCTGGCTTCTGGCCCTGGGGCTGTTGACAGACCTACTCTGTGTTACAAGGATGTCTGAAAATGTGACATGAAGGCTGGCAATATCAACCCCACTGTATGGGAATCCCTTGCATTTGATTGCAGTGCCTGGATACAGTTAGGCCATGCATCCATAACAGTGACCAGAGCATGGATGACTGTTGGGAGGAGGGCAGAGAGAAGAAACACCATGGTGCACCTGTAGCAGCAAAACTGGATGCTTTCATCTGCCCCACCTGCAATAAAACATGTCTCTCCCCTATTGGTCTCTACAGCCACAGCAGGTGCTGTAACTTCCCAAAGGTTTGACTTTACCCTTCCATTGCCTCCCAAGACAGATGGATGCCAACACACATGTGTTCTGAATTGGGAGTGAGTGACCAGGCAAAAGATCTTGGGGTCATGGCGGATAGAATCTATTGACATGGCACATAGTTAAACTATGAGGTGTGCTCCTGTATAATAACCAGCAACTTGAACGATTTTGAAGAGGGGTTAGACAACGTCATGGAAGATCAGACTATCAATGGCTACCGGTGTTGGCACTAGATTAGCCTGGATCAGTTTAAAGTCTGATCAGTTTGGATCAGTTTAAAGCAGTTGTCTGCATTTCTAAGGGTGTGGGACTCTGAGTAAACATGCATAGGAGCAAGTTGTAAGGCTACAATCTTTTGCATGAGAGTAAGTTCCACTGGTAAACATCTGGGTAAACATGCATCAGATCAGACTGCTAATCTACCATTTCCACTGGAATGACTCTACTTGACAAATAATCTTTCTGTCCCCAGTCAACGCTTTCCTCCTCTCTTTAAGTAACGAGGGTGACCCTGAGCTTCAAATCCCAGCTCTCTATTATTTTCCAGTGGTAGTGATTGCATTCACTTCCATTTTGCAAGTGCACAGAGACAAATGAGATTTCAATCAGCAGGAGAGGTGTGGGGACTCTCAGCTCATATTAGCTGATAATAATTGCTCTGGGAGTAGGAAAGTTGCCCGTACATTTTTATTTTTTGTTCCTTTCTCTGCTGGTTAGTTTGCAGAACAAAATGTTTGTTCCCATGCCAGCTGAAGCAGGCGGGATAAGTCCTTGAGTGAGGACAAAGTATTGCTTCCTTTTGTTTTGTTGCCTGGAAGTGAACAAAAAGAACCCAGGTGTTCAGCTTAAGACTGCTGGGAACATAGATGGGTGGTGGTATGACAGGTAGTAAGTAAACCCCAGCAGGTGCAGTCAGGTCAAATGCTGCATATGTGGGCAGTGAACAGGAAAAAGTCGTGGATTCTCACAGGGAAGACCCAAGGGATGCTTTGTCAGCAGGGATCAGCTGGCTGTTGACAACAGCCTTGTTACAAATTGGAGCTTGGCTGCCATCCCAGCTTCATCGCTTGACCCTTGTGTGTGATGTCTTGGAATGCAAGCCCTCAGAGTCAGGTTTCCATGTAACACTAAACCCTAGTCCTGCCCCAGTGAACAGTCAGTATGCCACATTTGGCACTAGCTGCAGTTTCTGGAGCAACCTCAAGGGCAGTCCCACACAGAGCACCTTGTGGTAATCCAGCCTAGAGGTTACCATGGATGACGGTGGTCTAGTTATCCTGGCCCAGAAGTGGGTATAACAATATTACCAACATTTAAAGGCCAACCAGCCCAAAAGGCCAACACATTCCAAAACAATATGTGAACCAAAACACAGTCAACCTTCTTAACTCACACTTCTCCAAATTTTCCACTGCTGTTCTCCAACTATGTCTACAGAAATGCATGTACAAGGGTAAAGTGTGAAAATGTCATAGAAAAATTTGTTCTATTAGTGTAAATTGCTCTGGGGAAAATGTCTATAATTAAAGGAAATTATGTACAAGTGTTTAGTCATTTGGTTACAGTTAAACATTGTGTTCTCCAGAGGTCTACCACCCTGGTGAGGAGTATCCAACCTCTGAACCGCAAGAAACACCTCTCAAATGATACAATGGAGACAGTGAAGTAGGATGTCTTTGTTGCCCTCATAGCCACACCAGAGAGAGCCCTGAAGAGTGTTCATGTCAAAATTGCAAAGAGAAACTAGGGCCTTAACAAGATCACTGGCTCTACTCTACTCACTTGGGGGGGGGGCATCCAGAGCAATCTCTGGGGTGGACCATTGGTGTCCTACCCTTGCAAGGAAGAATTACCAGCAAATCCAAATCTTACCAGGAAGTTGTATGACCATGAGAATGTAGTGATATCCACCCAACCTATTTCCATGCTGCTGCCACCCCTAACTGCATGGGGGCAAAGACTAAATCAAGGGTATGCCCTTCTCTAGACCCATGAACATCTGTGCATTGGACCAATGGCCATCTGAGAGAGGCACATGGTTGCCATGGAGGACATAAACTCGTGAGCCAGACCTGAGGGATCCTCAGCATGAATTCTGAAGTCACCCAAAACCACGGTCCTGGGTTCCTTCAACCCCATGCCACAGGCAACCTTGGCCAGCTTGATCAGGGAGATCAGGTGAGTGGTATCCTAACAGCATTCCTAACTTGTCCCTTTGGCCCAACATCAGATGCTTACCCTCCAGTCTTACTTCAAGAATGAGGTGTTTCCCAGTGGTGGAAAATGAACTCCTGTGGCCTACAGCAACGCCTCCACCCTGCCCCTCCAGTCTAGTCTGATATCACATCAAGTCTGCAGGTGGGCAGAGCTGAGTCAAATTTGGCCCTCCCAGGTCCCCCCGCCCCAATGTCTCGGTGAAACACACATTTGCATTCCACTGATGTAATAAATCATTTTTTCCCCTTTGGAATCAGAATTTGTGAGCAGTCTGTTCAGCAGGCTCAGGGATGACAGTGTGTGTATATCTAAACAAGGGAAATTAGAATCCCCTCATCAACCATCTGTTGCCAATAGTGATAAACTTGCCACTCAGATAAGTTGCTGCCTCCCCCTTCCTTAAACACAGTTTCCCTGCAACATAAAGGTCAATTGAATTCATTATGGTGTTAAATGAAGTTCTGAGATTGATTGAGGGCTCCTTTTTAACGTTTGAAATAAATGAGTTGGTTTCTGCTTGACAAAATGCTGTAAAGGTCTCATATAAACTTCCCGTTTAATATCCAAACTAATTTCTTTACATCATTTCCCCCTCAGTCTTTAATTTTGTGGCACTTAATTACCCTTCCCACCTTAAAAGAAAAAAAAGCCCACTTTGCCTCCAGTATAATGCAGTCAGTGTTAATTTGAAAAAGGGAGATCAACAATCTGAAAAAAAAGTTGAGCGTGGTGAGATGCAGAAAATGTTGCAGCTCGGCCAGATGAAAACATAAGCACTAAGGCACCAATCCTGGGGACCGCAGGATAGATCAGGCATAGGCAGCCTTGGCTCTCCAGATGTTTTGGAACTACAACTCCCATGATCCCTAGCTAATAGGGCCAGTGGTCAGGGATCATGGGAGTTGTAGTTCCAAAACATCTGGAGAGCCAAGGTTGCCTATGCCTGAGATAGATGCTAGGAGCATCCCAGGGGGAATAGGATAGAGAACGGATGAGGAACCTCAGGCCTGAGGGTCAAATGTAGCCTTCCAGGTCTCTTTGCCTGGCCTTTGCCAGGACACACACCCTCAACATGAACATGTGAAGGGTGCCTCACTTTCCGGCTGTGAAGGACGGAGCTGAACTGCTTCTCTCTCAGAGGTAGTGCCGCTGCCACCTGCTGGCTTTTCTCAATGACTTCATGGGTACTTGGCCCTCACAATTATATTATTGTGGGTCCCCAGGCACCTGCTGCCCCCTGGCTCCTATTCCAGTGTTTCTCAACCAGTGTGCCTCCAGATGTTTTGGGACTACAACTCCCATCATCCCTAGCTAGCAAGGCCAGTGGTCAGGAATGATGGGAGTTGTAGTCCCAAAACATCTGGAGGCACACTGGTTGAGAAACACTGTCCTATTCTGTTACATAAAGAGAACACAGGAAAGGAAAAATGAGACCTTCTTAAAATAATGGGAACTGATAAGGAAGCAACTGTGGCTGAGTTCAAACAAGTGCATCAGTTTCTGGAGGATGAAGAGAAGTGCCTGGTGAATGAGGGGAAAGAGATAGAGAAGGAGATTGTGAAGAACATGGATGAACATTTGGCCAGACTCTCTGAGGAGCTCTCCTCTCCTGAACGTAACATCCAGGAATCAGAGAAGTATCAGCAGCAGCAACCGAGTAAACTCCTGCAGGCTTGTCATACGTTTGTTGCAAATGTATGAGTAGGTAGAGAAATTTGAAATTCCAGTGGTTTTCCCTCATCCGGTGAGATGGCAAATATGGGAACCTTGTGATATAAATCCCATTCTGAAGGGTGCCACAGTGAGTCAATACAAAGACACTCTCACAGATGGATATTAGCTACCTTAAATGACTCAACAGCTTTAGACCCAGAACTGGAACCCCCTGAAACACTTGCAGATCTCTCCATGGAGACTAAAGCGGTGGACAAAACTGGAAAGAGGAACTGACCCCAAGAAGATTGGCAACAAAAACTGATGGAATATGCAGAGGTGGCAGAACTTACCGGAAGATTAAGAGATCAAGATGATAAATGTTTTCTAGCAGAATGGGGGAAATTTATTGAATATATGAAAACAAACTGTGAACAATTAAAAACGTTGATATAAACACAAGCTGTAAGAAATCTAAGGGAATTAAAAAGGATAAACTGGTAAAAAGGGTAAATTTGGATATGCAGTAAGAATATGATGGAAAAATAAGAAACCGCAGAATGGGAGGGAGGAAAGTCACAGAAAACATTATTGAATTTGTGTCAATTTACATTCATTGTTGAATATTGTAAAATGGAAAAATGGAAAATGAAAAAGTATACGTAAATTATATATATATATATATATATATATATATATATATATATATATATATGAGAAACTGAAACTGACACATTTGCCCCTCCCTGTTCAGAAGAAAGACCTGCATGGGTTTCTCATGAAGCAAGGGTGGTGTCTGTCATTTCTAGGTTTCGTTTTGTGAATGCCTTGGTTGACCACTCTTCCCCTGTAGGGAAGAGCAGGAGGGAAGCGATCTTTAGGGCCTTTCAAGTTTGACAATGTGCCAGTACTAATGCAACACAAATAATGTTCCCTGTCAGCTCTGATAAAATTTGGAATCTATCACTTTCTTTTTCTTCAGAAGCTCTCGTTACCAACGAAAGTAATTACAATTTGTCCTTAATTCCAAATGTATTGCCTGGGAAAAGATACCAGGAAATGGGCAGGGAGGGTGAACACGAGTCCGATCAAATGGACTGCCGGGCGATCTCGGTAATTGCTCCCAAGCTCACTGCCTCACCTTGCATTCTTTTTCATTATACTCTGCTGTCTGCAAAGCGATTGCAACCAGAAATATTCCCAACAGGAAGGCCAGAGGATGCATCCTTCTCCTTGGCTGTTAAAAGTTTAGTTGTCTGTGTACTTTCTGAGCCAAAATTCAAGCGGTAGTAATCAAAGAAGAGACGGAGCCAAATCCCTAAACTTAACCCCCCCCCATCCATTTTTGAAGTCAAGAAGACCAGCTTTGGACCTGGAAACTTCACCTGGGATCTTTGACCTGCAAAACAGACTCTGTGCTACTGAGCCACATCCCTTCCCCTGAAAATAATAATGTTGGATTGAGGTTCTTGCAATTGTCCAGTAAAACCCAATATTTTCAAGATGCATTCCTTCACAACCTTAACCTTCTAGGAAGGTTTGCTGGCACAATGGGCAAGGATTTAGGAATGAGTGTGAAACAGGAATTCTTTCTTTGCAAATTCTAAACTGACCTGGTCTACAGCTCACGGACAGATGTGTGGAGGTTTTGAAACAAAGGTTGGCTGGCCATCTGCCAGGGATTCCTTAGGTGTGGTCTTTGCATTGCAGGACATTGGACCAGACCCCCTTCCAAACCTACAATTCTATGACTATGATGTCAGGTGTGGGGCAGTGCCTGAAGAGCCCTATTGAACGTGCTCTGCAAGATAGCACTCTGAAAGGGGCTTCTGAACTCCACTCATCCAGGAGCTTTTTGAAACTATGTTTGCCAAGTGCTTTCCACAGCAACAATCTACTTCCCTTTGCAGCTTGGCAGAACAATCACATTATATCAATAGTTATTAGTCCTTCTTCAAGGTAATGGAGAGTGCCCAGTATTACAAGACTGCGTATTAAATTTGACTTTAAAGTGAGTGGGATTAGTGGCTACTTTCCTCTAATATCTTCATTCACACTCCCAAGGGTTTATAATGCATCACTTTCGAGTTTGCTTCATCTATTTTTAGATTTATTTTAAAATGCGAGATTTTTCATATGATTTGGGTAAGCCTGATCACTTGCTAAGTAATCGGTTAATCAAATTACTCTTAAAGGGCTGGTTATAGCTATAACAAGTTTATAGCTATGCGACAGTTAAGTGTCTCCATAATATAGCCTTCCAAATGGCACGCAATTGTCACAGGAAAGCAGTGCTCATCCAGTCCAACCACTGCAAAACACAGGAATGTCAACTAAAGCACCCATGACAGATGGCCATCCAACTTCTGCTTAAAAACATCCAAAGAAGGAGAGTCCACCACCTTCCAAGGGAGTCGGTTCCACTGATGAACAGTTCTTACCATCAGAAAGTTCATCCTGATGTTTAGTTGGAATCTCCTTTCATTAGCTGTGATTCTTGTATTGCAGAGTGTTAGACTAGATGTCCAACCCTTCAACTCTACAATTCTATGAATTCCTGACAGATGCGCATCCAACCTCTGTTGGATGGAGAGTCCACCACCTTCCGAGATTGTCCATTTCACTGTCAAAGAGCTCTTACTGCCAAAAAGTTCTGCCTAATGTTTATTGGAACCTTCCTTCTAATTTGAATCCGTTTATTTGGGTCCTGATACATAAGGAGAAAGAAACAGGGGAGGGGGATGAATGTTGGAAACCTGGGTTGGAGGGGGAAGAATCCCACCTTTCTGCCCCAACTTCAGCGACTTTGGAATGGGGAGCAGGGATGCTGACTCTCCCCACCTCCACATTCTTGTGCAGTACAGAACCGCAGTGGACGGCAGTCAACAGGAAGGCAGAACTGGAGGCAGCAGCAACTGACCAGAAACCCAAACAAGTGGGTGCAGTCTTGTCACCTAGAATCACCTAGATAGCACCTTCGCAGATCAGACCCCACCTATGAAGGAGTGACCATTTGAAATTCCAACATTCCTGAATGACATGCAAATCTTGCAAGTGAGCATACCCCACCTTGTCTTTAATAGCTTGGTGGGCAAGGCATGGAAACTTGTCATGACATCTTTGTTGCTTCTGTCTAGTTCTGAATGACCTGCCCTTCCCTTGAACTCCAAAACCATGACTTATAAGCCTTATGTCTGCTGTTGAGCATGTGTTATTTGCCTGAATAAGTCTCTCCTCTCATTTTTAAGAGCCTCTGCTTGCATGTTTGTGGGAGGCAGCCAGGAAACTTCATGCTCTGCAGTCCCATGTATGCCTACTTAGAAGTAAGTCTTACTGTGTTCAATGGGACTTGCTGCCAAGCATGTAGAGGACTGCAGCTTTAATTTCTATATTTAAAAGAATTATATCCTGACTTTGAATTACAAGACATCCTATGTTTACAAGGTGGATTTTTTAAATAAAAAATGCAAATATAAGCAATAAAAATGCAATTATATCACAAATAACCAAGTGGTTAGTGTGCACATTACTTGCATTTCAGTTTGCTATTCCTACAAATATGTATTGTCTCTCATTCAATGTGCTATTGCACTGCTGTCTCTTATTCAGCTTGTAATATCACAATGTGCCAGGCTGTTGCTTATCATTATTTTACCCATCAAGGTGCAGACCACCCTTTTGCCTTCTGTAGTTATCTGTCAAGTTGCTGACTGGCTAGCTACTTTCTGTCATCAAAGCATTGACTACCTTCCTGTTTAACATATGTCAGATTGTTGATGAAGAGTCTTGACTATTACGCTTCTTTCCATCCAGAGAAACAGGCTTAATTTGGAAATGCTTTACAAAACAATTTACTTTTTTAAAGGAGGGGGTATGTGTGGGGTTCCTGGTGGATAGCTCAGTTGGTTAGAGCATGGTGCTGATGACACCAAGGTCGCAGGTTTGAGCCCCGCATGGGACAGCTGCATATTCCTGCATCACGGGGGGTTAGCCCCCCAGAGTGGCTGGGGAAACCCAACCAGATGGGTGGGATATAAATAATAAAATTGTTGTTGTTGTTGTTGTTGTTGTTGTTGTTGTTGTTGTTGTTGTTGTTAGACTAGATGATCCTCGGGGTCCCTTCCAACTCAACAATTCTATGATTCCATCACCTCACTGAATGAATGTTGTTTATGTGTGGATGCAATAAACCTTTTTGGAAACTACTTGCCTTATTCTGAACAACCAACTTCAAATACATGATTTTCACTACAGGAGTCAAAAAGGCCATGGATACATGGTGCATCCCTACCAAATATTTCATGAGCACAGGCTGCTATTGATCCTCAATCAATGTTGATTCCTAGTAGATGAGAGAGAGAGAGAGAGAGAGAGAGAGAGAGAGAGAGAGAGAGAGAGAGAGAGAGAGAGAGAGAGAGAGAGAGGAGAGAGGAATACAGAAATAGCTCTTGAATGGACTTTTGACAAAGTTCTGTGATAAAGTGGAAACCAGAACTGAGCCAAAACTATTTACCTAATTTCATGTTTGCTTCATGAGTGAAAGTTGACCCAATTAGGGGTGTCAGAGATTAAAACAAAAAATGGGAACAGAAGTTTCTGGAGTTCAGTTTTTCAGCCCATGTCAAATCTATCCAGCAAATATAATCAGCGTTCACAGTTGTTATTCCTTTCAGTCGGCAAATGATACATAGTTTATTAAGCCCCCTGCCATTATCATTGTGTTTCCTTCACATTGAAATGAATGGAATAGAATAATACCAATGTAACTTAGGTAATTTATATACATGCAGGTCTTGCTTTCCAAACACAATGTGTTCCCAGAGAATCATTCATTAGACGAGCAGTCACATAACAAGATGATGTTTCACATTATTTCCTATGGAAACATTTCTAATCCATGCTTTCTCCAACCATGCTTTCTGTCTGAAACTGCTGCAGCCAATCAGCAAAAGCCAAACAAAGAGAAAACTGATTTGTCCAATCTCTCCTGATCCCTGATTTGTCAGACCTCTCTCCCTCCCTCCATGGTTTCTGCCTAACATGACTGGCCCCGACCAACAAAATACAAACATGCAAGGAAGTGGGCAAACTCTAGCTGTTTGGATATCTAAATCAGCTGTTTGTATAACGAGATTTGGGTAGATTTCTGATATTTTGCATAAGAAGCGTTCCAATAGGAGTTATGTGTAATTATGGAAGTTATGGAATTTCATCACAGCAGACAGTGAGACGAAAAATGTAGTTGTTGGCAGGAGATGAACAGAAACAGTGTCTCATGTGCTAAATACAGAGCTGAATGGAAAGCAATGCCTTCTTATTCCCCACAATCCCAAACCGCTGTTGCTGTGGCTTCCAGTCCACAAATGATATGTAAATGATTACTTTTCTCTCTCCTTTTTGCAGTGTGTTTCCTTTGCACTGAAGTGAATGGGGTGGAATAACATGGGGACAACTTAATTTGTGTAACTAATTGTGTAAATTTCATAACTTAAGTAAATTTTAAAAAATCCTTCCTGTGGCACCTTAGAGACCAACTAAGTTTGTCATTGGTATGAGCTTTCGTGTGCAAGCACACTTCTTCAGATACACCATCAGATACAAGAAGTGTGCATGCACATGAAAGCTCATACCAATGACAAACTTAGTTGGTCTCTAAGGTGCCACTGGAAGGATTTTTGTTTGTTTGTTTGTTTCGACTATGGCAGACCAGCACGGCTACCTACCTGTAATAAGTTAAGTAAATTTGCCAGTGCAGACAGCAAGATGAATAGTGTAGTTGTTGCCAGAAGAAAAACTGCAGCAGAATGGAAATGTTGCTGTGTTATACTGTGTCTTAGGACTCTAGACATAGACCAGATGAAAAAACTTCAGGCAACACAGTTTCAAAGTTCTAAGAACAATTTTATTGTTTCTGTCAGACAAAAACAATATGGTACAGTGAGAATAAGGCTTCTCTACTTGCACCAAAAACCATGTGCATGTACAGAGTATAAATACAACTTCATACAATAAAGATCGGCCCCCTCCCCATCCCTCTGCAGCAACCCTTTAACCAATCAGGTGCCTTCTTAGTTTCAAGCTGCATTGCTGTTTTGCTCCCCCCAGGAGGTGCTGAATAACTATTATTGTATCTAACTAGCTGGCAGTTACCTACTTTGCATCTACTTCTGAATTTAGACATTCTGTGGTTTAGCAAGTCTAGTTTGTTCTTAGGGGACTTCCATCGGCCAGCATAACAACAGGTGTTTTGGCTTGTGTGCAATGAGAACTTTGCATATTTGAGCAGCATATTCTAAAAAATGCATTTATAGACAAGATGAGAGGTGCCTCAGACAAAATGGAGTTTTAAAAGTTTTATAGCCTTTTATCAAGAGGTCGGGGTGGTCAGATGCCACAGCTGCATGCCACGAATTCAAGGCAGAATGGGAAATGGTGTCTCCTTAACAGCCTTACACATGGAAGTGATGGCTATGGCCAGAGGCAAAAGTGGGGAAAGTCAGAGGCCAAACTGCATGAGACCAGACACACACACACACTATGCACACACCTCTCAATCCACAGAAGCACAAGCACGAGCACAATTCAAGGAGACAGGTCCAATCAGGCAAAAGCACTTCAAACAGGTGTGAAGCATGGCTGGAGAGGGGTGTGGCTTGTGGAGATGGGTGTGGCCTGGAGATAGTGCCAAGAGCCAGATAGAGAAAACTGGAGGGCCACATTCAGCCCGCAGGAGAGAAGTTCCCCACCCCTGGAACATGATGAGTATGCTGGTTTGGAAGCAAATGCCAGAACAAGAGAATATTCTGTGCAGGTTGAAAAGGAATCAGTTACATGCATTCACTGAATGATTAATGGTTTTTTCAAGCCCCATTTCCAGATGGGCTGGCTCCCCTCCACAGATGTCCCTATCATTGTCACAGTAGCCCCACTGTCTTCCTGACGGGTTCCCAGGTATGTTGCGGCTGTTCTTCTCACTGAAGAGCGATGGCAGTGAGGGCACGAGGGGGTGTTGACTGTCAGGTCTTTGTTATTCCACCTGACTCATGGAACATAAACAATAAACAAAGATTTTATGATGAATTCCACCAATACCAGGAGTCAGCAGGGCTTTGATGTTTTGCAATTGCCTTCTCTAAACAAACAAACACACACACACACACACACAGAGAGAGAGAGAGAGAGAGAGAGAGAGAGAGAGAGAGAGAGAGAGAGAGAGAGACATTCTCTCTCTCTCTCTCTCTCTCTCTCTCTCTCTCTCTCTCTCTCTCTCTCTCTCTCTCTAGCAATGTGAAGGCACCATGCTGGTGTTAATGTATTCTGTCACTCTGCCTGGAAAAAACACATATGTCATTTTGTCACATGTCAGGAATAGAAAGAAGTCACCCATGTCTAAGCTGTTCACAAATACCAGCACTGGGAGGGAGTGGAAGGGACTGTGTTTCAGGAAGCTACACAAAGCTGGGGAAAATATGCAGAGCAGAAAAAGCGGCTTCCAAGAGCAGCATCGAGAGCCAGTGTGCAGAGCTCTTGGTCTTTGGTGAGCCTCCAGGAATAGAGGCTGCGGGAGGCAGAAGGTCCCAGGGTCCATCTCTGGCATCCCGCAGGAAGGCAGGAAAAGTCTCCTGCCTGAAAGCCTGGAGATGTGCTACCACCAATGTCAACCAAATGTAAATAAATAAATAAATCCTTTATTGTGACCAACATTGTATCCAACATTGGTGCCTTCCAGATGTTTTGGACCACAACTCCCATCCAACAGCCAGTGTGTGTGGTGTAGTGGTTAAAGTGCTGGACTCTGACTTGGGAGACTGGGGTTCAAATCCCCACTCAGCCTTGAAGCTCTCTTGGTGACATCGCGCCACTCACTGATTCTCAGAGTCGCCGTGAGAATAAAATGGGGAGAGGGAGAGCTCCTGGGAAGAAATGGTTGTATGTAAATGCAATAAATACATACAAATGCATACAAATACATTTCTACAGTTTCCATGCATCCCTAACGTTTGGTGAGCATTTCACTTCTTATCATGAGCAGTCGCTACAGGTACGCTTAGCAGGATGATAATGTAATTGAAAGCGCTTGAATTGTTCCTACCTGTTGATCAGGAAATGATTATTACTGAATGACAAACTGAAACCCAGCAGGATCAATTCTATTTCCTTTGAATTACAGTAGAGAAAAGCCCCCCATCACCCATTCTCTCTGCTTATTACGCTTTCTTATTTAACTTCCCTTCCATTACAGATTCTATTTAATACTTGAGTGAGAATGCTGGCGGCTTGGCTTCTTTATGGGCTTTTCCTCCAGCACATTACTTACCCACCCCCCTCCACCTCTTGCTGAGAGCTCTAAAACTTTTTCAATTAATTCTGAGAATCTAATTGCCCAAAGTGGGAAGTCCCATTTTACAATGTTACAGCAATGGAATAGTGATATACAACCCATTCTCCTTATCCCACCCTCTACTTTCCACAAGCTGTTTCCTGAGATCCATTCTAATTCGATCCACTTTTGCATTTGGAGGCAAACTTTGCTAATGCACACTTTCCGATATGATATGCAGGAATTTCCACATCTCCAAATTTTGCAATGCAGTTCCCCAGCCACATAATGTGTACAAAAATGCATATAACTAGGGTAAAGTGTGACTTTAAAAATGCATATATGGGTGAGAATAACAGACAGACATGAATTGTTCTAGGAGTAATTGCTTTGCAAAAGTGTGTTCATTAGGCAAAATGCAAGCGTGCCTATCAGGAGAAAATTGCACTAAGATCCTGATGAATTTTCATGAGAACCTATTTTTTAATATTCTAAGCTGATGTGGAAATGTAGAGAACTGAACTTAAGATTGGAAAGTGAAGCTGAAATGGACAGATTTGCCCATCCCCACCCCACCCCCCACCCCACTTCCCATGAGCTGTATCTCTAGTCCCATTCAAATTCTTTGCCTCAATGTATGCCAGTTTTCCAGGAGACACTGCACAGCTGAAAGATCCTGGCAGGTATGTTAGGCTATGATACAATGACTTGTCCAAGGTCAGCAAACAAGCTTCGTAGTTTAGCAAAGAGTTTAGCAGTTACTTTATTCAGGTATACTAGACCTGCATTACTTGCATGTACAAAGGTACAAAGAAACCCCAATTTCACTACATTCTTCTGCACTCTTTATCTTCCAAATTATCTCTTTAGGATATTGACCTCCCTCCCTCTTCTTTCCTTTCCCTCCTTTCTCTCTCTTTTGCTGTCTTTCGGGTCTATTCCTAATGACATCCTCGCTTTTCCCTTCATTTCCGCTTCTGAAAAATATGCATTCATCTGTCTTTCCTATCAATTGATTTTCATGTTAAAGCTGCTCTTTGTCTGCCCTTGATTCATGCCTTGCAGGGAAACGGAATGCCCGTAAATGAAATGGCTACTCTACTGCTTAAGAAACTAAAATTTACTGACAGCTCATACGCTCCAAATCCCCCAAAGCAGGGGTGGGTGGGGAGGGGGCATGATTGGCTCAATTAATTATAAATGTTTTAATTTAAATGGCTAATGTAGGAGATAGTCAGATATAAAAACCTCAAACGACCAAAGTGTTTTATGAGTCCTGCAAGATCGCTCACTTCTCGCTCACAATCCTCCTGCAATCAATGGAGAATTGGTGCCCAGCTGATGGCCTGGGAGGCAGCAGAGGTCTTTTCTTTTAAATCAGCACTCTGTGGTACACACTGGGCAGTCCATTTTCTGGGTCAGAAATGCTTTCAACAGAGGACAGATGCTGCTAAGAATGGTGGAGAAATTTGGTTCAGTTCACATTTAAAGGCGAATATACCAAAATTGCATTCGCTAAAACAAGGTGGGAACCACAGCACAAGCGTCAAAATTCACACTTCTCTGAATTTTGCAATACAGCTCCCCAGCCCAAATAATGTGACCAAAAATGCCCGTGTAAACACATATATACATTGCTGAAGATAACATTAGAAATTCACTATATTAAATAAAATTGCTTGCAAATATTGTGTGCGTGCGTGCAGACTTGCATGCAAAAATGTGTATATTAGGAGAAATTCATACAGAAGTGCTGGTGAATTTTCATGAGGACTTTTACCAAAATCGCAAACTGATTAGGAATTGTGGAGAACTGAAATGGAAAAATGAGAAACGGAGAGCAAGCAAAATGGACAGATTTGCCCATCCATGTACAGTATGCTACAGAATAGAAACGTAAAGAGAACCATTGAATGTAATGATTTTGGAATTGTGCTCATGGGAACTCTGTGGGTTCCTCCAAGAAAAGATCAATAATGGCAGATATGCTTCCCCGTGTTAGCATATAGAGCTAATATGCAGAAGAAGTAGTTAACTTCAGTCAAATTAATCCTTGCTTGGAGCACAGCTTTAGTTGAAAGGTATTCAGATTGAGACTTGGTATAAAGTAAGAAAGCTTTATGTTTTTTAAGGAAGCACATTCTTGATAGGAAAGAGTTCTGTACTTCTAGCTAACTATCTAGTTGGAGAAGCAAAGCAGCCATGCTTATCCCTCTCTTCGCAGAAGCTAGATGCAAGATGACCTCTTGCCTCAAGGTCCAGAGAAAGACTGTAAGGAGGAGCAGGAAATTGCAAACTGGATGCAACTAAGATATATCAGTCTAGACATCAAAGACATAGAGAAGTCAGCAAAACAATAAAAGAACAGGGATAGTTTGGGAATCTGGGTGCAGGGCCGGTTCTAAGGCAAGGCTGGGTGGCGCAGGGCGCCAGGGGCCGCCAGGGGGGTGTCGCACGGCTGTGCCCGCCTGCCAGCCGCGCTGGGAAATGGGGCGGGGGGCGCTGGAGGGATCTTCGAACCACGGTGCCAGGGCGCCAGATATGCTTAAGATGGCCCTGTCTGGGTGTCCCCCACTCTGTCTGTCTTAGCCTATGCAAACCTCTCTCAGAAAGCTGAGTTTCCAAACACCCCAAATTTCCAACACCCTAAATGACTTTGATTCTTTACAACAGGGGTCAGAATCCTCAGGCCCTAGGGCCATATGCAGTCCTCCAGACCTTGGGACACTCCCCAGGCAACTCACAATCTTCTTTCCCTCTTTCCCCAGCCTGCACCTCTCACTGGCCAAACTTAACATCCTCCTTGAGTGATTTTGCTTGGTTGGAAATGTGCCCTTGAACTGCAATGATGCCTTTTGCCTGCCTGGGATGGAAGACAGACATGGATTTGAAAAACTAGCCTCTTGTACAAAAAGTAAAATGTATACATGTATACACCCACTTTTGCCTCTCTCCCCACCCACCACTGGCACGTGGCCCTTGGAAGATTGCTCAGAAGGGAACAGAGCTCAAGCTGACAATGGTTCCCAATCCCTGCTGTACAACCCACCAGCAGAAGACTCATGCCCTAGTGCAGGGGTGGTTAATCTATGGCCATCCATACGTTGGTGGACTCCCAAATCCCAGAAGCCCCAGACAGCATGAACAATGATAATGATGATGATGATGATGATGATGATAATAATAATAATAATAATTTATTATTATTTATACCCCGCCCATCTGGCTGGGTTTCCCCAGCCACTCTGGGCAGCTTCCAACAGAAAAATAAAACACAGTAATCTATTAAACAGTAAAAGCCTCCCTGAACAGGGCTGCCTTCAGATGTCTTCTAAAAGTCTGGTAGTTGTTTTCCTCTTTGACATCTGTTGGGAGGGCGTTCCACAGGGCAGGCGCCACCACCGAGAAGGCCCTCTGCCTAGTTCCCTGCAACTTGGCTTCTCGCAACGAGGGAACTGCCAGAAGGCCCTCAGTGCTGGACCTCAGTGTCCGGGCAGAATGATGGAGGTGGAGATGCTGGACCGAGGCCATTTAGGGATGTGGGATGGCAGGTGTTGCAGCCTCCTTTGAAAGCTCTCTGTACTTGTGGCCATTACGAAACTGAAGAGTCTTGCAAACTCCTTTGCAAAAGGATAGGTCCTTTTCCACCAATGCAGCCTTTGTAGATTCCCTCAGCTCTTTCAACATCGAATTAATGGTAGACAAGGAACTGATGCATATCTGCTTAGCTGCCAAGTATCCCATTTTTTGCGGGAAACCCCCGGATTTTAATCCATTTCCCGCAGTTCTCCCGAATGGAGGAAAATGGAGGGAGCCTCCATTTTGGGTGCTGCCATGCCGGCATCACCAAGATGGCCGCCAGGCATGCGTAGAAGTGACTTCCAGTGCCGCTCTGCCCGATTTCCGGTGCCCACACATGGGCACAGCGGCCCCAGAAGTTGCTTCTACACAACTTCCGGTGCCGCGCTGCTGCTGATCCCACATTTTTCAGTGGGAGACTTGGCAGGTATGTATCTGTGATATATGCATTTCTAAATGTGTAACTTCATTTGATCTGCATTATTAAACAAACGTACCCAATTTTGCACACCCACACCCACACACCCCTTGACCGTTACACAGATTGGAATGTAATTGTATTTCAGATATCACATTCCTCCAATTTTTGCAATACTGAGCCGATAACAGTCTTGCAATATTTAGATAATCACAATATATATAAAAAATTGTATTCCAATCTATGTATGAGTCCTGGGGGTGGGGGAGAGAGGTTAGGTATGTTCCTCCTAAAAATTTAGACCAGACAAGATTCTCTCCATCCTTACCCCCAAATGCCCCATGTTTGCAGAGTCCCAGTGGTGAGTGGAACACGGCAAAGCAAATGACAAATGTCACAATGATTTTCTGATTTGGTTAGTAGTTTTACATACCTGAGAATTCACCCAAGCACGAAGATATAGTAACCCCCCCTTCTTTCTCATTAGCCCTATTTTCCCAACAAGGTGATTGGCACTTGCCAACCAAGTTTAGTATCAGAGGGAGTGATAAATCTGCTCACCTCATCTGGTGGGGGGTGTTGTGGCCAGGCATCTGGGACTCTGTAGTGATCCGACAGGGGGGTGGAGAGTTGACCCCCCCCCCTTCCATGTCTTCCTGCCCAGTTTGCCGGTGCTGGGTGGGGCCACACTAAGTGTGGCCCCGCTGGCCAATCAGTGCCAGGGGGCGTGGCCATGGGAGAGTTAAACCATGGCACTGCCAGGCAGGCCCTCCTCTCTCAACAGGTAAAATAGGTGTCTTCCATGCCTTGTTTCTCTGCTGTGAACTTTGAGGGTCCCCTCCCCAGCTCGTTTCAGGTTGTCTGGAAATGGCATTACTCCTGTTTTCTTCTCCTCCATCTCATCCAGCTCACTCACCCAAGCCCTTGTAAGCAGCTTAGCTGTTGAGAAAAGCCATCTGACAGTTCCCAGCCATCCTTTACTCTTCAGCTGAGCAGCTTTGTGATTGAAAAGTATCCCACAGCATTGCCAGGACCCCAGCTTGCTTCTTCCAGCAGTACGTGAAAGCTTAGATCCGCAACCAGTTTTCTCCACCCAGTATCTGTGAGTGAGGAAATCTGTACTTAAAGAGTTCCAACATAATTCAGGACTGGACTGGGTGATCCAAGCTTCTGATCCAGCCTATACCTGTGGAGCAGTAGACTACAACTCCCATCACACCCTGTGTCTTAAACACAGAGTTTGGGGAATGGCGTAAGCATTGGAAGGGGTAGAGTGCAGATAGGAATGTCCGAAGGAAATTATATCCATACAGTACCAAGTGGCAATTGCATCGTTAACACTGCTGTTCACAAGAGCAGTTCACAACAAGCTGTGGATAACTTTGGAGCAGATCCCTAGTCAAGCCTTACCAATAGCACAATCCTAACCTATGGAGTTCTCTATTGAGAAGTAAGTCCAATGGAGCGCTGCAGTCAATGGTGAGTGTGTTTAGAATTGCAGACGTCAGAGGCATCAGTCTGTCTTCCTGACTGTGTGTGTCCCCAGTTGAAATCACCACACTAGGCTCCCCTCTTCTTACAATAGCCTTCATATGAGGTGCCTGGCCTGTGGGCACTTAACCTTTCTGGCCAGAAGCAAGAAGGATAGATTAAATGTTCCCTGCCCAGATTCCCTAAGTAGATGTGAAGGAATGGTCCCTTACCTTCAGCTAGACCTGGGGACACCCACTTTAGTTAAGGTTTCCATCTTAAATCGCAACCAGTGATATTTGCTCATTTGTTAGACACTGTGTTTATTTGAGTGGCATGCTCTTGCCAGGGACTGCCCCGAGCAGTACCTATTTATCTGCTTGCACTGGCGGGCTTTCAAACTGCTAGGTTGGCAGGAGCTGGGACAGAGCAACGGGAGCTCACTCCATTGAAGGGATTTGAAGCGCCGACCTTCTGATCGGCAAGCCCAAGAGGCTCAGTGGTCCTCAGATTGAAACCTCAGTCTGTTATAGTAACTGCAGTTCATATAACAGACCTATTGTAGATGGACAAGTGGTCTAGGCAGCTTCCTACACTGTCAAAATTACAACCCTCTTTTCTTTTCTTTCTTTCTTTCTTTCTTTCTTTCTTTCTTTCTTTCTTTCTTTCTTTCCCAAAGTGGCTGAAATTTACAGGCACAGGATCCCTGTCTCAGTGTATGAAAATTTTCAAATTATGGATAAATAGGTCCAGGGCCTTTTTGTGAGGGAAGTAAAAGGGAATAACTTTCCTCCGTAAACTCTTGTGAGGAAGGGGTTCCCTCTGCTCTTTCTTGCCTTAAGAAACTTAAGAGATGGATGGATTGTGTGTGTTTTCTTGTTTGTGTCCTCCAGTGGGCCTTACATGAGGCTTGAGCATGAGGCTTGAGCATGAGGCTGTCTAGAATGCTGCCTGTATCTTTCCCATTTTTCTTAAAGCAGGGAAACACATGGTGGTGGTGGTTTTTTAATTTAGAAATTTAAATGAAGCTCTTACTTTTTTTAAAAAAAATATCCTCTGTTGATGAGTGATTAACAACATTTTGGGCAATCTCACTTCTTGCAAAGCCTATGGATCTAGATAAACATAAAGACAAGGAAAACATAGAGCTGTAAGGTATATAAAAGCACAGAAGCAACAGAGTGACATGAAGCTATGTGGAGGCCCTGATCCAACTCAGTGTGTGTGCAGGGATGTGGGTGGATAGGCAGTATTAAATTGTACTTCAACTTGGGAGGCTCATAAAGGCCTCCATATCACCCTGATTCACCTCATTAGTTGGCTCCCACACAGAGCGGATGCACACCCCTAATAAATACTGTATGCTTGACAGGCAACTCTTTCATAGTGCAGTGGCTCAAGGAATGGCATGTACAGAAGGCTTGCTGTTCTAATGCACTGATGACTGGTAAACCTAAGAGCAATCCAGAGCTTAGTGCATTGTAAGCAGATGTAAGCAAAGTGCACCACATCATCATGCTATCTCAGCAAAGATCTCAATAAGTCTGAGAGGAGTTTCGATCGGATTATCTCAGGAATGCTCTCCATTTCGCCCCTGTGTCATCTGCAGGGAACACATTCGTTTCTCACAGCAAACTAAAACTCTAGGAGGGAACTGCAATTGTTCCAAGGGGTGCTGTCTCCACACACAGTATCAAACAGTGCCCTCTGGTTTATCTGACTTGGCAAAACCTACTTCCTGTCAATTCGGCCAGAAGCAAATTGTGGCAAATGCAGAAAGATATTGACAAAGCCAGCTCCAATAATGGCCCTTTCAAGAGGCAGCCAGCATTTTGTACTCCTCCTGCAGACGGGACTTGCCAGCAATTGCAGACAAAAACTATCAGATCAGGGCGTTGGTGGGGAGGGGAGTGCAGAATGGTCTTTGCGCGAGCGCCAAACTCTGTAGCCTAATTGCAGGCTGGAAGGTAATATGTTCACGTGCCAGCCATCTGGAAGGGTTATTAGCAATTTGCTTCACTTCTGTAGCAAATTAGAGAGAGGAGAAAGTCGAGGGCTGAGCTCGGTCAGGCTACCTGCCTGGACTGCTAATTGGAGTGGCTGGCAAGATGTTCCATGAGTTCTGGAGCATGAAGGGTGTGGCTTTCTCTCCCAGCGGAGCAGTTGCAAAGCGGAACCCAAAGATATCAGACATGTTTATTTGGGACAGCAGAGGCAGGGAACCTTGACGGGCCAAGGGCCACATGCCATTGGTGGGTGGGGCCAGAGACAAAACTGGGCTCAGCAATGGATATACATGTTACCTTTTTGCAGTAGGCTATTTTCTCAACATGATCCCACATTAATGCCAAGAAGAGACCTTATCAGAGTTCAGGGACATGTCCTAGCCAGGCAAAAACAATTGAAGATGTGAATCAAGGCAAATGAGTGGAGTGTCTGGGTAGGGGGTGTGGCCTGAGAAGAGTCCCAAAAGCTCAATAGAGAGGTGGGGAGCATTTGGGGGCGCTGTCCCTGAGCTTACCCACTTCTCTATTGGGAAATGGAGAGGTCAGGATTCCAGATTAACAAGAAACAACACCTACTGTTTGTCCTTCATGTGTTCCCAGGCTCTGCAAGTGCTTTTTCACTTTAAGGAGGGCAAAGGATGGAGCCTGCAAGTTACTACGCAGTAAAAGAAATACATCATGTACTTATTTCACTTATAAAATAAAAAAAATTCCTTCAGTAGCACCTTAAAGACCAACTAAGTTTTTATTTTGGTATGAGCTTTCGTGTGCATGCACACTTCTTCAGATACAGTGAAATGGGAGTTTCCAGGCACTTATGTAGAGAAGGGGTGGGGAGGGGTGGGGATGGGGAGGGGGGATCACTCAGAAGGGTGGTGGAAATGGGTGATTGACTGACTGATAGCTGTTGATGACCGGAAACGACTGCAAATGGTTTTGCATGAAAAAGCAAGGGTTGAGATGGCTGAAGATCGCTTATCATGTATAATGAGATAAGAATCCGATATCTCTGTTCAAACCAGGTCCCTCCATGGTTTTGAGCTTGGTGATAAGTTGTAATTCAGTAACTTCTCTTTCCAGTCTATTTCTGAAATTCTTTTGTAGTAAGACAGCTACTTTGAGATCTTGTATAGAATGTCCTGGGAGATTGAAGTGTTCTCCTACTGGTTTTTCTGTCTTCTGGTTCCTGATGTCAGATTTATGTCCATTTATCCTTTGGCGTAGGGTTTGGCCTGTTTGTCCAATATAGAGAGCTGAAGGGCACTGTTGGCATTTGATGGCATACACAATGTTAGAGGATGAGCAATTAAATAGTCCTGAGATGGTATGTTGGATGTTGTTGGGGCCAGTAATGGTGTTGTCTGGGTGTATATTTCACTTATGTATGAGGCACCCCTAAGGCATCCCACAGTGATGTACAATAACATCTAGAAAACAATTATGTATAGAATAACTGTTAAAGGAATTCCATATATTAAAAAATTAGCATATCCACTCAAAATATGAAAGCAGTTTAAAACAATAACCGGGTGACTTTAAGGAAAGTGTCAGGTGATACTATACATGTACCAGTTGTATAGAACTCCCCCTGCTGAAAGATGTAGGAAAAGTCTTCTTTTTCATTTGCCTTCTCTATTATGGAAGAATGAGGGGAAAAGTTATCTCTCCACACTATTCATGTTCATATTACTCTATATCAGGTCCCTCCCCACCTATTAGTAAGCTTAATTGCTTTTGCAGCTTGTTTTGCAAATTCATTTCTTCCCCCATCCTCAAGTGACCCCTTTAAACATCGTGGGAACTCCAAAATGATACCTTTTGGCTTCTGTTGCCTTAGTAACAGATTACCCTGAAGAACAGAAATTGGGCATTAGGATGGGGGGTGAGGTAAGGCCTTGGCAGGTTTATGCCAGAGTAGCTTCCCTGTGACTCCCTTGGCATTTTAGCTTCTAGGCTAGGACCAACCTGGTTAAATGAGAATATGCTGAGAATAACATCATATCACACCCTTTCAGATGCAACACAGATGGATTTCCGATTCACCCACCACCTGCTCAGTGCGGAAGAGTTATTCCTTGCCTCATAATTACTTAGAGGTGCTTACAAGCATTGGTTTCTAGGCAACCAGAGCTATCTTTATTTTTTATTTTAAAAAACCCTTCTTCCCCCTCTCCTTGTTCGTTATAAATGTTGGAACAATGTCGTCCAGCTTCTAAGCAGAGACAATATTTGTTTAGTGCTTCTTTTAATCAGTGGCCTACCTGCTAGCTTCCATCCCTTAAATTCACTGCCTGCTATTGTACAAGCATTTTTTTAAAAAAAAATGACAATAAAAGAAAGTTGTTATGATGGTGGCCTAGTTCTCCCTGAAGAGGTAAACCTGTGTGGGGCCGAATCACTTGAGGTTGCACGTGGATGCTGCTTACATGATCCCCTCCACATAGTAAACTAAGGATACAAGGGTTGCTGGGGTTCTTTGTACAAAACAGAGACACAGAAATAGAAGCCCACCCACCACCCTCAGTCATCTCACAATAATAAGGTCAGTTCAAACCCAGAACCTACTCCATTTCTAAAGAAATTCTCAAGTACCCTGAGAATGAGGCAGAAAAACATGAAGCTTCTTTCACAGGGAAGGAAAACCTGTGAAGTAAAGGAGGATGGATTTTGGCACAGCACTAATTTAGGTGACCTCCCTGGTTTAAACCATGGCCAGGCACTGTAGTGCCAATTCAACCCCCACCCACCCCTCCACACCCAGAGACATCAAAGCACCTTTCCAGACTTTCAGGTGATTGATGCAAAGGTCTGAAGAGGGTTTCTAACTGCATTCAGTTGGACATGCTTAGAAACATTCCCATGATCATCCTTGATAAGACAAGATTCCCAAGGGCAGGGAAGTTTTCAAAGCATGTTCGACAAAGCACTGTTTGAAACCCTCTTCAGAACTTAGGTTATGCCTCTATGGTTGGAGGCAATAATGCTTCTGAAATGTCACTGGGAGCCACAGGAGGACAGAGTCCTGTTTGCCCATTTCCCACGAAATCTGGTTGGCTGCTGTAAGAACAGAAGCTGGATTAGATGGTCATTGGCTTGATCCAGCAGGCTCTTTTGTTCTTCATACAAAGCCCTTGTGCTTTCAAGGAATTCAGAATCCTAAAAACCAGGGAGGAAACTGATGAAGATGTAGAGAATTTGGGGGAAAGCCCTGCCCCTATTCCAAGACAGGCTGTCCTGACTAATACTTCTCTAAGCCATAGAGGGTTGCTGTCCTTACACAGAGGTTACTGGGTGCAATGGTAACATGTTCCTGCCCACCTCTTTGTCCTCCTCTATCTCTCTGCAGGTTGCTGTCCCAAGCAGAAGGCTAAAGGTCCCCCATCAATTCACGTTCAAAGACTTCGACCTCTCTGTAAGATAAAGTGTAATCTAATTAACTTTTGCTTGGCTGCTCAGATCCCAGAATAATTTGGAGGTATCTATGTAGGTCACATTGCGAACTCTATGCTAGATGGCTCTCTACCACCCTGCCCCCAGCAATTTGTCTCCAAGGCATCCCTGATCACTTCTCCGCTCTTCATCCTACAGACTGTAGCTGTCCTTTTGCTCCCAGCTCTTGGACTTAAGACTATCATTACTGGTCACAGTAGCAACGATTAGGCTATCAATCAATAGGGTAATTAGTCTATTGGAAGTCATTAGGGAGTCGAGGTCCACACATTGGCTCCAGCTAATGACCTTAAAAGTCAGTGGAAGAGGGCTGAGCCACTCCACGGGAGAAGCAAAAGGGAATTAGATTTTGAAATGGCCTCTTATGAGCATGCCAAGGGCTGTTCTTTCTTTTTTATTCCCTCGTTCTTTTCTCTTTTTTGTTCTTTTTTGTGGTTCCCTGGAACTCAAATAGAGGGCAGCAGCTGATGGAATGAATGGACCGTCAGGGCAAGCACTTCCTCTGGACATAGATTTCATAAAAGGAGTAATGATTGCCTGGCTTCCAACTCTCACAGATCCAGCTGCGGTAAAATGCTAAAAGGTAAAAAGACAAAGAGGTGCATGAGAAGGTCAGTCTACAAAGAGCAGTGCTGAATCAGGTCCATCTGGAATCCTGTTCTCATAGTGGCAAACCAGATGCCTGTGGTAAGCCCCAAGCAAGACCTGAACACACAACCACTCTCCCCTCCTATTGTTCCCAGCTACTGGTATTCATATCTCCATTACCGGAGGTAGTGCACAATCATTGTGACTAGCAGCCACTGATAGCCTTTTCTTCCATGAATTTGTCTAATCCCCTTTTAAAGCCATCCAAGTTGGGAGCCCTCACAGCATCTTGTGGTCATAAATTCCAGGCTTTTCTTAGGGTGTTGAATTTTCAGTATTGCACTAGACTAGAAGAGAGGAATTGGGTGTTGCATTTGTGTGCATTTTCCACATGTGAAAAATCTGCTTCAGCAGGTGCAGAAAGTGTTGCTGGGAATCCAGCCCCATATACATTGAATTGAATTGAATTTATTATTACGGTCACAGACCAGCTTACAACCCCATATACATCCATTGGCTGGCTGATAGAACTACAATGCTGCATTACACGGACCTTAGGCTGGGTCTTTTAAAAGTATCCGCACTAGCCAAGACTGCAGGATTCTCAGCTTGAATTGAATTGCTCAGCTACAGAAAAGGCGTGCTCAGCACCCATTTTTTATTTATTTACAGTGTTTATACCCAGAGGGGGAAAGGTCTCAGGAATGACTTACAAAAGTCATTTCTAAGACAGTGCCTGTCTCAGGCTTCCAAAAAGAAATGGCATATGGGGGAAAAGAAGAGGAGAAAGGGAGGAAAGAAAGGAAGGAAGGAAGGAAGGAAGGAAGGAAGGAAGGAAGGAAGGAAGGAAGGAAGGAAGGAAGGAAGGAAGGAAGGCAAGCTCAAACCTAAGTTTTTAAACTTTCCTAGAAAGTTTAACAATTTCCAGTAAAATAAATAAGTTTTTACCTGGCCAGTGACGTTCCTCATGAGAGCTCACACATTGCTTAGCCAGAGCCCTACACAAAATGTTGGCCATTGTTTTCTATGTTCAATCCTATGTTATAGGGCAGGGGTCAGCAAACCTTTTCAGCAGGGGTCTGGTCCACTGTCCCTCAGACCTTATGGGGAGCAGGACTATATTGGGGAGAGGAATGCACAAATCCATGCCTGTAATTTAGGTTTTGATTTTGCATACTATAAGTATGGCATCCATTGCAAAAGCTGGAAATTTAGTTTCTGGGTGTCATGTGGTATACTTTGGGAAGGAAGGAAGGAAGGAAGGAAGGAAGGAAGGAAGGAAGGAAGGAAGGAAGGAAAAATAGAAAAATATATTTCACTTTGAAAATGCCTTTTCTATTGTATACTTTTTTCTTAAGAGAAAAGTAAAAGGAGAAAGCCAGGCCAGAACAAATCTTTTGATGTGTAAATTAAATGCATCATCTAATGGGTCCTATTCCAAGAACCACATTTTTTTTAATGCTGGCCTGAATAGATAGGGTCATTGTAATGTCCTTTCTTATTTAAATGCACATTCCTCCCTGTTGAGAAAAATTGTTTCTCTTCTCTCTGGCAAAGTGGAGAGATTTTAGGGCAAAGTCATTTCTGTCTAAAAGCAAAAGACCTCGAAAGTACCGTAGTTGCCATCCATTTGATGTGGATTTTTCTTCCTCCCCTCCCCTCATCACCATCATCCCGTTAATCTACTTGCCTTCTCCACCTTGGACCAAACTTTACTTGCCTCTGAGCCATGCAGAGCACAGAGGAGGCAGAACTATGGGGAAAGAGCTTTAAAATTTATCATCATACACTTCATCTCGGCTCCGGGGAACTTTTACTGAGAGCATTAAAAGTAAGGAAAATTGCTCACACTTTATAATGTGACACATTAACTTAAGCGACCGCACCGATAAGAGTGCATTTAATTACTGCTGCACTAGTGTGTTCTGTGACAGTGTGCTCCCCATTAGCTCCAGCATCCTGCTACGAACTAGGACGGCTTGCAAAACTGCTAAGGACCAATAAGGCAGTAATTGCTAAACTGCTTCCTTGTGTTAACTCCCTCTCTTTTTTCTCTCTTTCAACGCTGCATAAAAATGTAAGAAGAGTCCCTGCTGAATCAGACCAAAGGCCCATCTACTCCAACATGCTGTTCCCACAGTGGCCAACAACCAGATCCTAGGGGAACCCCACAAGCAGGACCTGAGCACAGCAGAACTCTTTGCACTTGTGGTTCCCGGCAACTTGCATTCAGATACAGACTGCCTCTGATCCTGATAGTAGCATATTGCCAGCAATCGGAACTATTGATGCCTTTCTCCTCCATGAATTTGTCATTTGGCAACCATCGGCAACATGTTGCGGTTGTGAATTCCGCAGTTCAACACTCATAGAATTGTAGAGTTGGAAGGGACCCCAAGGGTCATCTCGTCCAACCCTCTGCAATGCAGGAAACTCAGCTAAAGCATTCATGACAGATGGCCAGCCAAAGTTTGCTTACAAACCTCCAAGGAAGGAGAGTCCAATTGTCTTATCTTCTCTACTTTTTTAGTTTTTTAAAAAATACATAGAATCATAGAATAGAATCATAGAGTTGTAAGAGACCACAAGGGCCATCCAGTCCAACCATATACACCCACCTCCCAAGAAACATTCCATTTAAAGTTTAAATGTTTCTTGAGTAGCCAGCTGCTTTAATGATTGTTCTGTGCTACTTTTAATACTTTAAAAAAATGTTTCTATATTGCTATGCATCCTAATAATTTGTGAGAGAGTGGTAAATAGAAACTGCATATGCTCTTCCGTGCACATTACTTGGCTGGAGAACCGCACTGCAAAATTCAGAGGAGTGCAGGTTTTGAAGGACTGATGTCTTTTGAATCATGTATTGCTTCAAAAACTGCAGATTAGCTAGATTTGCTTTTAAATGCAAATTGAACCAAATTTCTTTCCCATCCCTAGCACCGCACCCAACACACTCTCCCCGCTCAGATCATCTGAATCAAGTCAAAGTGTCCTCAATGAAAAAGTCACAGCCAGACCTCAAACAGCCTTTTACAGTTTCCACAACATGTTGCCAGTTGCTTCCCTGCTTCCTGGAGCTTTGGCAGCAGTTTAAAACCCAGCCAGCGCTAATCCATATAAATTCTGTTAATCATAGATATAATCTTTTAAGCATGCTGTAATTAAATTACACGCCAGCCAGCTCCAGCTACATTAACTTAGCATGTGAGTTTTTCTGACTTCCCAGCATACATAGGTAGTGATGGGGAGGAGGGGAAATAGAAGAAAACAAGACAGAAAGAGGCAGGGGGGAGAGAGAGTTCTGGCAGCTTGGGCAACCTCTGGGTTTGGCATACAAGAACTCTTTGATACAGACTCCTTGTGTTGGGGGGGGCATGTGACTTAATCCCAATTTGCTTTCTACTCAGAAGCAAAATAGACATAACAAGATTGTATGCATATATATATATATATTCACCAGCCCAAAGCTGCTTCAGGAGTTGGGGCACTCTGAATTGGTCCTGTGGCATGTGAATCTAATCCAAGCTTTGCCCACCTGCCAACCAGATGTTTTGGACTACTTCACCCATCAGCCACACTGGCTGGGGTGTTTCGTAGTTGTTCTCCAAAACATCTGGAGAGCACCAAGTTTGGTTGAAAACTGATTGAACCCGTGCTCCAGAACTATCAGGGCGAACAGCATTGTCCCCAGAGCATGGGGCAAAGAGTTTGCGGCCCTTCGTGCCCCCCCCCAATATGCAGTTTTAACTCAATTTGTTTGTTTGTTTTGTAGCCTAGAAGTGTATCACAAAATTCCTAAGAGTGTGATAGCCATAACTATGTTTTGATCCACAGATTAAAAATGTGAACCAAATGAAATCCTCCAGTCTCCAGAGGTGGCTGATGGGGCAGGAGGTGGGGCCACAGCAAATGGCTGCTGGAGACAACTATAACTCTAGTTTTGTCTGCCATCCTTCTCCCTGCTTAGTTCCACAAGAGCAACACTGAGATTGAGAAGGAAGAAGCTGACAGTCAGGGCCATACCTGGAAGGGTTTAAGTAAGAAAGCTGGCAGGTGGGGCGGGGCTGGCTAGGAGCAGACTGAGGTGGTGAGGCAGTGCCCCATTCTCTCTAGTGAACAAGCCTCCACTACCTCCATCCCTAACTGCTTCCCAACACACACACACACACACACACACACACACACACACACACACCATGTTTATGTTATTGCAGCAGTTAAATCCCCTCATGCCATGTCTTCATGACATTGAACAGGGGGATTTGAACCAGCTGCACCTGCAAAAAAGGAAAAAAAGGAAAAGAAACCACAAAGATTCCTTAGGGCAAAAGATTCAGGAATGGAGGTGTCAGTGGGGCAGGTGAACTTTCTCTCCTTGCTCCCAGCAGTAGTATTGCAGGTGCATGTCAGGATCCATGGCTGCTTTTTAACAGCATTGGGTAGCCAGGAGAGGTTCAGGCAAGGCTTCTCCTAGCTGCATGAGCCTGCCATTTTGGAAGTTTACTTTTCAGGATGTAAAAAGGAATTTATTTATTTTTGTTCTGCCCCGTATTCATAATATGCACATCCCTTTGTCTCACTGCCCACTGGGGCAAACGTACATAACTTACTCCATCATTTATGTGCATTATGTAAATTATGTAAGTCACGCTGTATTTATGTTATTCCACCATATTCATTTCAATGCAACGGAAACACAGTGCCAGTCAGACGGAGGAGGGCATAATAAATTGCGTATCATTTGCAGACTGAGAGCAACGATGACGACAAACACTGATTGTATTTACTGGCTTGATTTCCATTCCAGACATGGGGCAAATAAGCCACTTCTGCTCCTGTTCTCATTGGAGTTCACTGACACCCCTATTTGCTTCAGGGGTGGGTGGGTGAGTTTGAGAGAAGACAAGAATTCTCCATCTAACCTAGACTGACAGGGGTTCTCCAATATCCCAAGCCAAGGTCTTTCCAGGAATCCCAGCACAGCTTGCTAAGGCCCTCACATGCCCCAGCCTAGGCCACAATTACCTCTTTTTGCCACAGGCAAGGGGTAAAATGTTGAGTGTGCAAATGTCTTTGCAACAAAAGAAAATGAAATAAAGAAGAGAAAAAGATTGAACCCTTCCCTAGAAGCCAGCAACAAATGAGGGTGGTTTTTTTTAACCTATGAGCCTGGAACGGCTTAATAAAGAGACTTATTGTTTCATCAAATTCTAATTTGCAGTGATTGCTTTCTAATTCACCAGAGATCCTTCTTCCAAAAAAAAAATATTCTTTGTAGTTTTCACCAGTGTGCAGGGAAATGAATAAAAAGAATGAGTTAGTGGCTGATTCTGGGTGTAGAATAACTTGAAAAACTTACAGGGAGGGCACTGCCTACAAAAGATAGAAGGGTGGCCTGAGGACTTGGGGGGGGGGCAGATTGAGGTGGGAGCTGACTCCCCTTCTTCCAGATTACCAGCAAATGAAAATAAATTCCACTGCTGTAGCTGAGATTGATTGCATAAGTGTTCTTTGATCAATTACTAGTTCTCATATTTGTCTTTTATTCAGATGCATGCACTATTGCCATTTATATTACCGGTAGGCTGAACCCCACTTGCTTGTTTTCCGCACTACAATCTCCTCTCCTCTCCCTTGCACCTTTCACAGGGAGAGGGAGAACTTCACACCCAAGCACACAAATGTCAAGGGACAGGGTGTCGTGTGTGCCAGTTCACCTTGGGAACTGAGCAAGACAGCTGAAGGAAGGCTCTTTTCAATTGGTACAAACTTTTATTTAAGTCACATTGTTGCTCAAAGTGGTGCAGGACTATTTGCAGAGACAATCCCAGCCTGGCAAGGCTTCTTGGAGTGACCATGCAACATCGCATGGCCTCTCCAGGAAGCCCAGACAGGCTGTAAGGCTGCTCAGGTCATTTATTAGCAACTTTAGAAGTGCAAGTCCCAATATTGATTCTTGAGGAATGCCATTTCATGCATCTCTCCACTGAGAGAACTGCCCATTTATGCCTACTCTCTGCTTCCTGTTCTTTAACTAGTTGCCTGTTCACAAGAGTATTCTTATTCCATGACAGCTAAGCTCACTCAGGAGTCTTTAGTGAAGGACTTTATCAAAAGCATTTCAAAAATCAAAGTACATAGTGACGACTAGACCACCTGCATCCATGTGCTTTAGTGACACTTGTAAAAGAGCTCTGAAAGGTTAGTTAGACAGGACTTTGCGGAAACCCTACTGGTTCTGCTTCAGCAAAACTTGCTTTTTCATATGCTTTACACCAGTTTTGCTGGAACAGTTCTTAAGCTAACTGGCCTTTAGTTTCCAGGATTGCCTCTCCCCCAGTCCCTTTTTTAAATTTGGGGTTACATTGGCTACTTTCCAGGCCTTGGGAATGGTGGAGCTTGATCTTAGGTTCATTATGACACAAACAGAGGGGAAATTAATTACCCTGCTCTGCCCTCTTTGAATATGTGAAGGATCTAACCTCAAAATATCAAGCTGATGTTAGATATATGAGCCAATTTTCTCCTGGAGAATTTTCTGATATTAGAGTACTTTCTGGAAGGCAATGTTTTCCTTTCCTTTCTTTTCCTTCAAGAAATAAACTTAAAAAAAGGAAAGGAAATAAAACAGGCAGTGGGGTCTTTAATCGTTATTTTTAAAACATAATCTAGAATTTTAGAAGTGTGTTGCTTGCTTGAGTGCTTGTGTTCCCGCTGCAAGGCAACATAAAAATAAATTAATAACTCAAAACACTTCTCTGGGGCAGTTTCCTCACTTGTGGAATGCCCTCCCTGGTGAGGTGTGCCTGCCTCCCTCATTATTGGCTTTCAGGGAAGAGTTAAAAACATTCTAGTTTACCTAGTCTTTTGATGGTTTGAAGATACTGCTCCTGGCAATCCTGAAATCATTGGCAGAGATTTTTTTAAAAAAACAATTTTTATAATGTTGTTCTTCATAAATTAGCCACCCAGGGCTCCTTTGGGAGGAGGGGTGGGATATGAATTGAATCAATCAATCATCATCATCATCATCTTTTTGGGGGAAAACAGACCACCACCACCACCTAAATTATCTTTTATAGCTGGAAGATGACCAGAGATCCACAACAGGACAGAATAATTATTTTGCAGAACTAAGTGTACCTAGACCAGGGGTTCCCAACAAAATTTTCTCGAGGACCCCTCATCAAGCCGCTATTGTAACAAGGACCCCCATTAATTCCTAATCCTAAAATTAAAAAGTGAGAGACAAATTAAGAGTCTTTTTATAAGAGTCCAGGGAGGAGGGAGGGGAATGGAGAAGACAGGGTACCTGCGCAGTAGCGCACAAATGAAGCCGACGCGCGCAAAGCATCTTGGGGAGGTGAGCATTAGTAGAATGCGCGCGCTGCCTCTTTGCAAAACAGTAGTGTTTGTAAAGTGCCACCTAACGGCATACAGCAGAACTACTGCCTCATCTAATTCTAGTTTTGCACTAGACTCTGCTCATGCAGGAAGCGGCCAAAACAAAAAATCTGTTATCATACGAAATATATTTAATATATTTTTTATTCTAATAGCATCTTGCGGACCCCTCTGGCATAGCTCGCGGACCCCTGGGGGTCCCCGGACCACCTGTTGGGAACCACTGACCTAGACATTTCTGATGTTTTGCTTAACAGCAGAGAAATCAAATTATCAAAAACAAAGGGAGGTAGTTTGACTCTCATATCTCGGAACCAGCATTGCTGGATCAAGACAGAACTGTTGCACAAATTCCTCCTGAATTCGTGGAAATCAATTTTGCTAAACCTCAGCTGCATGGTATCTCAGAGGGGTTATAGTGCATCAAGGTTTCAGATGCCTGACAGACAGGACACATGTCTGCAGATATGATGGAGGGAGATGAACCTGCCAAAATGTTCCCTTCTGTGCAGCTATCCTGGATCAGGGTTGCTTCTTCTGCATGCTCACTTGGGAATCAGTCCCTGTGAACTGAGTGGGACTGAGTTCTGTGTAAACATGAACTGAATCAGGATGCAGATGTAGCAATCAAACATTCTTTTTAATTTCACCTACCTTGCAAATTACTCTGGATGGTGAGCCTAGCTCTCCCTATCCCCCTATCCCCATTTTCAACACTCTGGTAAGTTAGGTTAGTTTGAGAAACTGGCCGGCCCTAGGTCAGGACTGTGCAGGTTTTGCATCCAAATATCCCCAGTCCTAATATGATGTTCCAACTACTATAGCAAAGCAAAAGAAGAAGAAGGAAATGTTCTCTTTCATCCAATAACACTCTCCCCACCCCGTGATCATGGTAATTTCTGATCCCAAGCTGCAGGACGTGTTCCGGAATTAATGAAACTGACAAGGCTCCTTCTTTCTCTCTCTCATTCTATTTCTGTCCCACTTCCGATGACAGGTTGAAGTCTTCAAAAACAGTTTCCCCCCACCCACCCACCACCATGCATCCTTCTCAGTTTCACCAGCCGTGAAAATTAACACATAGCTGCTCCAAATGGGCAAGCAATTTGCAAAACAAGTAACTCCTCTATTAGTTAATGAGCAGTGGGCTGACCTTCCAGAGACCCATTCATTAGGCGGCACTTAAGCCCCCACCATCTTTTTTCGTTCTTTCTATTGAGCATCGATTAAAAGGTGCAGGCTGACAGGCACTGCTTCTTGCTGTTTGAATGAATTAAAACGAATCTCCCATTTGGTTCTCAGCATTAGGAGGGGGGAAATTAAATACAGCAATTGTCACGATCCCCAAAGCCCCATTCTTTCAACCTAATAGTTTGCTATGCTATGCTTTTTACACGACTCAAAAACCACTCCCCCCCTTCCTGAACTCCACTTCTCTCTCTCTCTCTCTCTCTCTCTCTCTCTCTCTCTCTCTCTCTCTCTCACACACACACACACACACACACACACACACACACACAGAAATTAATCTGCTAATGTGCTTCTGGTGCAATTTTGCCTTGGTGATGCTATTCAAGCTATACTGGATAGGCAAGCAAAGAATGAGAATAAGCAGAAAGCAGCTCTGGGTAAGGGTTTGAAGGCCTATCATGAAGCAGTTGCTCTGGACCTAAGCCTTTTTGGCCCCAAGGGACCATTTGGAAATCTAAGGAACTGTCAAGGGCACACAAAATACCCATTTCACAGAAGAAAAACAGGCAATGCTCAGACCACCACCACCCCTTTCAAAAAAGAAAAGAAACAGGAGGAAAACCTATAAGGGACTAATGGATCAGTTCCACATCCACTCCAGCATCCTGTTCTCGCAGGGGTCAGCCAGATGCCTATGGGAAACCTGCAAGCCCAAGAACACTCTCCAGCAACTGTAGCTTCCAGCAACTGGTATTCAGAAGCATTTCTACCATTGAGCATGGAGGCAGAGCATAGTCATCATCGTGGTTATTAGCCATTGATAGCCCTCTCCTCCTCCATGAATGTGTCCAGTCCTCTTTTAAAGCCATCCTAGTTGGTGGCCATCACTGCCTCCTGTGGGAGCAAGTTCTACAGTTTAACCATGTGCTGTTTGAAGGTCTTTCTTTTATCTGTTCTGAATCTTCCAGCATTAAGCCATATTGGATGTCTGCAAGTTCTGGTATTATAGGAGAGGGAGAAAAATGTTTCTCTACCCACTCACCCCCCCCCATGCCATAATTTTCTAATCTTTTATCATGTCACCTCTTATTCACCTTTTCTCTAAAATGAAAAAGTCTCAGACTCTGCAACTATTCCTCATAGTAGAGTTGCTTCATTTCTTTGATAATCTGGGTTGTCCTTCTATACACTAGGAGTGTGTGTGGTCTCTGGGTTTATATCTTGAATAATGAGGCAAATTGGTGTGATTTGGGTCATGATTTCATGTTTCCAAAACGGATTGTCTTAAGGCAGACCAATGACCCCACTAAGTTTCCAAGTCGAAACATTAAAGTCATGGCCCTTTTCTCTGAGAAATGAAACCAAGCTGACAAGGAAAATGCCTAGAGCCCAAGAGGGGTAGAGAGGTGGGGAATCTTTTGTTTTGACAGATGGGCCCGACTTTCCATAACAATGAATTATTTTCTGAGTCCCTCCAATCATAGTGTTTTGAGGGAGGCATATTAAAGTCAATAAAACAGTTTTAATTCAGATGGGTCATCATTTTCCTCTGTGTTTTGGCTGTCACAGGAGGGTGTAAGTGGACTATTAGGGCAACCTGTTTCTTTCCCAATATTTATGTTTCCCTAACAAGTAAAAATCATAGATCTTTCACTTTTTATGTCATGACAGGTGCTTCCAGGATGTGAAAAGTAAGGGATTTATTATTTTTAAGAAATTTGACAGACTTATTCCACCCAGGAGGATGGAGTCCATCCACTTACAGTATGCGGGGGTGGGGGGAGGGAGTTAGAACTGGTTTTAGATTCCTCATTATAGCCAACGGGGGGGGGGGAGCAGCAGCACATAAATACGTACCAAAAACCCAGAAAAGTTTGGAGAAAAAATGAAAGAGGTTTACAGTGGGGAGGGGAGAGTTGGGGAACAACAGAAGGAATTTGGACTGCCTCTGTGAGGACAACAAGGAAGTTTAATAGGACAGAAGGTTCTAGGGTTGTCATCCCTAATGGTAATCCAGAAAGAGGCAGAGGGATGAAAAAGCAGGCAAGAGGGGATACTGTACCATGGGGAGTTGGGAGAAGTACTATATAAGGGAAGAGAAACAGTGTATATAAAGCAAAAACAGGCCAGAGTCCTGTAATTAGAGAGTATGAAGGTTTGTTTGGCTGAGCATAGAATTTTTGTGTGTTTGCTACGTTTATGCAGCAACTTTCTGCCACTGCAGTGCCAAACCCCTGGTGGCCTCTTGTTCTCTGAGCACCTCCTGGTGGGGAACTTTCTCAAAGCGTTTGGTTGCCCTCTTTCATTACAGGATCCACCCTATCCAATAGGAGTCGGGAAAAGAACTCTATAAGGGAAGAGAAAACACAGGCATCCCCAAACTTCGGCCCTCCAGATGTTTTGGACTACAGTTCCCATCTTCCCCGACCACTGGTCCTGTTAGCTAGGGATCATGGGAGTTGTAGGCCAAAACATCTGGAGGGCCGCAGTTTGGGGATGCCTGAGAAAACAGTACATATAAAGCAAAAACAGGGTGCCTAAATGGTAGCAAACACACACAAAAAATGCTGTGCTCATCTTCCCAAGCCTTCATATTAGTGATGTATGATGCCATCTGGGAAAGAATCCGATATGAAATTAGCTCAGAAGGCCATGGGACCCATTACAGGGATGGGGCAAGGGAGTTCTCCTGTATTGGAAGTCCTCAGGCAGAGACTGGGGAGACATTGGCTAGGGGTGCTCCAGTTCTCAATTTCCTGCATCAAGCAGGAATGTTCAACTAGACGGTTCTGTCATTCTAAGATGCTGCTGACAGTTACATGTGTTGTGAAACCAGTGGCCTGCTTTGTCCTTGTGAGCATGTGGCTGGTTGAGGCCTACTACGTCCTTGATGATGCCTCGTGGAATCATCAGGCTCTCTATGCAGTATGAAAAGACAATAACCCAGTTCTACTGGCAGGAAGTTCAGTCATCAATCTTGTCTCCCATTCGGTCTTTTTCTGCGGGGGGCATCCCTTATCTGGTTAGCAAACAGCTTGCACCGTCTGCTTTTTGAATATATATCTTCATCTGCTTAATAAGCCACCACTGACACCAGCCCGGCAGTAGCCCAATAAGCTTACATCTGGCAGCTGTGAGCTCATCAGGGGCGGACACCTGATTTGTAATGAATAAAAGAGTTTAAAGTCCAGGCAGATGTTCCTCTCAAAGGCACCAGTGATTCCCAACTGATGGATGCCCCTGTAACTCTGCCACAATAAATTTGTTTGTAGCAGTGCAGAAAGCCTTCCTGGCTGTGTTGGTCCTGCTGGTGCCTCTGAAAACACTAATGATATGCTTTGGAGATCATGCAGACCAGTGGTGTTCTAGGGAGCCCCAGTGTTCACTGAAGTTCTTCAAGAATTTCACAATCAGAATATCAGTAGTGGTGGCAAAACTTCCAAAAGGCAGCTTACCCAGCTACCAACCTTCTCCCTTCAGTTAGCAGCACCAGAATCAACATTTCCCGGGGGGGCTTTGCTCTGCCAGAATTACAACTCTATTATGAGGCGGCATGTTTATGTTGGCTGAAAGATTGGATTTTGCTAAAAAATACGGATATTTTAGATCTAGAAGGTTACCAAAACCGGTTCGGATGGCATTCATATTTGTGGCAGGACAAAGTCAAAGCCCACAGGGGTTTTCTAAACCATATATTCAAAAGTTCAATTTATGAGGTTTGGGACAGAACTAAAAGAATATTGGAAAAGAAAACCCCATGGTGGATCTCCCCAACAAATCTATTGTCAGTTAAAAAAGTAAACATGGAGGAGAAAGTGACCACATATGAGGATTTGGTTATCAAAACGGATTCGGGATTCAAATTAAAACCATATGATGAGGTTAGAAATTGTTTTTCTGTATGGCTAGAGTACCACCAGGTTAATGATTTATTTTTGGCAGACAAGAAAAAGTTAGGATTTGAAAAGAAAAGATCGAAATTCCAAATTGAGCTGTTGGAGAGTGATGTTAAATTGTTATCAAAAATGTATGCTCTGTTACTTAACTGGTATACAATGGATGAGATAACGAAAGATTGCATGATAAAATGGGCTATTGATCTGGGCTATAATATAGATTTTGACAAATGGACAAAACTGTGGAAGGAAAACCTTAAATTTACAGCATGCATAGCACTAAAAGAAAATGTACTAAAGATGGTCTATCGTTGGTACATGACGCCAACTAAGTTGGCAAAGATGTATAGAAAAAAAGACAAAGCATGCTGGAAATGCAAGGCAGCTGAAGGCCATTTCTACCACATGTGGTGGACGTGTGACAAAGTTAAAAGCTTTTGGGAACAAGTCTACAATGAGCTTAAAAAATTATTTAAATACACATTCCCAAAAAGACCGGAGGCCTTTTTGCTAGGGCTGATGGGAAACGAAATTCGGAAAATAGATCAAAGACTGTTCATGTACGCCACAGCGGCAGCGAGAATCCTTCTAGCCCAGAGATGGAAAACGACTGAAATGCCCACAATCGAGGACTGGCGAGTGAAAATGCTGGAATATTTAGAATTGGCGAACCTGACATGCAGAATTCGGGACCAGGAGGACACGAAATTCAGTGAAGAATGGAACAAATTTCGGGAGTATGTCAAGGAGAACTATAAAAGTTTAAAGACTCTGGCGGGTATATGTTAGAACCTACAACGTTGATGTTTTCAAGTTATTCTTTTTGGTTAACCATATAAGATGTTAAAGTGGGGTTATGCCTTTCTAAAATGCGCAAACTAAAGAGAACTATACCTACTACCAAAGGGAGGAGGGAAGTCTGAACTTGTAAGAATCTGATTAAGATACAATGTGGAGATATTAAGCTGTTGTAAAGAATTTAATGGAAAAAATCAATAAAAATTTATTGGAAAAAAAAAACAGAATCAACATTTCCCAGACTCAGAAATAGAGATGGATGTACCCACTGAAGTCCAGTTCTCAGGGAAGATAGAACTGGGGCTGTCCCATCCCATCCCATTTCCAGGTGGATGTTTAATAGAAACTCATGATAAATCCACCGAGAAATATGTTAAAGTACTTACAAGCTATGGTGTGGTCCAAGGGTTCCATGCTGTCTGTGTTCTTCCTCCTCCCCCAAAAAACTTCTGAAAGTGTCTTCTTCTTCTTCTTCTTCTTCTTCTTCTTCTTCTTCATCTTCATCTTCATCTTCATCTTCTATCACTCAAAGCCAACTAAGATTGTCTTCCATAAACACAGTTTTAACAGTGAGTCCATAAGTGACCATGGAGGCCAATTCTGGATCCACACGTCCTTCCACAGTGGGGACATTGGTTTCCAGGTGGGAGCTGATCACGGTGAGGGTTTGCCAAGCATGCCTTCCTCTTAGCACGTTTCTCCCTTTCATCCTGAGTTCAAGCATCTTCAAAGCCCATGACACTTTTGTAAAGGCTGTTCTCCAACTGGAGTACTCGCAGGTTGTTGGTGTTTATATTACATTTTGTTAGATTTGCCTTGAGAGAATCTTTAAACCTCTTTTGTTGACCACCAGCATTACACTTTCCATTTTTAAGTTCAGCCACCAACAGCCTGAGCAACTATTGGTCCACCTGCTTTTCATCTCTTGATGTGCCCACCACTGGCATTTAATTCATGAAGGAATCCGGCCCTCAGATTGAAAAAGTTTTCCCACTCCTGAGCTGAAACATCCACTAATGGCTGAGGGTTGTTCAGTGAATCCCTTTCAAAGGGATCCTACACTCTAACTGCATATAAAGCTAACTTACAGCTGTAATAATTATTCTTTCCTTCTACACCATGAATTAACCTCTCCTTCCTTCCTGCAGTTGCCAGAGTTTCAATATATATGTTAAATAACTCACTCTTCATTTGCTCAGCATGACAGTGAGGACCAACAAGCCCAGCCATTTCCTCACTTACACTGGCTGTGAGGAGGGATACCTGGGGAATTCAATCTTCATGAATCCTGAAATGAACTGACCTCATGAGCACCTCCTGGAGTCACATACAATTTAGAACTTAGTTACCCACTGCAGCTTTCTGCTTAAGAAGAAAAAATTCAGATGGGACTATTCTGGTGCAGTTTTCTGCTCAAAAGAAGTATGAGCACATTTTTTTAAAATGTGTATTTTGAGAAACTGCCATCCCTGTCCTAATGATGGGCTCAAATCTGTGCCAACTCTCAGAGGAGCAAGTCTCAAGAGACTGCCTCCTGGAGGGAGGGCAGCAAGAACTTCCTCTTGGAGTTCAGAACTGGCATTTTCCTGTAGGGCTGGTGCCTCCCTGAACACCTGTTTGCTCTGCATGGGAGTCCGACCCACCTACCCACTGTCTTGCCACTTAAGTTTGGCTATCCTGATGGGGGCTGTGTACAAATGTTTTAGGTGTTCCTCAAGGAACCTTTGAAGGCCCTTTTTTCACCTGCTCAGCACCATTGGTAGTTGATGGGCTTGTGGTGGGCTCAGGCTGCTTGGCTGGATTGCTTTTTCTGTATATTTCAGGTTGATACTGAGTGGAAGCAGGTAAATAGATTAGACTGAGCCCCACTGGTCAGCACCCAGTGGCACACTTGTTCAAAGGACACTTCTCCAACCACCTTCCATTGTCAACTGGGTTGGAAGCCAACTTGGTATGTCCCCTGCTGAATGCTGAACAGTGGGAGTGGTTTCCACAGATCAGGATGGATATATATATATATATATATATATATATATATATATATATATCCTCTAAAAAAATTCCCTCTCATCACACAGTTGATGGTAAAGGAGCCCAGTCTCTGGGCACTCAAATTTCATTGGTGCCCTGTGTGATGCTAAAATTCAGTGGCCCCCATCTCTCATGCTCCATTCTACAGCGTTGTTGCAGTGCCCCCTGCAGCATGGCACCGACCGCCTCTGGTTTTTGGAGATGTTCCAGAACCTCTAGGATGCATGAACGTCCCAATGCCAACTCAATAGGTTCTTCCAGGCAGACAGGTTAAGGCGGAATGTAGTCTCTGAAAGCAGAAAGTCTGAAAACTACTGATGTTTTGTGTAGGGAAGGCAGTGAACTGGATCCAAGCATGTGCTCACTTCGGCAGCACATATACTAAAATTGGAACAATACAGAGAACTGGATCCAAGCAATGGGTCTGATTCTTAACTCCTTAGATCCTCAGGGCAACATTGACAAGTGGGTGGGGCTTAGTGCCGCCAATCCCAGTGGGGTGTGCTGTCAGTGAGCTCCACTTCCCAAGGAACAATTAGGAGCTCACTGTAAGTCCCCAAATGTTCCTTTGCAGCCACGTCCTTACTTGTCCCACACCTGACATCACAGACGACACCTGGTGCTGGGCAGGTGGGTGTGCTTTGGGGAAAACTCCCTCATAGAACCTAATCAGGCCCTCAGGCCAGAAGTTCCCCACCCTGGCAGCTTAGTTGATCCTGTTTTAATACACTGTATAATAAAGAAAGAAAGAATATCCAGGTCTTCATGCACAGTGCTAATCCTCAGGAGAAAAGCCACATGGTCCAGCATCTTGAGGAAGCCAACTTTTTGTTCTCCTTAGGTCCTACTTGCACTGCAGCCATATTTAAGCCCCATTTGCTATACAAGGTGGGCAAAGAAGGTGAGTGAAAGGACTGGAGAAAGGACAGACTGGAGGCTACAAAACCTCCAGATGCAACATTAAAATTAATGGGCTGCAACCTGGGCACCCTAGACGGAGGGCTGAAAGATATTTCACCCCACCCACAAGCCAGCCAGCAGCAGCTGCCAGTTTTATCTCAATGCATTGTGAACACTGAAGTTAGCAAGTTGTGACAGTTAAGAACACAGGGAGTTGCCTTATACTTAGACACGTCAGACAATCCCTACGGAAGCAGAAGAGGAAATTGCCGATGTTCACTTATTTCTCCCGCGTCTGGAACAGAAATCAATCCAATTCTTATCTGTTGTTGTTGCTTTCGATCTACAAATGGTCCACAAATGGCATGTAACGGATTGTGTTTTTGCCCATATCTGCATTGTATTTACTTTGCATTGAAATGAACAGGGTGGAATAACATGATGACAATGTAATTTACACAATTAGTTACATATATTGCATAATTTTCCCACAGTGGACAGAGAGAGGACTAACATAGGTTTTGGCAGAAAATGAACTGCAGAGGAATGGAAGCAGTGCTGTGTGTGATGAATATAGGGTGGAATGGTGAATTATCCTTTAGGCCAGGACATTTGCCCATCTAGGACAGCACTGCTGACTTTGATTGGTAGCAGCTCTCCAAGGTCTTAGGCAGATGGAGGTATTTCCTACCAGCAGCTATCTGTTCAATATTCAATATTCAATTCACCTCCAATATTCAACTGGAGGTGCCTGTGATTGCTACCAATCAAAGTCAGCAGTGGTGTCCTAGATGCTGGTAACACATATTTTCTTCCAGTGAGCTATGCTTGCTCCTTGGTTGCAACAGAAAACCCTGGAAGAAGGAATGAGACATTGTTTATTACAAGTCTGCTTGCAGGCATACATCAGAGGCTGAGGAAATATTGGAAAGAATTATAAAAGCAATTTGATAGAGGTGATCAGAGAAGCTCTGACATCCGAGGCATGGGAAGCCCATATATAAAGAAAATATTATAATAATTGGGCATAATTGGAATGTTGTTTTTTAATTAGGAATTGTATAATTAATTTGGATGTGATTGGATGTGATTTGTATTGGAAAATTTAATAAATAGATTTATTTTTTATTTACTTTTATAAAAAAAGGAAGAAGGAATGAGCAGCCAACAAGCAGTTGCAGCTATTCCAAGAAAGGTTGAAGGGAAATCCCCTCCACCATTTTGCAGTGCAGAGGTAGAGCACAGGAAGGACTTCTGCCTGAAATCTCAGAGAGCTGCTGCCAGTCAGTCTAGACAACACTGAGCTAGGTGGAGCAATGGACTGACACTGTAGAAGGTGGCTTCGTCTGTTTCTATATTTGCAGATGGCTAAGTGGAAGCTCATCTCAGCAATTTTGTAGCAGGCAGGAGGGATTTACCAGAGCAAAAAAGGAAACCACCATATACCATTGGTCCATCTAGCTCATTATTACCAACACTGACCAGCTGTGGCTCTCTACAGGGTTTCAGGCAGGGGTCTTTCCAAACATTATCTGGAGATGTCAGGAATTGAACTTGGGACCTTCTGCATGCAAAGGAGATGCACCACTACTGAGTTACAAACTTTCCCCTAAACTTATTTCATAACTACTGATGTTTTTCCCCCTTCCTCTTCAATTTCTCACAGTGCAAGAACCCAGCTTTCTAGACTGTTTCTTGCAGCTGCTGCCTGTTCCATGAAAGCTTGTGCTGCAATGACTTCATGAGTCTTACGAATCTTGAGCTGCCAGCAACATTTCGCTAACAGTGAAATTTGAATTTAGAAGTTCCTGTTGAAATACAATGTCAGCCATATTGCAGGAAGTGAAAGAGCATGGATGCTACTTGCAACATTTATCAGGGGTGTTCCGGAGATTCATTGATTGCCACAGGGTTTCACCTAAAGTGAAATTTGAAAGCTCAAAGGGAGGTTCCTCCTCAAGTGATGCATGTGAAGAACATTGACGGAAACTGACAGAAGCACAAAGCTACTAATCTGGACATGATTGGCCAGGCTAGAGGCCATCTATGGCGTTGGGAGACATTGACGAAGTGCTGGTCAGTAGCTTTCTGGAGATGACATGTCATCCACTCTTCTCATATTCTATTGGAATAAGCAATTAATCTTCGCAGCGGCTGTGCCAAAGAGGTACCACCTGCTTTCTTCAGCTCCCAGGCATGAACAGGTGGCACAGGGTGTGTGAGCTCCCTTGTTCAGGATAAGCACAGCTGTTTCCATATTATGAGGGGCAGCTGTGGCTCTCGCATCATCTCACTCAAACCTCTACCTTTTGCAAGGGGTCCTTTTAAGCCTCACTCCTGTGACATTTCCTCATAAGGTAAGAGATACTCAATCTGATTTTTGAGGGGAGAATGAGCAATGCGGAAGTCTGACGGATGGTTGCTGTCCAGACTGATCATGTCTAGTCAACTCCTTTCCTCCAGCAAATGGTATAGGAAAGAGGTCACAAGGATTATGTCTCCTTCAAAACTTTTTTTTTCTGGAGCCAGTGGAGGCTGAAGAGGGCATCCCAGGTTTCTGGCTGGCTGGAACAGAGGAAAAAAGACTTTTCACCTTCTACATTCCATTGCAACCCAATTAAGGGATGGGGGAGAAATTCTATTCAGTCTGCATTTACTTTGCACTTTCTGAAACAATATTGATCACAGCTGTTCTTTGAAGTTTGCACCTCTCTGAATTTTGCAATAAAATATTAGGAGAAATTCACACACAAAAAAATTGCTGCTGAATTCTCACAAGACCTTTGTTTTTAAAATATCACAAACATGTGAAATATGGAGAAGAAAACTTGGAATACTAGAAATTGAGAGAAACTGAAATTGACATACTCTCACGTCTCTCAATCCGGTCAAGAAGAGCTTGGCAAAGCCCAGGACAGGGCTGTGGGTGGCCATACCCCAATTTGAACACAGAGGGTGCTTTGGGGGGCAGAAGGACCTCAGTTCAAGTCCTGGAGCCATATGCTGTAAAAGCTGGAGCCTGAAGCAGGCAGAAGTTACCAATGATGTTCAATGATGCTCAGAAAAATCATAGACTTCAGGTTTCTAGTAGAAAACGAAGCAGATCTTGCAAGCCTGTGGTCTGCCAGATTTGAAATCTACTTTCAGCATCCCAAGCAACTGTGGATTGGGTTTTTTATAATACCTTCTGGGTCTTTGGGTCCAAGTCATCATTATTCTGTTACTTAAGTAAGAAGCTAATTAGGAATCCATTCCTTTGTGGGCTCAGGGACAGCAAAACTGGTCGATGGAAATGATCTAATGCACAGAAGCTTTCCTGTTAGCCATGCTCTGTGTTTGCTTTCAGGTGGCTGGGAAGAGTGGAATTACACTGCATAGGAGCTCCTTTAAGCCATTGTCAGGGTTCACAAGGGGTCAGAGTTCACTTGGGGTTCACTAGGGGTCAAGCCTCCAGAGCCCTTGAGCCAGGTGAGGGGCGGGGACGGGGGGAGGCAGGAAGCCAAGTCCAGGCAGGGATACAATAAGGTTTCAGAGACATCGGTTACTAAGTGGAAAGGGTGAAGAGCAGGGGCTCATTCTGGTAGGGTCTTCTCACTTGAGCAGAGTAGAGAACTCACTCACCAGCCCTTCAGGTGTTGTTGGACTCCAACTCCTCTCAGTCCCAGCCAGCATAGCCAATGCTGAGAAATGAGAGTTATCATCTAGCAAACTCTGGAGCGCCAAAGTTTCCCCACTAGGGAAATGCAACTGTGCTACACTTGCCTGAACATCATTTGATTTTAGTCTAGGGTTGCCTTCTCCCAATCATCCAACCCATTCATGTGGGGTAGGATTTAGGGAAGGCATTCAGCCAGTTATTGGTGTCACGGTCCGGTCGGCGGGCATCAGGACCAGAGGCAAGATGGTGGTGTAGAAGCAGGAACAGGTGCAGGGTTGAGGGTCCAGCAGCAGGCAGTCACAGGGTCAATGAGCAAGGCAGAGGAGAAGGTCTGGGAGTCAAGGAGCAAGGCGTTGGCAAGGCGAAGGTCCAAGGAGCAAGGCGAAGGTTCAAGGAACAAGAAGCAAGGCGAAGGTCCAAGGGTCAAGGAGCAAGGCGTCAGCAGGCGAAGGTCCAAGGGTTGAGGATCAAGGCTTCGGCGAGGCAAGGGTCCAAGGAGCAAGGATCAAGGCGTCAGCAAGGCAAGGTTCCACGGAGCAAGGATCAAGACGTCGGCAAGGCAAGGGTCCACGGAGCAAGGATCAAGAGGCCAGATGCAACCAGGCAGGGATAGCGAAGGTCAGGAGGCAGGCAAAGGTCAGGAGGCAGGCGTCCCAAAGGCGAAGGTCCGAGAGTCAGGAGGCAGGAAGCAAAAGGCCAGACATAGCAAGGTAAAGAACGCGTTGCTGTGGCAAAGAGCTGAAGGAAAATGCTGAGCTTTTATCTCTCCCAGCTCCTGCCACCAGGTGCAGTGAGATCTCAAGTGGCCTCACCTGGGTGACTACTCCTTGCCTCTCCAGCACAAGCTGATGTCTTCACCTGTGTGGCCACGCCTTGCTTCCCCAGCACAAGCTGAGGCAGGCCCCAGTCCTGCAAGGCACTACAGGCCCCAGAGCCTGACTCCTGCCCATACTCCTGACAATTGGGGGGGAGAGGAGAAAATATTTGAAGTGGTTCAGGGGGGAAAGGCTACATGTTCCAAGCTGTATGGAGCTTGGAAACCAGTGGTTTCCTATTTGAAGTAGTTCAAGAGCACTTCTGTTCAAAAGCTCTTCTGACAGGCATTTATGCATGGACAAATCTCCCAATTTGGTTTCTCTCACTTTCACATTTTTCCTGAGAGAGGACAGAGAAGTGGGAGAGAGAATGAGTAGAAAGGTAATCCAGGAAGTGGCTGGAGCTCACTGGGACTGGTGGGGCAGAAGGCAGGGAAACCAACATTATCTGGAGCCAGGTAGTGAATGACAGGCAGAGCCAACCATTCCTAATTTTATCTCCACCCTCCCCTTGTTGAGATCTACAAGGACAATACTGGGGATAAGGAGGAGGAAGCTGACCAGCAGTCTCAGCCTCTGGAGCAGGTTATAAGTAAGAATGCAGACAGATGTGGGCTGGCAGAGGGCAGGCTGAGGTTGGTGGGCCAATCCCCCATTCACCCTAATGGATCAGCCTCCAATGCAGTAATCTGAGTAGGCCCTTTTGTGTGTTCCACCACCTTCTGAGTTGCAGTATGAGAGGGCCATTTTGACTGTGGCATCCAGAATATAGAACTCCTTTCTGCAGGAGCTTTGTTTGTCTCCTCCTACACTGGCATTCTGCTGGTGACCATGGTTTCTCACTGAGCTTTTAATTTACTTACTGCTTAACGGTGTTCGATGTTTTCTGCCTCTCAGATTCTCTATCGGCTTTTAACTACAGCCTTCATTTGTTTTATTCGTATTCATTAAGGTAGTATATATCCCACTGCCACTCCCATAATCCCTGACTATTGAAATTTGGTAGCTTCCAGAATGCTCTGAAGGATTTTTCAAGGGACAGAAACGATGATCCTATCATGGCTTTGGTCTCACTATGGGATGGTGAGATTAGGAGGACTATTGACATGGTCACTGCCAAGGGTCCTCTCTGGTGCTGCAGAGCATGCAGACAATGAGGCAGGCTGAGAGAAAATATACTTTAAAGCTGACCAGAGGTTGTATCTGCTCAGAGTAGACCCACTGAAATGAATGCACCCAAGTTAGTCAAGTCTTGGTGGGTTCTCCTCTAAGTAGAACTTAGTTGGATACCAGATGTTGTATCTCTCTTCCTAACAAGCAGCATGGAAGGAGGAGAGGTACTTAGCCACTCCCATCATGTCAAAGAGCCATCCAGCAGAGTTGTTTTAGGTGGTCCAGAAGCTGGTCATACCAGAAGTGGTGGGTGGGTCTCTGGAGCACTCGGCAGCATGCTGTGAGCAATTAGCACTCATTTCTTCCTCGATGCCACTGTTGTAGCAGCTCCAACTGAGGTGCCCAGTTCAGTGCTTTGACATACATTTGCAATTTATGCAGCCCAATGGTGGACAGCATTTTGCTAATAATAATAATAATAATAATAATAATAATAATAATAATAATAATTTATTATTTATACCCCGCCCATCTGGCTGGGTTTCCCCAGCCACTCTGGGCGGCTTCCAACAGAAAAATAAAACACAGTGATCTATTAAACATTAAAAGCCTCCCTAAACAGGGCTGCCTTCAGATGTCTTCTAAAAGTCTGGTAGTTGTTTTTCTCTTTGACACAGGGTGGGCGCCACTACCGAGAAGGCCCTCTGTCTAGTTCCCCGCAACTTGGCTTCTCGCAATGAGGGAACCGCCAGAAGGCCCTCGGTGCCGGACCTCAGTGTCCGGGCAGAACGATGGAGGTGGAGACGCGCCTTCAGGTATACTGGACCAAGGCCATTTAGGGCTTGGCTTCTCGCAATGAGGGAACCGCCAGAAGGCCCTCGGTGCTGGACCTCAGTGTCTGGGCAGAACGATGGAGGTGGAGACGCTCCTTCAGGTATACTGGACCAAGGCCATTTAGGGCTTTAAAGGTCAGCACCAACACTTTGAACTGTGCTCAGAAACGTACTGGGAGCCAATGTAGATCTTTCAAGACTGGTGTTATGTGGTCTCGGCGGCCGCTCCCAGTCACCAGTCTAGCTGCTGCATTCTGGATTAGTTGTAGTTTCCGAGTCACCTTCAAAGGTAGCCCCACACAGAGCACATTGCAGTAGTCCAAGCGAGAGATAACTAGAGCATGCACCACTCTGGCGAGACAGTCTGTGGGCAGGTAGGGTCTCAGGCTGGGTACCAGATGGAGCTGATAGACAGCTGCCCTGGACACATAATTGACCTGTGCCTCCATGGACAGCTGTGAGTCCAAAATGACTCCCAGGCTGCACACCTGGTCCTTCAGGGGCACAGTTACCCCATTCAGGACCAGGGACTCCTCCACAACTGCCCGCCTCCTGTCCCCCACAAACAGTACTTCTGTTTTATCAGGATTCAACCTCAATCTGTTAGCCGCCATCCATCCTCCAACTGCCTCCAGGCACTCACACAGGACCTTCACTGCCTTCACTGGTTCTGATTTGAAAGAGAGGTAGAGCTGGGTATCATCCGCATACTGATGCTCTCTTGGCTCCTGTTCATCCTCACTGGTGAAAGCCATTTGGGGGTTTGGGTAGACTGGATGAACCCAGAGTGCAGTGGACATGTCTTTAGATGATGGAGTGGTGCTTTCTGACTTTAAACAGGTGTTAGTGCAGCTACTCCAGAATAAGCCCACCCTGAATACTATGGTTAATAACAACTACTGCCCAGTTGATCCCTCATATTCCTGCCTGATCACTGATGTTTTCAGTGGAGTTCCTGTTAGTAGTCTCCCAATGCTTAGATACATGGCTCATAGCCACAAGGATTGTGGTATTCAGTATTGTGGGACCAGTTTTGTGGAATTCCCTTCGAGTTCAGGCCGGACAGGACCCCCTCCCTGTGGAACGTCCAGCTCCTGCTAAATACCATATATGTTTTTAATTCCAACTGGCATTTGAACTGAATTCCAGTTTTTATTTTCATAGTATTCGGCTACTTGTAAACCACTCAGAGCCAATTGTAATTAAGCAGTATGTAAATTGTCAGAATAAAAATACAAGAAAATAAAATCAGATACCCTGGCGAGGGCTGATAGGAGTTGGAGTCCAACCACATTTGGAGGGGGCCACATTGTCTACCCCTGCCTTGCCCCTGACGGAGCTCTGTAGTTCAATTTCACTATCAAAAGTTTCCACTGGGCCATGTTGTATTTATCATTGGTTCCTAACACACTTTATGGGCAGGAACGACACTGCTTTTATTGTATGTGCTGTAGAAAGTGACTCATGTGTGTGCTCTGGTTATTTTATTACTGACTACATTTTTTTGCTATGCCATGTTTGCTTCTTAAAAGGTAAAGGGGACCCCTGACCATTAGGTCCAGTCATGACTGACTCTGGGGTTGCGGTGCTCATCTCGCGTTATTGGCCGAGGGAGCTGGCGTACAGCTTCCAGGTCATGTGGCCAGCATGACAAAGCCGCTTCTGGCAAACCAGAGCAGCACATGGAAACACCGTTTCCCTTCCCGCTGTGGCGGCACCTATTTATTTGCACTTTGATGTGCTTTTGAACTGCTAGGTTGGCAGAAGCTGGCTTCTTGTTTGCTTCTTAGGAGTGGGGAAATAGGGGAAACGTGGTTAAACATTATTTACAAATAGAAAGTTTTTTAAAAAAATTTTTAAAATGATGGTAAATCAACACTGATAAAACCTTCCGATAACTCCCAAATACCAGAGTCAGCATAAAGTTATGCCGCTAGCTAATAAAAAGGCTGGCCTAAACAGAACCGCCTTATTCTCTGCTGGTTGCAGGTTTTATTGTGGTACTTTATGTATTTTGTCTTTTAAGATTCATTTCAAATTCCCTGCACATTGCCCATAGGACTGAGTTATGGGGTGAATAATAAATATAATAAATAAGTAAATAGAAGCAGACGGTGGAAAGTAAAAAGCTGAAGAGACCAGATGCAGCTCGCAGGGAGGAGAATTCCACAGTTGGGGTTAAGGTGGTTATTTATGCACCACCAAAAAGAAATACCCAGTTTTTCATAAAATTGTATGTTTTAATACAGATGCCAATCTATATTAAAATACTTAGTATTTTAGTACTTAGAAATAAGTACTATGGGTTCTACTCCATACTCTACCATACACTTAGAGCACTCTTTTATGCCTTTAAATATAGTCTTTGGGGTTAGCGCATGGGCTTGCAAATAAAGTCTTGGAGACTCCTGGAAACTGTCGTTGGTTAAGGATGCTGATCTCACAGAGCTACAATTCCCAACACTCTTAAACTGCAGTTCCCAGGCGTCACCATGAATGCTAATATGGTATAAAATTGCTTTAAATGTATGGTGTGGGTGTGGCCTAAGTTCTACTCAAAGTAGACCCATTGAAATGAATGGATGGATGAATTTAAACGGAAATACAATGCCTCCCATCACAGTGTGGGAAACTGCAACCAAGTGACCTGCCTGTCATAGCTGCGTCTTGTCCTTGGTTTGATTTGGATAGCGCCTTGATAACTTTTTGATCAAGCGGTTCATACATTTTCCAAAATTGGAAGGCTTTCCTCTTTTCTTTCTTTTGGTTTGGACGGTTGTTTGGTGGGTAGCATTAAGCTGCCACGGTGATAGAATTTTCATATTGAATTCATTTACTTCATTTAACGAACCTATTAGTGTTGCCTGCTTTGAGCTTTAGGGGCGAGCCAGGCTACAAATCCCAATAAATTTCAAAATTGCATTTTCTCTCTAGGATTTCGTCAGCTATATTTATGTGCATGCATGTGTGCATGGGAGACGGAGAGAGAAAGGGGGGCATGGGGAGGGGGGAAGAAACAAGATTAATTTTTAAAAGGTTATATAGATTGCAGTCAAGCATAAACTTCAGGCAAGGGGGTGTTATGTAATTACGCACTCCAAGCAGTGCCGTACGATGGAGACAGCTGCTTTCCTCCCCATGTAGCCTTTCTGTTTTAGCAGCTTCATGATGCAATGAACCATCCCAAGCAAGAGAGATTAGAGGCTTGCTCAGAGTAGCCCATCTGTGGAGCCATAAATTTTTAACTCTAAAAGGGAGATGAAGAGGGCAGAGTCTATGATCCCAGACACTTATGAACTAAGACAGTGTTCTTGAAGAGGCTGCACTGTTGCAGGAGGCCAACGCCAACGTCTCTTGGAACCAAATTAACATGTGCAAGCTTTTATTTATTTAGGAACCCTCGGAAAAAGCTACAGCTACGTCTTCTTCCAGGATGCCTAGAGGACTTCCAAGTGTGTCAATGAAACATATGCCAAGTGCTTGTAGCAGATTCAGAGCACCTGAGCAAGCGGCCTGGGAGAGGTGGAGAGTCCCACTGTCTTAGCCAATCAATCGGGTCAGTTCTTGTTTTCTTCATCCCAGTTGAACTTCAACCTGTGTGTTGCAGAGGATGGAAGCAACATATCTTCAGTCCTCTTTTTTTTTCAGAAGCAGAAAGTGGTGAAAGGGTTCACAAAGGCCTGCTTGGCTATCACACTCCCCTCAGAGATTCAGTTGGTGACAATTTTGTTCAGTTTTAGATGGCAGCTGAAAACCTCTTCTTCTTTTTTTCTTGGCTGTTTTTCACCAGGTCTTTTGATATATGTCGTCCCTGGGACACCTACCTTCAGTAACTAAGAAGGTATGGTTTTTAAATTTGATTTTAATGTTTGATTATTGTGCATTTTATTGTTGTAACCCACCCTGGGGTCTGCTGATGAAGAGCAAAATATAGGTTTTAAAAATAAATATGTGAGTGAGGAAAGCAGATTCATTTTGTTCTTTTGTGGATTTACTAAGGTCAAATGAAATAGGGGGCGGGGAGAGAAATGAAGGGTCCATTTAGTAGATTGGTTTCACTCTCCAGAATTTGTACATTAGTTTAGGGTTTCATTATACCAAGCATCTTAATTACTAAACACCACATTTGCTTTTTAAATAAAATTGTGACGATTTTTGTGTGTGTCTGTGTGACATCTTGTTTTGTTAATGATCAATGAAGAATACATTCATCTTTGCCCTGGTAATGGCACTTTGAAGCCCTAAACCAGGGATGCCCCCACCTATATGTGACTGGGCCCTAACTCCTCTCAGTCCCCACCAGTATGGTCATTGGTCAATGATTATGAGAGTTGTAGTCCAACATCAACTGACGGACTGCAAGTTCCTCATCCTTGCCTTCAATTATTTTATACCACTTTCAAGATCTATTTGATTGGCAGGCCTAGGAAATGGGCTTTTCTATGGTGTCCCCATTCTCCTACCCATCACAAATAAACCCCACATAGATACATTAAATACTTCAAGAGGCTCGCCTGAAAGCTATATATCAAAAAATAAATAGTTGATGAAAAAGCTACACCGTCACCAGAATAAAGTAACAGCCCAATCCCTAAATGGAACAAAGAACTACAAATGGCACATACCCACACACCCATTTGTACTGCTCATTTCTAAATGCATTTGCTTTGGGGTGGCTGAAAACTGAATACTAGTTCCAATTGATTCCATTTTTCATTAGTTCCAGAATGAATACACACTGCTAATCTTTCAGCTGTGGAAGCTCTGCATTTTGCACTGTGGGCACCTGCTGAAATCAATGCATCCAACTATTTATCTAAATCCCATTGATTTCAACCAGGCTAAGTCTGTTTGCAGACAATAATTTCTCACTGGAAGCCTGCAGGCAAAGGACTGACTGTTCAATTCAGCCCGACTGCCCTCTTCTTCCTAGTCCTTGTTGCTCTTTTTGGATTTCTGGGTTACTGTGGTTGTCTGGGAACTGGAAAAGGTGCAGAAAATGTCAAGCCAAATGAGAATAGAGGTGGAGTCCCATTTCAACAAGGAAAGGCATTGGGTGCTTTTGTTTGTTTGTTTGTTTGTTTGTTTGTTTGTTTAGACCAGCCTTCCCTAACCTGGTACCATTCATATGCTGCTGGACTCCCATCAGCCCCAACCAGCATGGAACATCTGGATGGCTCAGGCTATTGACACAATTGCCCATGAGCACCCCCTCCCACTTTATGGAGCCTGTTTGGTTCCCTGGCATACCCTAGAGTTTAGGGAGAGGAAACAAGCTGGCAGATGGCTCAAACATGAGTGAAGGAAAACTCCAGCCCAATGCAATCAAACTTAGGTGAGGACTCATCACGGGTCTACCCAGTGGCAGTGAAGGCAACAAAGAAGCCATACTTTGCTGCCTCCATTGCATCCTCATTGTGTAATCCAGCAGAGATTTTCTGGGTAGTGTTGTGCCTCTTCCACACGGCCTGAAGGAGGTGGTAACACCAATAGTAGCTTGCTGTGACCAGTTTGCAAAGTATTTTGAGAATTCAATTGCTTGCATCTGCAAGGACTTTGGCTCCCCTCTTACAGCAGATGAATCTCAAGAGGTGTCCAGAACACAGTCTAGTCCTGTTATGTTGGATAAGTCTCAGGTAGTTAGGCTTGAGGATGTGGACAAGGTCTTGGGTCACTCTGGACCCTTGCCCCTCTTAGCTGATAAAAAATAGCAGAGAGGGGACAGCAGGTTGGGCCAGGGAGGTGACTGATGCCTCCTTATGGGGGGGGCATCCCTGCCTGCTTGAAGGAGACAGTTGCAAAACCACTCTTCAAGAAACCCTCCCTGGATTAAAAAAAAATCTAAATTCAGGTAGTAGCCGTGTTGGTCTGATGCAGTCGAAATACATTTTAAAAAATTTAAAAATTGTCCAGTACCACCTTAGAGTAGAGACCAACTAAGTTTGGTATCTGAAGAAGTGTGCATGCACACGAAAGCTTATACCAAGAACAAACTTAGTTGGTCTCTAAGGTGCTGCTGGACAACTTTTTTATTTAAAAAATCTAAGTAATTACTGGTGCCAAACTACTACTACTCCTCCTCTTCTTCTTCTTCTTCTTCTTCTTCTTCTTCTTCTTCTTCTTCGAAAAATTTTTTTAATTGATTTTCCAATAACGTCCTCGTTATAACAATGCCAATTTTATCCAATTAATACAATTATTTAAGCCAATTATTTATATACAGAATTATACAATTTAGGTAAAGTGCTAGTTTTGATGGGTTCCTTTTTGTTTGTTTTTTATTTTTTGCATTCCAAAATCTTAATAATTTCCATTACATTCCCTTCAAGACAGTTCTCCCAACCATATATGCTATTGTGTCTTTCATTCTTCCAACTGTTGATATTTCCCATTGTGACTCAGGGGAATAATAATAATAATTTTTTATTTGTACCCTGCCCTCCTCGGCCGGAGCTGGGCTCAGGGCAGCTAACATCATAAAACTAACACAGTATACAAAAACATAAAGACATAAAAACAGGCAATCAATTAATTAAAATACACCTGCGGTTGCCTCACAGTTTTCCAAAAGCCTCTGCATCACTTCATTCGTGATTCAAGAGCTTGTTAGAGACCCCTCCCTTCCAACAAATAAACTGTCCTCGCCATTTTTTTCCCAACCTAGGAAGAGCGGTCTGATTCCAAACTGCCAATAATTAATAAGAAAACCTCTGACCTTGTGGCTGGCAGACTCCTTTCCTCCTTTCAACTGAAAAAATGTAGTCAGTTATCTTTCCGGTTAGATTACATTCCAAATTGTCTCAGTCTCCTTCCCATTCCTTTGAAAATAATGAAGAGTGGGGGTGGTTTCTTGCTATATCCCAACATAGACCTTTCAAAGAGTCAAACTCCCCCCCCCCATTCTCCCTCTCTCTCTCTCTCTCTCTCTCTCTCTCTCTCTCTCTCTCTCTCTCTCTCTCTCTCTCTCCATGCCATTCCCCTCACACATGTAGTTCCAGTTTGATGTTACATTTCATGTTATTAATCCTGTTTCTTCCACCCTCACTTTTTATATTATACTTTAACCATGCATTCCGAGGAGGGTTGCCAAATCAGAAATGTACAAGAAAAACTTTGAAAAACAACCATAGGCTACCTTTCCCCCACCATCTCTGGCACTGAATGAAACCTTATCTCAATTCCAACCTTTAAATCCTTGTAGCTGAGATGATCCACAGTTCGTCATCTCATTGCCTCTCGCATGTGCCCATACTTTACTCCAATTAAAGCTCAATTAGCAGGATATTGTCTGCTTCCAGGAATGAATATGGGGGGGGGTTGTGGCAGTCGGAGTGCTCCGTGCACCCAGTGCCTTTGCATTTCATAGGGTAGTGAGTGCCAGACCACAGCGGAATCCGCAGGTGAGAGCCCTCTCCCACCCAGAGAGGAATTCAAAAAATGCATTTCCCCATCATTCTTTGTTTATCTCTGTCTGTCTCTCCCTGCAGTGTCGAGGGAGACCTCCATTCCTGGCGCAGGCGGAAGCAGGAAGCGCCAAACTCCTCTCCTTGGATCTAATTTTTTGCAGCAGACTGATCTGCTCCAACACCCAAAGGTTCTCGAGGTGTGGAATTCCCAGCTTAATCATGCTGCCCTATGATTTTGGGAGTGTAAAATGTTCACACGAAGTATGTATTTTGCACAAGCAATGTGAACAAAAGAGGAAAGGGCAGCCATAGCACAGTGGGAGAAGATCTGCCTTTGTATGCAGAAGGTCTTGGGTCAATTTCTAGCATCTCCAGGTAAGGCTGGGAATGCCCCTTGTTTGAAACCCTGGACAACCCCTGCCTGTCAGTGTAGGCAATACTGAGTTAGGTGAACCAACAGTTTCAGTATAAAGCAGCTTCTTATATTCCTTTTTTTTAGTCGGTGAAAAGGATTATGTATTTTATGGGGGGAAATATGCAAAAGGTGCCGAATGGGATGGAACGACACACAATGTAAGGAAAGAAATCTATGACTGCTGACAAGTTATGTACACATTTAAAGCACACCCCCCCCCCAAAAAAAAAGTATATTGGGAACTGTAGTTTGTTAAGGGTGCTGGAAATTGTAGCACTTTGAGAGTAAACTGAAGTTCCCAGGATTCTTTGGGAAGAGGGGGAAATGCTTTAAATATATGGTTTGTGTGCATCTAGCAACACCAAACAGGACAGAATTGGCTGATCAGCTTAATGTAGGGTGTGTGGGTATCATAGAATCATAGAGTTGGAAGAGACCACAAGGGTCATCCAGTCCAACCCCCTGCCAAGCAGGAAACACCATCAAAGCATTCTTGACATATGCCTGTCAAGCCTCTGCTTAAAGACCTCCAAAGAAGGAGACTCCACCACACTCCTTGGTAGCAAATTCCACTGCCGAACAGCTCTTACTCTCAGGAAGTTCTTCCTAATGTTTAGGTGGAATCTTCTTTCTTGTAGCTTGAATCCATTGCTCCGTGTCCACTTCTCTGGAGCAGCAGAAAACAACCTTTCTCCCTCCTCTATATGACATCCTTTTATATATTTGAACATGGCTATCATATCACCCCTTAACCTTCTCTTCTCCAGGCTAAACATACCCAGCTCCCTAAGCCGTTCCTCATAAGGCATCGTTTCCAGGCCTTTGACCATTTTGGTTGCCCTCCTCTGGACACGTTCCAGCTTGTCAGTATCCTTCTTGAACTGTGGTGCCCAGAACTGGACACAGTACTCCAGGTGAGGTCTGACCAGAGTGGAATACAGTGGTACTATTACTTCCCTAGATCTAGATGCTATACTCCTATTGATGCAGCCCAGAATTGCATTGGCTTTTTTAGCTGCTGCATCACACTGCTGACTCATGTCAAGTCTGTGGTCTACCAAGACTCCTAGATCCTTTTCACATGTACTGCTCTCAAGCCAGGTGTCTCCCATCCTGTATTTGTGCCTTTCATTTTTATTTTTTATTTTTTGCCCAAGTGTACGGTAGTACTTTACATTTCTCCTTGTTAAAATTCATCTTGTTTGCTTTGGCCTAGTAGCACTCCTTTCCAGTAGCACTGATTCATTCACAATGTTCCAGATTTTCTCAATTTTCTTTTTGGCATCTCTTGATTGTTTGAGTAGGCATTCAATGTGAAATATTACAACCTGCAATCTATTTAATTCAGGTGACAAACAGCACTTCACATCACCTTTGAAATACTGTCATTAATAGCAGTACCTGCCAGTAATCAAACAGCATTGAATTTCAAAAAATGAAATCAAATAACAAGGGACAACAAATGATAGGAGAGGAATGTTTGCAAACATTGGTGAAGCCTCCCTATCTGCAGTATAGTCAACATCGAACTCCACAAGGGAGAACTTTGGGGAAATGCTCAGCAAGTGCTCATTGAGACTGGTAGGGCGGAAGGCAGGGAACCAAGCGATAGGTGGAGCCAGAGAGCCAATGACAGAGCCAACAAGTTCCAGTTTTGTCCTCCTCCTCCTCCTCCCTGTTGAGTTTTACAAGGGACAACACTGAGACTATTGCAGAAGAAGCTGACAGCTAGGGGCACTCTCTGTGCTGGGTGTAAGTAAAAGCCAGGCAGGTGGGGCTTGACTGAGCGCAGACAGTGGGGCTGTTGGATCAGTGCCCCATTCACCCTAATAGACCAATGCCCTCTGGTCCTTAGCCATTTGCCACCAATCTGAAAGCTGGACTATCCATGGAACACCCTGAGATACAAGGAGACAACCTCTCCAGCTTTGGTCCTGTTTGATAGGCAGGGTAGCATATCACGGTGAAAACAAATATTCAATGTTCCTGGATCATATACTGCTTGCCACCTACTGTGATTAAATCATTTAACAGATTATTCTTAGAGTTATGCTTTTTGCAAATTTATGCGCTAGAAGGCTGTTAAATTATGATTATGGGATTCTTCTTATTCTTCATTTTATTTTATTTTTTTGCAGTGGCATTTCCCGTTCAGTTACAGCCCAGCCATGTTTGCAAGGTGCCCGAGAAGATCTCATTTTCTACACACATACGATCATTCTCTTGATGGGGTCAACATTTCCAACGTGTGTCAAGGAAGAAGGCGTCTTTCTCCTCCCTCTCCATTGTCTCTGGCTCATTGGAGTTTCCCGAGAGATACTCACTCAGTATCTGGTGTCAATGTGCCCCCGGATCTGGAGGTCTCGACGACTGGAGGAACAAAGTGCTGAGCACTGTATCATAATGGAGTAGGAACAGAAAGAGTTGCAAGCGGCTAACTGCGGGCCGGGGATGAAAGGCACCGTTGGCCTCTAGTTCTCTCCCGCCACTGCGTAATTGGAACAACGCACAGCCGAGTGACGGTGAAACTCAACCAAAGCGAAGAGCATCGCAAGGCCACGACTTTGCATCAATGAGCTCGGGGTCAGGGAGCATTGGTTTTCATCCCCTTTCGCTTTCCTCTGAGACCCTGGAGAATGACTGGTTGATTCTCTTGAAAGCTCTTTTCAGGTTTTACTCTGTCTACCAAAGGAATATGTAGAAGGCTATATGCCAGAGAAAAGAGCTAAAGATCTCTGCCGTTTTGGTTTTGCACACAGAGCCTGAACAACATAGGGGCACTTCCAGCTTTCTCTCCACCAAAATTTCACCCTGGATGTTGGAGTTCTGAATGACCTGGACTTGATTTCAGAGTGCTAAGGACAGCTGAGGATTTCAGAGAGATAAGGACAAGGGCTGGGCAAAAGGCAGGACAAGATCAAATGGTAAATCTCTGGATGATTTCCAGTACATCAGTAAGGATTTCTGACTTCCTGTTGTTTTGTAACAAAATTAATCCTCCAGCCTGCAATGATTCTGCTGGATTTAAGAAATAAAACAGTTGCCCAGGAGTGGACCAGCTGCCCAGGAGTGGATTTTTTGTTTGGAAGAACTGTGAGCCCAGTTCACTCTTGGTACTCAAAGCAAATTCCTAGGTTCAGTTTTAATCGTCATCATCTAGGGGTATGTCTTTTGCACCTGACTCCAGTTGGTGGATCTCAGGTTTGTAATAAAATAAAGGAAAGGTAGGTCTGCAAACCTAAAGTCAGCCCACCTCCGCATTAGGAATTCTCAACTGTACCTTTGTGCAAAATTTCTTTAACGTGCAAGAAATGTATTATTGTGTGCAGCCTGGTTGGGCATTGTGTTCTGATCCGCTAGTGTTGGATTGAGCTGCTCTGCTGCAAAAAGCGGACTGAATTAATCCCCACCCCATACAGTGAACTGGCCATTAACATCCCTTATGACCTGGCAGCTCTGTTGAAGCGAGGTCCTTCCTCCATTGTAGGAGGCAGTGTTGAAATATCGGTTGCTGGGAATCAGAAGGTGGGAAGAGTGCTGGTGCTCCGCTCAGGTCTGACTTGCAGGTATCCCACAAGAACATCGGAATGGCTACTGTGAGACCCTGGTGTTGCACTAGAAGGGCCCCTGGCCTGATCCAGCAGCAAGCCTCTTCTTATGTTCTTATGTGTCTGCTGTCACCCCACCCACCTTGGGATTTGGCCCCACCATTGTTACGCCTCCAAACACTTTTCCTCTTGGAGGGGGTTGTGTAGAGGGCATCTTCTCCACCCCTTCTTGATTTCTATCCGAAGTCTCCTTTTTATACCACACTTTTAATGGCACTCAATTCTGGTGCTCCTCCTCAGCCGATGGTAGAAAAAAAAGAAAGATGAAGAAAGAAAAGAATCATTTTCTTACACAGAGAAAGAAAAAGGAAAGATTATACTGGGACTTAAAAGCTCTGAGTTATGGCTCTTGCTTTAGGGATAAAAAGAAAAAAGAAAGAAGTAAGACAAAATGAAAAGCAAGGCTGAGCTTGGAGATTTAATTGATGTCGTAAAAAACCTTGAGTAGTGACATTGAGATGCAAGATAACATTAACCCGGGTTTTTATTTTCAGTCAAACACAACTTGACAGGAGGGCACTAAAAGGAAATGAAAGGAAAACAAATGTAAGCGGGTAGTAATGACACACCGCTTTGCAATTGCCCCCGAGGGAAATGAGATGCACTAGGGATGTCCAGATTAGAAGAAAGGTGCCAGGCGCAGGGGATGGCTGAAAGAGAAAGAAAAAGCAGCATTATCCTTAACAGTGCAATTGCTTCAAGGTTTGACCTGTACAAGTGAAATAAGGACATTTTGGAATAATACATATCCGTACACCTTTGTATGGGCTGCAGTGGAGGCAAAGAAGCACAGTGCTAGAATTCAGGGCTGCCAATATCATAACACAAGACCTTTGGGGCAACCGACAAAGGTGACTAGCAGATGGTTCGTGACTTGACGAAAAGAGGAACTTCTTCATACCAAGCTGTTCTTATACTGAGCTGAGCCACTGGTCCATCTAGCTTAGGGTTGGCTACACTTAAGGTGGGGCAGCTTTTTCAGCCCAAGGGCCGCATTCCCTCATTGGTAACCTTCTGAGGGGCCGCATGCCGGTGGTGGGTGGAGCCAGAGGAAAAAGTGGGTGGAGCAATGGATGTGACTTGTGCCTTTGTACAGGAGGCTACGTCCCAACCATGCACAAGCAGGAGGTTTCTACAAACTCATCTTCCCACCCTCCATCCAGGCGTGCAAGAGGCATTATCAGAGTTCATGGATACATTCCAGCCAGACAAAGGTACTCAAGAAGAGCGAGGAGCAGAAGTGTTGAGGGGAACAAGCTGGAGAGAGCAAGTGACATAGGGAGGAAGCATGGCTTTGGGGAGAGTGAAATAGAGAGGTTGGAGGGTAACTCCATTTGTTCCTATATGCCCCTTGTTATGCTTGTCTCTCCCTTCCCCTCCTCTCTCTTTGGCTTCATTTAAATGGGGTGCCCAATAGGTGCTTAACTGTTCCTCATTGCCAACTTCGCACTGAAATTGGTCCCTCAGGGACCATGCATGCAGCAGAGTGGCCACAGTGAGAAGTGGGGCAGGACACGAATCACCTGGAGAAAGTTGTTTGGATTCGAATCAGACACTAGGAGGAACAACGGAGAGTGGAAATAGAGATGCACAAATTTGTAAATTTTAGTTTCTTTCCATTTCTCATTTCTCCGTGCCTCATTTCTGCATCAGATTATGAATACATGCTATTTTCTATAATATAAAAAATTTTATGCACACTTTCCTGTAACATATACACTTTTGTACACATTATTTGGTTGGAGACAGCTGTATTTCAGGTCTGTTTCAAGAATCAACTCTCACATGGCTAGATTACTTGCTGTGGCCTATCTTTCTCCCTCCAGTACATTTTCCCCCTCCCCTTATTTCTTGGGATTTTAATAATGGGGGAAAAAGTGGGGAAGCTATATAATGTGCAATGTGACATGAATTCTTCTCCATCCATCAATACAAGGCCACAGGGAGGAAATCACTCATGTCCATCACTCAGCAATCACTTCGGCAATCTCATCCTACTGCACAATTCACAAATAGGCTTTATCCATGTGTCTATTCGATGCCACCACACAAACATCTTCCACCACTTCCCCCTGCCTTGTTTCTGCTAAAAGAAAGTGTGCCCATGTAAAACTGAGAAATGTGCAACTTTTGTACAAGAAAGACCTGGAAATAAATCTATATTGCAGCTCCAGAACCACTCCATAAACCTGGCAATAGTGTGAGGTCATGGAACAATGCACAGGGCTTAAACCAAAAGACAATAAACCAAAATATCAAAGCAGACCCCACCTCCCTCCTGCCAATTCATAAAAGCAGCTCTTTAAAAATGTCCGCTCCAGTTGAGTATGGAATACAATCAGCTACTTGCTTTTCAGAACCAATCCACTCCAGGACACACGAACATCCACTGAAAAGTTGGGCAAATGATACATAAACTATTTTGCCTTTGTGTAAAATTTGGGGGACCAACTCCCAAATTCACTCTGGATTTTGTTCTGGTCTTCTTCATAGTGGCTCCCATGCTATGGAATGACTTTCGTCTGGTTCTTGGACAAATCCTTACCTGCAACACACACATCCCACCCAAACAACTTCGACAGTTTCATGGGGTCACGCACCTGTCAATCATCTGACATCACAATAGCATCTTGTGACCAATCCCCTTTTTCATCCTTTGCTGAAGAAGCCTGGTGGGCCAAATGAAGAGGCCTAGCAGGTCTAATTACAATACAGCATGCTGCTGTGGTGTTGGCATCCCACCTGCTTGTTAAAAAAATAGCTACTCCGAAGGGCATTCCCAAGCCTTGGTTTGTTGTACTAGCTCTACTAGAAATTCTGGATATCTGTTGTACAGTGGTACCTCGGTTTAAGTACCTAATTGGTTTCAGGGAGCCATTTGCTCCCCCAAACTCTGAAACCGAGCGCCAATAGCGGCGTGCACGAAGCACCAATAGAGCGCTTCTGCGCATGCGTGCATCGTGCAGATCGCTTTTGCGCATGCGCATACCACGGAAACCGTAAGTAAATACTTCCAGGTCCGCGGAGTACTCAAACCAAGAGTACTCAAACCGCAGCGGACGTAAACCGAGGTATGACTGTATTTGTGTTTTTAATACATTATTATTTTATTGTATTGATTTTATCATGCACACTACTTTGCTATTTTAAAATGAAAGGGTGTCTATAAATGTTCAAAGAAGTAAAAAAATAAAATGTTGGTGGCAACTCTCCAACCCTTCCAGTTCACTAGTGGGGCAGATGCTTCACATGGAGAATGTGTCATGATTGACCAATTGCATTTAAACCTAAAAGAATCTCTCTCTAGCAACAGGTCCTGGAAAGACCTCAGGTTGAACCTGAGCGGAGCAGCCAGTCCCAAATTATTTGGGGCAATATAGTCTGGCAATATAAAGTATTGCTTCATGTCTTCTAAAAGATACATCATCAACAGCTAGGTACTACTTATCCTGACAGGATCCTGTAGCTACTCCCCTGATGCAACACATTGGAAGGACATGGCAACTCAGCCTTCGCCAACCTGGTGCCCTCCAGTTGTTTTGGAGTATAATTCCCATTAGCGCCAGCACCATACGTCCACACTCGCTGGGACTGAAACAACTGGAGGGCACCAGTTTGGTGTTGGTGGTAATAACTGGTGGAAGTAACATTGCAATCTTACATGGGTTGGTTTATAGCAGTGGTTTCCCCGGTATGTTCCCTGGCAAGCTTGGGATTCTTCTAAAGCTTACCAGGCATTCTTCAAAGAGGAGATCACACATGGCAGATCAACTGAAAGACAGCTGGTCCACCACTACAGATAGTAATTATCATAATTTGCTCTGTTCTTTGTTAATCTTCAAAAATAAATTCACACTTAACATATTTGACTATTGTTTGATCAGTATAGATGAGTGAATTGAACATGTCACTTCTCTCACTTTTTATCAAGGTCCCTCTTTAAAAAATCAGGTGCCAAATAATAGAACAACTAGTAGCAATAGACCCCGAAATTGGTCTTCTTTCCATACTTGAGGAGGAAGCCAAAGCTTCAAGGATTTTAGCATTCGCTTATGATACCTGCAAGATTTATTATCGTCAGGTTTGGGGAAACTTTAAGGGCAGACTTATTTGAAGTCTGGCATTTGCAGCTTTGGGATCTGGCATTTAATGGACAAATTAACAGACAGAATATGCAAGTGAAAGAATAACAAAAAACCAGACAAATTTCATAAAAGGTGGCTTAGCTTAGGATTTAAAAAAAACTTAAATGAAACTTTTAGCTTTTTAAATAATAATTTTAAAACCTCTGTTGTTGTGCTTTTTTAATAAAAAAAGAGCATGTGCTCTTTAGAGCTCCATGGGCAACATTTTGGACAGCTTCACTTCTTACAAAGCCCATAGACCTAGAGAAGTGCAAACATATGGGGAAACAGAGCGATATGTCTAGAGGACTACTGAAATTACAGAGCAGCACAGGACTCTGTGAGCACACTGTCTGACTCTGGCGCAGAGTATTGGCTTCAAGCTCATAGCTGCCAAGTTTTCCCTTTTCTCGCGAGGAAGCCTATTCAGCATAAGGGAAAATCCCTTTAAAAAAGGGATAACTTGGCAGCTATGTTCAAGCTTGACTTGGGAAGGGAAAGGAGACACCTGAATCATCCAGATATGCTTTGTTATTCAGTCCACAAACTCAGCCAATGCTCAGACAAGGTAAATATTCTGCTCATTGCTGAACCAGGTAACTACCGACTGGTCAGCTTGATGTCGATACCAGGAAAGGTCCTATAACAGATCACAGATGATTGAACGGTCAGTCTGTGAGCACTTAGAAAAGGATGCTGTGATTACTAAGGCCCAGCATGGGTTTCTCAAAAGCAAGTCAAGCCAGACAAATCTCATTCATTCATTCATTTTACAAGAAGTGATCTACACACCATTTGAATGGCAATGCCCAGGAACCTGGGAGGGCAACCCCCTCAAATATTTTATTTGGGAGGCTGAAGGGACCTTGGACCCTATAATAAGAACTGTGTTGAAGAGCGGACACTGGAGAAACTGAATGTGGAAGTCAAAAGCCACGGGAGACCCTTTGATTTTAATCTGATCTGGAGAAGAATTTGGGGGCTTCTGGCGCACATTTCCAGTCCTGACCTGGAGTCACTGCCATCTGCATAATGTTGGCCCCACTGTGTCCCACTAGAAGTTCCCAATGAGTTTTTTTACCTCGCAGGCAGTGGACAAAAGCCAACAGTGTGGGAAGACAGGAAATAATCTGCACGAACAATCCTGGCACTGTTACCACACGGACACCATGTCATTTCATTTTCTGATACGAGACTTGAATGTGAACTTATTGTTGTGAGAACCTTTTGTCAGCCGCTCTGAGAATCTCTTGAGGTGATAAAGTGGGATATTAGAATCTGAGAATTAAAAAATAAAATAAACCTGCAGTGATATTTACAGGCAGGAGAGGAAATACCAGCGAGGGCCATTCCCCTCCGATTGCGCGGGCATGACAATCTCATCCATCTCCGCTACCGTTGCCTCTGAGGAAGAAGCTGTGCTACCAATACGCGCCAGAGTTTGCTGCTACAGAAGCCACCTGGAGGGCACATCCCAGGGACTGAGGTGCAAACAGCTTCTCACAGTCAGGTCCATTAAGGCTGGCGAGTACCACTCTCACTTGCATGCCAGCCTTGAATGAGAAATGGAAAGGGGGAAAGCAAAACCTGGCAGGTCCTGTAGGTAGCACAGAGGTTTTACTGGAGGAAAAGAATAGATTTATTACAGTCTGCTGCTGCTATACATCCCTGCCTCCTGTGCTGCCACAAAGGCTTCTAGCCAGAAGAAGAAGATAACGACGCACATGTGAAACCAGCCTCTCTATTTTATTTGCAGATAAATCTGCATTGCCACGCACTGGCATCACATGGTTGGGACACTAACTAATCCACAAAAGCACCTGTTGTTGCACCCATGATGTTGCCCATAGAATCATAGAATTGTAGAGTTGGAAGGTACCCCAAGGGTCATCCAGTCCAACCCCTTGCAATGCAGGAATCTCAATTAGATCATACATGGCAGGTGGTCATCCAACCTCTGCTTAAAAACCTCCAAGAGAGGAGAGTCCACCACCTCTCGTGGGAGCCTGTCTCGCTGTCAAACAGCTCTTACCGTCAGAAAGTTCTTCCTGGTGCTTAGTTGGAATCTGTAACTTGAAGACATCAGTTCGGGTCCTAGCCTCTGGAGCAGGAGAATTTAGAATCTGTCAAATTTGTTTTTTCTAAGGATTTTATATTTATTTCAAGTAGCCCAGAAAGCGGGTGGGCTACTCAGCCACATTTCCAGTAGCCAGGGCAGTAGTTCCTTTGATAGGGACGTGTATGGTGCTGTGGTCTAAACCACTGAGCCTCTTGGGCTTGCCGATCGGAAGGTCAGTGGTTCAAATCCACACAGTGGGGGTGAGCTCCCATTGCTTTGCCCCAGCTCCTGCCAACCTAGCAGTTCGAAAGCACACCAGTGCAAGTAGATAAATAGGTACCGCTGTGGCAGGAAGCTAAACAGTGTTTCCTTGCACTTTGGCACTTGTCACAGTGTCCCCAGAAGCGGTTTAGTCATGCTGGCCACATGACCTAGAAAGAAAGAAAGAAAGAAAGAAAGAAAGAAAGAAAGAAAGAAAGAAAGAAAGAAAGAAAGAAAGAGGGTTGTAATTTTGACAGTGTAGGAAGCTGCCTAGACCACTCAGCCATTTACAATAGGTCTCTTATATGAACTGCAATCACTATAAGACTGAGGTTTCAATCTGAGGTCATCCCAGCACCAAATGGAGATGTTCAGAAATGAACGCAAGGCTTTCTACATGTAGAGCTTGTGCTCTGACCCGGAAAGCTGTCAGTGGACAAATGTTGGCTCCCTTGGCCTGAAAGCAAGATGAGCGCTGCACCCCATAGTCACCTTTGACTGGACTTAACCATCCAGGGGTCCTTTGCATTTACCTTTTACCTAGTTCCTTCAATAGTTCTTTGGCCTTCCTTCTTAGCAGACAGTCAATAACTGATGCAGATAGGCATATCTTATACACCTTAGGAAATTCACTTTTTTGAAGAAATTTGATTAGATTTTTATTTTTTTTAATGCACAGAATATTCTTCATTCTGACTTTCTTCATTCTGACAGGCTTGAAGCAAGAAGCAATAGTGCCTGGTGTGTTTTTGCCTCCATCACCACCGCCACCCAAACCCATTGGTGCATTTTTGCTTCCACTCCTGACCATTGGCAAAATTCCCCTCCCCCCAAAACAATTAGCCCCTGCAAATTGGTAGGCTTATTGAGGGAGGGCATTTAGCAATAGCCCAAGTCAGTTTGGGTCTGCTGAGGACCTGGGCAGAAGATGAACAGTTGCCAATGCCCCCCTTGTGATATTTTGCTTTCAGCAGGAAGCCTAGGGGGGTGAGAAGGCATCGTTTCGCGTTCCTCTGCATTTGTTGCCTGCAGTGATGTTTCTGTTCCACTGCAGTTTGTCTTCTGCCAAAAACTATGTTATTCACCTCACTGACCACTGTGGCAAAATGACATAATTTGCATAATTTACATCACTTAATTGCATGGTTGTTTTGTTATTCCACCCCGTTCATTTCAATGCACAGGAAACACAATGCAAATTGGGGGGGGGGGTAATCAAGTATGTATCTTTTGCTTACTGAAAACAACACTAATAGTGAAGACCAATTGTGTTTGCTGGATTGGTTTCTGTCCCAGACATGGGCTGAGTAAGTTAGCACCAGAAATTTCCACTCCCATTTCTGCTTTTGTTGGAATTATCAGACATACCTAATTAAACTCAAGATCTCCCATGAACTCCTCCCTCTACGTTATGGCTTTTATTCACAAGGGACTCAAAATATTTCCCTTTGGTCGATCCAGGAAGCAAAAGCCTACCAAGTGATTAGGAATCCTGTGGCTTTACTGCAGCTGAAATGCCAAACTGCTGTGTGCAATGTACTTGCTAGCCTTTTCCCATCTGCCCCTCTCTGACTTCCCCGGCCAGCTGCAATTGAGACATCTGGATTGTAAGTCAGAATGGGGCACTCCTTGCTAAAGGGATGAATCCGGACAGTGAGTCTTCCTTGCGCAAAGGCTTTTTTCTTTTCTTTTCTTTTTTGCTCTGTCATCCTGACTCTACCAAAATTGTTTGGAGACAGGAAAGGGCATGCCGAGAAGTCCCCTCAATGCGTCTCCACTGCCACCTAGTGTCCATTCGGAGAACAGCTCCCCGTTGCTACTCAGCAGACACCAGGCGAGGAAGAGGGTACATGTCAAAATGCCGGACATCACTTCTTGTTTATTGCAAGATGGCTTAAGAGGACCAGCGCTCCTGCCCAGATGCTTATTAGAAATAGCACAAGCGCTGCAAGCGGCGGGAATCCCTGCTTTGACTTGATTGCTTGCTCTAAATATCAAGATGGGATCTAGACCTTTTGAATTGAAGGTGGTACAAATTGCTCAGAACTATAGTGTGTCTTCGGTGATTATAATCATTCTGCCTTCACCACTCCAGGCTAAATCACTCAGCAATGTCCTGTTGCTGGGGGATTAGGAGCACGGCCTCTATCTAGTTTAGACACCGTTGCAAGCTAATATGACTTGCTAGGGGATGGGGGATTATGATCTGGGGAGAAAGGGCTGGTAATGGGATATAAGCACTTTGACTGGCAAGGTTAGTGATTTGATTTCAACCTGGATCAATAACAAATGCACAAGTACAGATAGCTCTTCATCCTTGACTTCTAGTGAAGCAATCATTCCCGGCGCTTTAACAGGCGGGTGTTACTTGCCACAGCTCATCTCTGCTCCTTCACAGTGGCCTAAACAAGACTTTCAGAATACAGAGAAGGTACTTACCCTCTGACAGATAAAGTACGGTATGACTCACAATACTTCCATTGCACTTGAAGCTGGTTTGATTTTAAGGTGGTGCGCTCTGCAAAAATAAGGCTAGGTTTGCCATTTTGCAAAAGCAGATGAAATCTTGTTTCTTCCATGTACAGTCAGATTAGTGATTACTTGAATTTATTTAGGCTCAGAATTGGTTTTGGTAAATTATGAACTTTCAACATGATCATTTGCAAAACAAAAAAACAGAAAAACAGAAAAAACCTTTCATCTGCCATCTGAGAGTTATTCTTATTAACTAACTAACTAAAGTTCTATACCGCTCTTCATCCAAGGACCACAGGATGGTTTACAATATAAACTGTGCTCTCTTTCAGCTCATTATGTTGGCATGTGTGTGCTAATTATGCCTTAATTCATCATTCCTCCACCACCTCCCTAGCGCTCCCTAGACCTTTAGTCCATCTAAATGCTCAACTATTCACCAGGGGTGAGGAAACTGTGGCCTTCCAAAGGTTGTCGGACCACAATTCCCATTATCCATGCTGGCTGGGGCTGATGGGAGTTGGAGTCCAACAACATCCGGAGAGACATGGGTTTCCTACTCCTGGTCTACACTGACCCTTCAAGATTTCAGAGAAGATTCTTCAGCAGCCCTCCCTGGAGATACCAGGGATTGAAGTCAGGAACTCCACCAAGGAGCTATGACCTTTCTCCTGCACCAATCATACTGGAGACCCGGAGGGAAGCGGGTGGCGCTGTGATCTAAACCACTGAGTCTTTTGGGCTTGCCGATTGGAAGGTCAGCAGTTCGAATCCCCACTACGGGGTGAGCTCCCGTTGCTCTCTCCCAGCTCCTGCCAACCAAGCTGTTCGAAAGCATGCCAGTGCAAACGGATAAATAAGTACCACTGCGGCAGGAAGGTAAATGGCATTTCCGTGCACTCTGGCTTCTGGCACAGTGTCCCACTGTGCAAGAAGCAGTTTAGTCATGCTGGCCACATGAACTGGAAAGCTGTCTGTGGACAAACGCTGGCTCCCTCAGCCTGAAAGTGAGATGAGTGCTGCAACCCCATAGTCACCTTTGACTGGACTTAAGTGTCCAGGGGTCCTTTACCTTTGTTTTTGTTTTTTTACTGGAGATCCACTTTGAAATTCATCCTCTTCACCTTCCCAAAAGCAAGCCAATTCAAGAACAAGCTACTCTCTGAAATACTTGAGAAATAAGTCCAACACTCCTCTCCCATTGACATCCCATCTCCGTTTGGAACTCAAGGCATGCTCTCATGTTTCTGCTATTTGTTTCTGGTGGATGACTTCACCTTCACCTCTTGTCCTCTCTGTGGTGAGTTCATGTGAGCTTTTGGCTGGCACTGGCATCCGTGATATAGGATTTGCCCGGCCCAGGCTGCTCCACTTCCTCCCGCCAGCTGAACAAATTTATCTTCTCTTTAGTGAAACCTTCTTCCTGAGTCATTTTGATTCCATGATTAATTAAGCTCTCAACAGAAATGAGGTTATTCCCTGCAGCCACAATTATAAATATTAGCAGATTAATAGGGTCCTGGGTATTTTTCAGATGGTAGCTCCCAACTGTAGGTGGAGGAATGTTTGGCGTAACTGTAAGCAGGTGAGCACTGACAATTGGATACTTTCAGGGGCTGTGGGATGTTTTGAACCCAAGTCTTCTTCCCTCAAGGCAGGATTGCAGCAGAGTTTGCATTCTGAAGCAGGATCTGCTAATAGACAGGGGTGAAATGTTTGGCACAAGAGATAGGTGGATGCTCAAAATAATGTGATTATACTGTAAATACAAGACCTGGGTGGATACACAAAAGCAATGGTGGCAAGGGAATCACCTATTCTGATTCAACAAATAGCAGGATGAACTAAAGCTGTGTACACATTGCCACAGTGCACTTCCGCTCAGTGGCAATGCTACTTGCTTGGGCACCGGGAGCGGCGTACATCCAGGGGCGTGGCTGGCGTGCATCCCAGGGGGTGTGGCACACCGCTTACGGGGTCCAGAGTGTACGGCAGAGAGGCGCGCGACGAGCGCCAAGCATCCCAGGGGCAGGGCAGCAATGATGTCATCCCACCCACCCACCCCCCGATGGCACCTGGGGCGCCGCGCAACACGACGCATGCACAGAACGGACATTCCGCCCCCCCCCCCCGGCAGGGTGCCTTCGCGTTTGCCGCCCCGGGCAGCTAGGCGGCTAGCTACGCCACTGCAGCTGAGGTTCCCCATCCCTCCTTTAGGCCGTTAACTATGCTGATGAGCTGATCAAAGCTTGCAGTCCCACTTAAGAAATGCCATGTTGAGAAAAGTCTGCATTTGATTTCAGAGCGACAAAGGCAATGGCACTCTCTTGTCCGTCATCACCATGCCCCAGCATTGCCCTTCCTTATCCTTCAAGGCTTAGGTTTCTCTTGGCTTGTGAAGCAGCGAGTCCCTCCTTAATTATCACTCTTCCTTCACCCGGCTGTTGCTAGCAGAGGGCTCGCTTAATTGATGTCACCTTCATTAGCACCCTGCCCCCTGCCTTTCACTGCAGCCCAGACCTTGTCATGTTCACTTCCCAGCAATCACTGCTTGGGAACAGAAAAGGACAGGAAGTTCCTAAAACCAGTGCCAGATTACCAAATAGACAGAGTAGACTATGGGCCCCACACTTTTTAGGGGCCCAGAGACAATGGATCATAAATAATATTGATTTGATCTTGAAAAAAAATTACAAAAATGTATTAGGAGATGATCTACAAGCCCCCCCCCCCAGATTTCAACTGCCTAGCATTGCCTAACACCGTATGGCTCATGTGACTTTACAAAAAGCGCAGAGACTGCTCTCTCTCTCAGGTCTCAAGATTTATGAAAATGCCCCTCCACAGGATCAAGCAGGAACATGCTTCACCTTGATTCCCATATTATGCACTGGAGGACCCACTAGTGTGCCACAGAAGAGCTGCACCCAATTGCACCCGTAGCAGCCACTCACAGCTTGTTGCCTCTCTGTGTGAGACACAGTACAGTGGTACCTTGGGTTACAAACGCTTCAGGTTACAAATGCTTCAGGTTACAGACTCCGCTAACCCAGAAATAGTACCTCAGGTTAAGAACTTTGCTTCAGGATGAGAACAGAAATCGTGCTCCGGCGGCGCAGTGGTGGCGGGAGGCCCCATTTCTCAAGCTAATGTGGTGCTTCAGGTTAAGAACAGTTTCAGGTTAAGAACGGACGTCCGGAATGAATTAAGTTCTTAACCAGAGGTACCACTGTAGTGTTGCTCCCAGGCATTGTGGGAAAGTTAAATGGCAGGCCGATGCTCCCAGCAGCCCAACACCACCACTTCTACCAGAGGACACTTTTCTCAGAGCTTCCTCAAATCCTCGGATCTCTGTCCCCACATCACTGATTGTGGAGGCAGACTCATTTATGCATGTAAAGACTCGTGGGTGGCCCTTACATGATGCGGAGCGAAGCACCTTGCTTTGGGCAATGGATCTGGACCCCCTGGGTGCTGGATCAACCTGCTGCTGTCTCTGCCATCATTGCCTCCTCTTCTGTCCGCCAGCTCTCCTCTTGCACTGTACACACCCTCTGTCCCCACCTTGTTCCCACAAGTCAGCCACCTATCTGTCCCCATCCCTCTATACTTAGACACAAGGGGCCTGAGTTCAAGTCCTCATTCTGAAACAAAGCAGAGCAGCAGCATGAATTCCCTTAATGTATTTTGAGAAGACATTGACTCTTTATCCTCAGCCCAACCACAGCAATCTTTAAAATGTTAATATTAGTAGCCTCTTTCATGAGGTGATTATGAAGGCGAAAACGGCAAAAAGATAATCTAAAAAGTCACAACGGGCTCATTTTTATTTTTTTTTATTTTTTAAGAATTATCATTTTATTTAAATTAACAAGGAAAGAGGGAATTGGCTAGATTATTAGAGAAAATAACTGAATTGGCACAACGGCATAAAACAAAAAGTTGCTAAATAGAGTGTATTAAAACTTAATGAAATTAAAACAATGTAATATAAAAATGTGATATGACCATTACTGAATTATATGAAATAAAATTACATTGAATTTGGGAATAAGCCAAGTGAACTGTCAGATAACACATAAAAAGAAGAGAGTATTGTTATTGTGCCAAAAAAGAGGCAAGTCTGCTGTCCCTACCAGTTGCACTATGGATGGAGGAGGTATTAGTTTTAAACAGATTTACGCATGGGATTTGGTCGCTCTGACCCAACTGAGCTTTACTCGCATTCAACTGCCTTTTGTACCAACTGCCCACCTATATCTGAGCCACTTGTACATTGTTGGGTTTTATTTCATTTTTTAAGAAACCAAGTAATTATATGTAAAATTCTTCTTCTTTGGCGATCACTCATAGCCAAATAAGATTGTCTTCCATGAACATGGTCTTCACAGTGTGTCCATAGATGACTGTGGAGGCCAGTTCTGGATCCACACGTCCTTCCACAGTGGGGACATAGGTTTCCGGGCAGGAGTTGATCATGGTGAAGGTTTGCCACACATGCCTTCCTCTTAGCTCTTTTATCCCTTTCACAAACCAGTGTTTCCCAATTGTCAGTGTTTATACTTCAATTTTTTATTTAAAAAAATTGCCTTGAGAGAGCCTTTAAACCTCTTTTGTTGACTACCAGCATTACACTTTTCATTTTAAAGTTCGGAATAGAGTAGTTGCTTTGGAAGGCGATCATCAGGCATCTGAACAACATGACCAGTCCAACAAAGTTGATGTTGAAGAATCATTGTTTTGACACTGGTGATTTTTGCTTCTTCCAGTATACTGACATTAGTTCACCTGCCTTCCCAAGTGATATGTGAAAAATTTCAGAAACGCCATTGATGGAATCTTTTGAGGAGTTGGAGATGCCGTTTATAAGTGGTCCAGTATTATGATGAGCGGTAGATTCTTATCTGTTGCAGCCTTCATCTGCCTTCACAGCTGTTGTAACATACCACTTGTTATCTTCTACCTGTTCTGCCCTTGAGGACTTCTTGGATCATTCTTTGTCTAGCTCCTCCCCCTTGACCTTACTGCCTTGGGGGACCCTGCTAGGAGTACAAGACTCCCGACGGCTTCGCTCACAAGATCATAGGAACATACTGTACATTACGTATGATACATTTAAAAGAGACAAGTGCTATGTGGTATTATATTTCTACAGTATAATTTTGTGTGTATTTTTGTACATTTACAGTATATGCATTGTTATATGTATCTGTGTTTATGTGCTGGTTTCTTTAGAAAACCTGGAATGTATACATTTATAATATACATATAATATTAAACAGAACTGGTATAAAAATGTCTCACTTCTCACTGAGATTAAGGAACAAAGCATGAATTAGAGGGGGGGGAGTCCATGCGGCTAACATCAACATCGAGATTTTCAGAATTCCATTCCTAAATGGTAGCCGTTGATTTGGAGCACTAATGAACAATGTGACATCACTATGTGGTCGTGCCCTGCCATTAGAGTCCGTCAGCTCTGGCCGCTGATTTTTGGTGGCTTGAAAGGGCAGCAATTTCTTAGGCATTTATTATCAATGATTTCATTAAAGACTTGTCATTTTATGATCCGTGTTAAGGATACCTCATGTTGGCTCAAGTTCCACAAAGGTGGGGATAGAGAGACTAAGGCTGATCCATTAACAGACACACCCCATGATCAGCAATGATGTTGTGTGATATCACAAATTGTGCTCGTGTGCAACTTACTCTCCATGCACCCACATTTTTCCTTGGACAGACAGGCAGACAGACCACTTTCCAAACTATACAGAAGATAAGATGGCTTTATTCCAAAGCAGACCATTGATCCATCTAGCTTAGTATTGTCTACACTGACCGGCAGCAGATCTCCAGGAATTTAGACTCCCAACCCTACCTGGAGATACCAGGGATTGAACATAGGGCCTTCTGCATGCAAAGCAGCTGTTCTACCGCTGAGCTGCAGCCCTTTTCCTAATGAAGAAAAGCTAATATGTAAAGGCAAAGCATCACGCAATATCTAATACCCTATAAAGCCCTATGTTACTGCAAACCTTTAGAACTAATGTCAAGTTCATTGCAGCTATGTTCAGATGTTCACCTGAACATGTGTCAGCTGTTTTTCACCCAGGTGTGTCAACTGTTTTTCAGGTCTTCGCAGAATTAGTGCAAAGGTCTGGAGGCCATTTTTTAAAGAAGGATGTTAAATTTTGCATCTCCCAATCGCCTTGCAAAAAAAGCCCCCACATCTAACGTGCCTTCCAGCATAGCTTTGGGGGGACTTGTGGTGAGGTTTAATAAAGCAAAGCCCAGCTCATGGGACAATTCATGATGCACAGAATCCAGAAATCTTCCAATATGTGTGGAAGTAGAGTGATTGCATTTGCATGTGGCAGGAAAGGATATCCATGCACATTCAACACACTTAAATGTGTTATGTGTGAATAAAGCGCTGGTTGTTTAGCTCCAATGTATGCATGTGCGAGTGACAGAGAAAGCATCTGTGCCTAGAAGCTCTCTGCAGACTTTGTCCATTGCACACATAAACACACACACACTATCTTGGCTCACTGAAGACACCGCACACCTGGCTGTCAGATGCATCCGCCAAGGGCGGGAGTGGGGTGTATTCCACCTGGAGTCATGCACTGATAAAAAATGTCCATCACCACTGACAGCTCCACTCGCTTCCACGGGCCCAGCTGTCAAGCAATGCCAATACACAGGCCTTGAGAGGTGGGCATGGGGGAAATGGGGAATGAAAGATCACAGTTATATTATCTCACGCAGGAAGCTTGGTGAATATAGGCACCATGCTCCTGCATATATAAAGAGATATACAGATATATAGAGAGATATTGCTGATTAGGGATGTGTTGAAATCCCTTTTGAGAAATGTTCCTAGCCATATAAATGTCCTTTGGAATGCATTAGTAGTGGTGAAGAGGGCATAGCTAGACTGGGCTCTCATTATTGCCGGCCATGGTTAATTATTCTCTCTCTTTTTTTCTTTGTTTAGTGCTTAGCCACCATCAGCATGTGGGAAACACCAGAGCAGAGCAGAGCAGAGCAGAGCAGAGCACTCAGGAAACAGGAAGGAGCACTCTGATCTGTTCCTGAGCGCTGCTAGCGATAGCTGAGCATTCAGAGCAGATTGCAGTGATCCTTCCTGTTTCCTCAGTGCATGGCAAATAGGGAAGTTGCCTTTGTTTGGTAATGGTGCTTTCCTTCAGCACCACAAGTATTACTGATTAAATGGGTTGGGGACTGGTGGTGATTGGGAAAGGTTCAGAGAACCAGATCAGGCCTGCAGGCCAGTGGTTTGCCACCCTGCCCTTAGATCAGGGGTGTCCGAATTTTTTTCAAAGAGGGCAAGATTTGATGAAGTGAACGTGTGTGAGGGCCAACCAATGGGCCAACCAAAGTTGTTGACCTTTTCTTGGGATTGAAGTTGTTGAGCTTTTTTTAGGATTATAATTGTTGAGCTTTTTAGGATTTTACCCCAGGAAATAAACTGCCACGGGGCGTCAGATTAGACTGACTGGCGGGCTGGTTTAAGCCCCTGAAACGGACTTTGGACATGCCTGTCTTAGATTATTTGCCTGAGGACAAAAAAAACCATCCATTTCAAATTTCACACACTATCTGGTGCCATCATGGGGTTACATGGAATCCCACCCTCCTCTGATAAAAATCTCATGGGATCCCTCAGAATTTCTCAGATGTTTTACATGAAGAGGGACCATTTGCCCAAATCCCATTTGAACTAAAGCCATCAACACAGAGCACATGAGGAGGTGCCAGCTAGTCCTCTGAAAGATATTCTCGGCCCCTTCTTTTATTTGTTCGGCTTTTGTGTCCTGTTGCTTACTGAGTAGGTGCCTCCAGCAGTGGACCTACCATAAGGCAAAGTGAGGTGACTGCCTCAGGCAGGAGATGCTGCAGAAGGCGGTCGTGCAGTGGCAACCGCCTCCTGGCTGTTCCTCATAACACATACACACCATTTCCTACTATCAGAGAACAGATTTGTGTGTGCCCCACAAACACCCCATGCCTCCTATGGTAGCCTGTGGACCTCAGGCGTAGTGGAGGACGCTGGTCCCACCACTAGTGTTGACATAAGATTCAACTGCGATCCAGTTAACAACTGTGTGTGGAATTGGGAATTGGTGCCATCTTGACTTTCACCTCAGACAGCAAATGTCATGGGCCAGCTCTGGGAGCCTCTCCTACTTGTCTCTTACAGAACCATTTCTGAGGCAGAAAATCCAGCATGAAATTTCTTTATTCCTTTCTCTCTTTTCTCTCTTTTCTTATCCCAAAAATTACAAAGCCAAAAGCACAACTAGAACAGTAGAATTTGAAAAGCCAATTACAAATTTTAAAAAAGGAATAGATAACAATCCACAGATTATTTTGAGTATTAATAGCAAATTCACCCAGCTCCTCAGTTTAATTTCCTTAAAAAAGATGATGAACTCTGCCACACTACTTCTGGGAAGCCAGTAAGGGGAAGCCTTTGGGGGACTATCGAAAAGACTGCACTCCTCCCACCACACACCCTGGAGCAGCGGGATTAATCAAATTGAAATCCTTGCCTCAGATCCTCAAAAAGCAACCTGCTTTTGCTCAGAAGTCTCATGATGGAGAGGAGAGAGGAGCTGTAAGCTTATTTATTTATTTAAGGGCTTTATATACCACACAGTAAACAAAGTATCTGGGTGACGAATGTAACATATCCATAGAACCCTCACAAAGCCACAAGAGGGGAGGAAGAGTTGTTGCGTTCAGGTCCTACTCTCAGATTTTCCACAGGCATCTGAAAGATCAGGATGCTGCACTGGAAGGATCTTTTTTTACCTGATTCAGCAGGGCTCCTTTTATGTGCTCAAGGTCCTTAGTCAACTTTGAACAGCGATACAAATTATCTCAACACAGTGATTGAGATATACAGTGGTACCTCTTGTTGCGAACGGGATCCATTCCAGAGGCCCGTTGGCAACATGAAAAGACGTATCATGAAGCGCCACATCTGTGCATGCGCGTGACACAATGCAGTGCTTCTGCGCATGCACAAAGCACAATTTAGCGCTTCTGCGCATGCGCACAGGTTACAGACGCGCCAAACCCGGAAGCAACCCATTCCGGGACTTCCGGGTTCAGCGCGTCCGTAACCTGAAAAGACGTATTATGAAGCGAACATATCATGAGGTATGACTGTACAGTACAACTTTAGGCCCTCTTTTCCCTCATAGCATCACTGTTAAATTACTTCACCTCAGGCCTGACCCAGCAGCGCGACACTCATTAAACATTCCAGGCTACATCCTGCTCCTTCTTTATTTATATGCTATCTTTCCTCTCTCTCTTTTTTTGAAAATTATTTTTATTGGCTTTTACAAATGTGGAGTTATAACAATACCAAACAGATATCATATTTAGAGATTTCTCTGAATCTCTAGACTCCCCCCCCCAATCCCCTCCTTGGGTCTCATTGTCAACGTTTTCAACTGCATATTATTTCATAGTCCATATTTTAAATCTGTCCATATTGTCCATAGTACTTGTTACATTGCAAGTGTTATTAAAATCCTGCTAATGTTTTCATCTGACTACATAAATTATAAATTTTCCCCACTCTTCCTTAAAGGTTTTGTCTTCTTGGTTCCTGAGCTTTCTGGTCAGTTTTTCTATTTTGGCATGGTCCATCAGCTTGGTTTGCCATTCCTCTCCGGTCGAGACTTTGTCTTCTTTCCATCTCTCGGCTAGTACCGGTAGCATCCGCGTGGCTGTTGTTGCATACATAAAAAGTCTTTTCTGGTCCTTTGGGATATCAATACCTACAATTATATACTACCTTTCCATAGCAAACCATGCTGAAGGCAGCCTCACAATATAAAAAAGGTTTTACCCTTACAAAAGTAATTAAATAATCGCAAGCAATTAACTAACAAAAACATCTCTTGTTGACAAATATACAATAAAATTAAACAACTGTGTGTGTGTGTGTGTGTGTGTGTGTGTGTGTGTGAGAGAGAGAGAGAGAGAGAGAGAGAGAGAGAGAGATTATTATATTATATTATTATATTATATTTATTATATTATAATTTGCAGGGGCTTGGGTTAGATGACCCTTTGGGTTCCTTCCAACTCTGCAGTTCTATGATTCTAAGATTCAATTCACTGATCATTCATAATAAAGTCTAACAATGAACATAATCCAGATTAACAGTGAAACGTAATGCATCTCCGCAGCTAAATCTCAACCCCAGGAAACAACCCCTAAAGAATATCCCATCCTGCGGGTCTCTAGGCATCCTAAATAGCATACGTGGGTTTCTGAGCAGTCAGTCAGGGCTTCTGACCTCCCAGGCCAGGGGGTAATAGGCCAGACAAAGCAAGGAGCAGGTCTTGCCCCAAGAGGCAATCTCTGACATCTTTCAGTGCATTTTCTACATGTTCTGGGCCTCGTCATGTGGAGTGTTGTAAAGGAGCACCCGCCCAGGGCTTTTTCCCCCCACATGCAAAAAAATCAAAACCAAGATCAATATGCAATACTCTTTCCCCGCAGTTGCTGTGGGTAATGTTAACAAATAATAATTTGAGGGGGAGGGAAGGAAACTCACCTGATTGTTCATCCCTTGAGCCATTCTTCAAACAGTAGCAATTTAAATTGCAGCTGTTTAGGAGTGCTTCTCCTCCTCCTCCACTGCCCCATCCCAACTTAAAACCCTTTGGAATTGCAAATGAACAAACAGAATCGCTTCGAAGAGCGTCTGGCTCGTTTTTTCTTTCTTTCTTCCCCAAGCGCTGCACCTTATTATTAGAGCGATCGGGCTGTTTAATTAGTCATTATTGCTATCATGGCTTAGCTGTATCATTCAGCTATGCGTCTCCCTGCCTTGCTTTTATGGCTGTTGATTATGATACTCTTCCAGCAACACTTACATTTCATGCAATGATTCCGAATACGGCTTGCCACTTAATGAGAATAACACCAGCTTCTAGGCAGGGTACGGCCAACCCTGAGGCAAGGTGAGGCAGGGACCTCAGGCTGCAGATCTGGCCTCCTCTGCACCTGCCCACCCCCTTTGCTGCCACCATGACCATTTCCTCCAAGACCACCCTCCTCCTCTCCACCTGCCTCTTCTATGGCCACTGCAGCCTCCTGGCGAGGAAGTGGCAGGGGGCAGTGGCAGAGGAGATGGCCGGGAGTGGAGGAGGTAGCTGAAGGGGTAGATGGGGTGGAGGAGGTGTGGGGCAGCACTTTCTGTTTTGCCTGAAGTGGGAAAGCATCCTGGGCCGGCCCTGATTATAGGGATGTGGGAGAAATTCTATTCAGTTCACGCTGAAAGGCGAGCCTACCTAATCCGATTTCCAAAACAATATGCAAACCGAAACATCCATCTCCAAATTTGCAAATTCTCCAGCCGGCAAATATGTACAAAAATGCATGTGCATAAAAATGTGCATATTAGTATATATAACATACAAAAGAACATTATATTAAGGATAATTCCCCCCCCAAAAAAATGTATGCATTAGGCAAAAATGCGTTCAAAAATGTGTATGTTGAGAGAAAATTGCACCACATTTTGTTGAATGTTCACGAGGACTTAAAAAAATTAGTAACAAACTAATATGGAAACGTGGGTAACTGAAATGAGGAAATTGTGAAACTTAAATTGACATATTCACCCCCATCTGTTCCAGACTGTATATATTTTTCAGCTCAAACCCACTGAAAACAACTGGAAATCCTGGCTCAAAACTTTCTTATCAAAATGCCCTTTACTACACAGTTATTAAAGGCAAGTTATTTTTTTCCTTTGTTTGGTCATTTTATAGTGGTGCATTTTACAGTAGTGGTGCCTGCCCTGTGGAATGCCCTCCCATCAGATGTCAAGGCAATAAACAACTATCTTACTTTTAAAAGATATCTGAAGGCAGCCCTGTTTAGGGAATTTTTTAATGTTTAATGCTGTGTTATGTTTTTAATATTCGGTTGGGAGCCGCCCAGAGTGGTTGGGAAAACCCAGCCAGATGGGTGGGGTTTAAATAAATTATTATTATTATTATTATTATTATTATTATTATTATTATTATTATTAGCATCATCATCATCATCATCATATATGGTACTGTCTGCTTCCTGAGACAGTACCACTTCAGATTGCAAGTGCAAATCATATCTGAATCATTAAAAAAAAACCTACACATAGAAAACTAGTATTTCAGGGAGACTGCTAAGAGCCTGACAGGCTTGCTTTCTATAAATTAGGCATCTTGTTATGTGTAATATGGGGGAAGATGCAAACTGATGACCCCCACCCCCATCTGAAGTGCTACAGTCCAAAGCATGATTTCCACATGCATCAGAATGAGAAGCTAGAATGGACTGCTCCACTTCACACTGTAGATGAGGGGCAAACAGAAAAGCAACACAAGTCTGGGTTAGAACCATGCGTTAATTTCCAAGAGAAGTTGTTTGTGTGTGTTTCGCCTGAAGGGGCATGCCCCTTCTACCAACAATCTGATGCACACAGAAACCCAGATGAGGAAGAACTCTCTGTGTCCGGGTGTGCATTTTAGCTTTAAGAGCACATCGCCGGCTGAACAAGCTCCCAAGGGTGAGTGTGAAATTAAGTTCCTTTGAGGTTTTAAAAAACAGATTGGGCAAGCATCTGCCAGGAAAGCTTTAAGGTATAGCATATCCCCTCTCAAGAGAATATTGGATGAGATGGTCCACTGGATATCTTCTAGCCATATTAGTTTATAAACTTTGGGTACAATCCAAGCTCATTAAAATCCATGGTAGGTTTCTTTCTTTATTATTCAGAGGGATGTGGATGGCACAATTTGTGAATAAACCATGCAGCTCAGCCCATTAAATTGATCCCAGATGATCTGATATCACTTAACTCATTACTGCGTATTCATTTTTAGCTGGTTCCTTTATTACGTCGCTTGTCATTGGTTTGGCAGTGTCACATGGAGCCTTTGACCCAACGAGTTAATGAAGTCAAAAATGCTCATTTGATTAGCTTGATTGCTTAATGAGCTAATTAAACACTGTGTCGGCTTCATTGCTCAAATGTTAATTTTGTTACCAAAAAAATATATAAAAAGTCCCCAAACTAATTTAACTTAATGAAGTCAAAGTTCACATGAGCATTCCCAAGCTCTTAAATCAAAGTTAAAGATTTCTTAATGAGAGCTTCAAATTCAATTGGGGGACAAAAATAATAATGGAAACATTGAAAAAAATATTATTTGTGAATAAGCTGCTTGAATATTGAAATGGACCACCTAGAAGTATGGGCCAGGGTGTGCCACTTTTGAATTCTCTCCTGTGTTGTTGTTTTTTGAGGGGAGGGGGGCACTCCCTGCAAACTGCAAATCAGTGCATCCAGAATAAAGGATTTCTACAAATGCCAAATGACTTTTCAGTAAGGATGAGTGGGCTCTTCTTCTCTATTCCGAATGGCTTGGCTTGAGAAAATATCACCAATCATGACAGTGATTGAATTTACTGATTACAGGAGAGCACAGATCAACCTGCCCTAACATATTTATGGGGAGATGGTCAATATTCTGTATGTTTTGCAATGACAAATTCCATTGAAACGCATAGCCTTACAATGCTTTAAATTTATTGTAATTATCCACATGCCATATCTAAGTGTTCTTTCTTCTTCCTTTGTCTGTGTGTATGTATTGTACAAATTACGTTTTAATTCAAAAGGTGCAAAAAAATAAAAGGTGCAAAAAATAAATAAAACAAATAATTCATCCCCCCACCAGTCTCTAACTTACATTACTTCTGATCTAGTTTTGCCGGCATTGAGATTGCATGATTTATAAGCTGGGAATGGTGTGTGTATGTGTGTGTGTGTGTGTGTGTGTGTGTGTGTGTGTGTTTCTATTAGTAACGAGCTTAAGAATTCTGAACTTTGCAGAGGGGACTAAAATCTGATAAAATCTAAATATTCTACATTAGAGGGCAGCAGCCAGCCATACAAACAAAAATTTGCAGTAGGGTTAGGCTTTTCTGAGTTTATTAAACCAGTGGTTTCCATAGCAATTGGTGTTCACTAATGTCTGATATTGCATATTGGCTGTGCAATAATGAGTTTAAAATACAGATCAATTTGTAGAATAGCTTATATTTGTGCATATTCAACTGACTATTGAAAATAAAGTAAGGGTCACCTATCAGTTATAATGCAAGATGGCAAACGTCAAGAGCCGAACATCAAAAGGTATACGATGTTAACTCATGGTACAGAATACGAGCAATAGTTCTCTGATGCTAAATGCCATTGCATACCGTCCCATATCACAGATTGTCAAATATCAACTATCAAATAATGGCAGCAGACATCAGATATTACAACCAAATACCATAAAGCAAATTGAATATTAGAATCAAATCACATTGCATTTCAAATATGAATACTGAATATTTTGGCAGAAGAGGCTGGTCAATAAGGGTGCCCACTCTCCAGTTTATGTTACTTAAATCCTTTCCAGTTACAGTGAGTGAAAATTGAATCCACCAACTTGTTTCTCCTCACCATCTCAAAGCAGCCAATAGGCTCTTTTGAACTCCTACCCAATAGCAAACCATCATCATTGCCAGAGTCCCACCCCATGTCTCCAGTGTAGAAACAAAACACATTAATTCATCAGCACAGCACATAACCATTTAGCATTTTGCTATTATCATTATTACAATTTCGCCCTAAGTTCTCATGGCAAGTTACTACAATTAAAACACAACATTAATATTACAACACAATGCACAATTTTGACATATTTGATATTGCAGTATGAAGAGAATGTATTTGCAGTGAAGTTGAGGGGGACCTATTTGTTTTAGCTCTACTTGTAATTCAGTCCAAGGGAGTGAGGTAAGCAGGATATTGAGAGAGGAGAGGAAAAAGAGAGTTCCATGGAGACAGCAGGGAGGGAAAGGGCTAAAAAAGTTTTAGTGGAAATGGGATGAAGGTTAGGGTGGGTTTTTTATTGTAACTTTCACTATTTCCCCATATCTCCCACTGTAGCCTAAGAGGTAAAATTGGTTGTCCCCCCCCCATAAGTGGACCTGACAACCTTTACAGGAAAAATTCATCTTCTAGATTTCAGTATACCAGTCAGGTGTTAAAAGACAGAGGAGAGGAGTAGAGCCAAGAAAAGAAAAGTGTCATTCCCTAATCAAAACATAAGAATGCAGGTACTATGTTGCATTTGTAGAAACAGACAATGCTTTCCCCCAGCCTTGCTCCCTGCTTGCCCAGTGGCATTCCTAACCCAGCTGGCACCGGGTGTGGTGCCTGTGCGACATCCCGTATGGCTGCGCACCCATGGCCGCTGGCGCATGGCAGCCCATAACAGGAGCAGCAGCCCTTAATGGGGTGCTGCATGAGAGCAGCACCCCGCAAGGCTGCCACGTGCCAGTGGCAGCCCGTATGGACTGTGCCTGTGTGGGCGGAGGAGAAGAGGAGGAGGAGGAGGAGGAGGAGGAGGAGGAGGAGGAGGAGGAGGAGGAGGAGTTTGGATTTGGTATCCCACTTTATCACTACCCGAAGGAGTCTCAAAGCGGCTAACATTCTCCTTTCCCTTCCTCCCCCACAACAAAGAAACTGTGAGGTGAGTGAGGCTGAGAGACTTCAGAGAAGTGTGACGAGCCCACGGTCACCCAGCAGCTGCATGTGAAGGAGCGGAGACGCGAACCCAGTTCCCCAGATTACGAGTCTACCGCTCTTAACCACTACACCACACTGGCTCTGGAGGTGAGGGGTGGGCCAGGGAGGGGCGCGCCGAATGTCACCCCCCCCCCAGGGTGGCACCCAGGGTGGACCACCCCCATCGCCCCCCCCCTGCTACGCTCCTGTGCTTGCCTTCATACTTAAGGAAGTCACAAGTGCTGACAGGCCAGAGTGTGGCTGCTAAGTCGGTCGCTCTTAGCTGCAATGTTAAGATAATACTGCCATTCCAACTAATTGCATGAGAGCTTGGGCTTTAGTGGTAAAATGCATTGGCCTAGGACATCAACTGCAAGGAGTTGTGAGTGGCCACTCTGAGAAATTTCAAGCTGAACTGAAATTTCTCAGATGACTTATATTCCAAGAGATATCTTCCTCTTTTCCGTGTAATTTTCATCGTACTTCCACAATGATAATATTAAACAAGAGCCACCATTACCTGAAGTCTTCAGAGACATTTTTTTTACTGAATTTTTCCATGCAGAACATGGCAACAGTCATGCTGTTTATTGATTTTCAGAATGTACATTATAAAAGTAAAACAAAACAATATGTAACATTGATGGGTAAATAAAACTTCAATGCATATTATATGTTCATTGTCTGAGTCTTTATTTACCTCTCCCTCCCCCTCCCCCTCCCAATACTGTCTCTCCCACAACTTCTCAGCCTTCACTATACTATGCGATAGATTTTCTATTTTCATCTACACACTATAATTTTTTGATCTATTAATAATTTTTATCCTCCTTGATTCTTTCATAATCTTCAATATCATGTCTTTTCTTTTCTTCTGTTTTCTTTTTCCTCTTTTCTGTCTCTCATTTATTTGGGCCTTTAATAATCATGTAATTAAAGGTCCAGATTATTAAATGCTGCAAAACCTTTCAAAACAATATGTGAAGCAAAACACAAAGATCCTTCCAAATTCGCATTTCTCCAATTTTTTCAAAGCAGTTCTCCAGCCAAGTAATGTGCACAAAAATGCAGACACTAGGGTAAAGTGCATGTAAAAATGCATGTATTCATGAAAATAACATGAAATGAGGGGAAAATGCTTTGCAAAAATGTGTATTATGGGCAAAAAATGCACATATAAAGTGTACAACAGGAGAAATCCAGACTAAAATGCTGGTGAGTTTTCATGAGAATTAAAAAAATAAACAACCCTGCGAATTGTTGCAGAAATGTAGAGAACTGAAATTTAAGATTGGAAAAATGAGACACAGAGTAAACAAAAATTTCTTCAATTCCTTGTGATAGGCATCAACATGGATGACTTTGAAAGATTAGACAAATTCAGGGAAGATAGGCTATCAATGGCTACTACGGTAACCACCATAGCTGCCAAGTTATCCCTTTTTTAAAGGGATTTTCCCTTATGCTGAATAGGCTTCCTCGCGAGAAAAGGGAAAACTTGGCAGCTATGGTAACCACAATGGCTATGTTCTTCCTCCCCTGTTGGAGGCAGTATGCCTCTAGATGCCAGTTGCTGCAAATCCCAAGTAGGAAGTGTGCTGTTGTACTTGGGTCCTCCTTGCATGTTTCCTATAAGCATCTGGGGGTCACTGTGAAGACAGGGTGATGGACCAGATGAGTATTTGGTCTGATCCATCTGGGCTCTTCTTATGTTCTTGAGTTCATACTGACATGCATTGGGAAACGAGTGGGTAGCTATAGTCAGTTCCGCATTTCAGTCCATGTATGGTTCTGTGAAATGCGAATTACACAGCGATCACCAGAATTCAGACCTAACCAAATTCCCCCTCCCATCACCAGAAACAGCAGAGGAAGTAGAAGGGAGGCAGGTGTGGACAGGGAATCAGCATAAGGTTGCTTCAGTGGTGCTTGCTTAGCCAAGGCTACAGGCTTAGTTGCAGTCGGGACCAGGACAGTCTTCTCCAACCTTTCGCCCCCCTGGTGTTGCTGAGCTCATGGCAATTGAGCTGGTGCTTGTGGGATTTGCAGTCCAATAGCATCTGGAGGTCAGCAGGCTGGGGAAGGGACTGGAGTGCCTAAACTGTGACCCTCCAGATGTCGTGGTTCTCTGGCAGCCCCAGCAAGAAAAGGCAAGGATGATGGGAGTGTTGCATAGCAACCTTTGGATGGCCCTGGTTTAAAGGTAAAGATAAAGGGACCCCTGACCTTTAGGTCCAGTCGTGACTGACTCTGGGGTTGCAGCGCTCATCTCACATTATTGGCCGAGGGAACTGGTGTACAGCTTCCAGGTCATGTGGCCAGCATGACTAAGCCGTTTCTGGCGAACCAGAGCAGCACACAGAAACGCAGTTTACCTTCCCGCAGGAGCAGTACCTATTTATCAGAAAGATTACGAGCCACACCTAAAAGAGCCACACCTATTGACGAGTCAGAATGACGGGAAGGAAGTATGGCATCCTTTTAAAATATGGGTTTTTTTTTCAAATTTACTTATGAAAGAGAACATAGCAGGTATTTGATGGTGCTATGGTGGCACCCTGTGGCCAGAAATGGAATACTATCTTCTCCAATCATGTGCTCCTTTTGAGAGTTCTATATGTTCCGTTTCATTGTACACAGGTTGTACAATGACAATAAAGGTGTTATTATTATGAAAGGTAAAAATACAATGGGTACATCTGCACCAGAAAAAGTGACTGGGTTTTTCTGCTAAGGTAGCATACACATAGACATGCATCCCTAGGGAGTCTACTTTGGTGAGGGTGCTGAGTGTTCTCTGCTAGAGAGCACACATTTAAGCCCTGGAATAATTGCAGTTCCCAGCATATCCTGGAAAGAAGGAACAACTGCTAAGCCAGTTGAAGTCTGCGGTGTAAATATGTATGTCCACAGAGGCAAGAAATGGACAGGTACTAAGAGATGGCTGTGCCATGGCATTGGAAGAAAGGGACATCTTCTTTTTGAGGAGGGGGGGGGGAAATAGCCCATTGAAAGATCTTGCAACAATTTTAGTGCTGAAACAAAGCAGCGCTGGCTTCCTGGAGAAAAGCAGGATGCAAGGGTAGCAAACCATAAATTTCCCCAAAGTCATTAACTATGAATGGAGATTGGCAGATATGTCTATTTCTGACTCATATGACTGTTGGGATAATGCCCTTATGTGTATAACCAGTGCTTTTTTTCTGGGGGGACACAGGGGTACGCATACCCCTAAACATTTTGTGAATCTAAGTTTGGCCTCATCGAAGGACAGTATTTCAATGAGTAGGAAAATCAGAGTACTGTACCCCTAAACATTTTTTTAGAAAAAGAAAAAAAGTGAGCGTTTGCTATACCTCATGGAGAACGTATGCATAATCTAGTCTGTCCATAAAGGAGGAGTTGTGGGTTACTTTCCCCAGTCAATGTGCATAATCTCCCACTAGCCTTGCAGGGTGTACAACAAGGGGGGTGTTGTACATTCTCCAGGGATTATGCATAATCTTCAAGGTGCATTGGGGAATGAGAACATTTCAAGTGCATTTTTTACATTTTCTAAGCAATGTGCATAATCTCCAACAGGCTTTAAGGAGTGTGCTACCCTGACAGGGTCTTGTAAGTTTTCTGGGTAATATACATAATCTCCAAGGCACCTCAGAAAATGACCACACATCAGCAAAATTGTACATACTGCTTGATCAATATGCGTAACTGCCAAGAAAATATGCCCCTGGTCTCCGATTCTTGGTTCCTTTTTTCTTTGGCTGCATGTTTTTGCAACTTTTGACCTTTTGATGGATTTCATGCTACTTTTGGTGGTCTTTCTTTCTTTCTTTCTTTCTTTCTTTTTTTCTTTCTTTCTAGCTTCCCAGAAATGTTTCTTGTAAAACCCTGGTGTTATTTATTTAAGAAATAACAAGTGAAATTGTACATAAAAACCTCTAGCCATGCTGTAGCCATTTGGTTAGACTTATGGCAGAACCAACAACTGAGTCCTAGTGGAGGACTGATAAGACCTGGCAAGATTTTCCAGGGTCTTCATTTATATTTGCAGGTGATAAGGCCCCAAAATTTATCCACTGAATCATTGGAGTCTTACCACAAGGGAGTTCCTGAGCTTCTCAGTTCTGCTCAGGCACCACACATTGCAGGAAGATCAGACATCCCTGATCCACTACAACTCTGTCTTCTACCGCATGAGTCTTGCATACCAGTTTGATGGACCAGCTAATGGTCAGTAGACACAGCAGTTGAGCTGCAGCAGGACTTCTGTGTCTAGTATCATTATATGATAATCAGCTTAGCATCTCAAAGCGATCCAAGCTCTCCCTTCTTAACATACCGGGATGGGGTAATCAACCCACTCGTGGGGGCAGGTGGCTAACTTATGATCAGCATAGGGGTGAAGAAGGGAAAATTTTCCCCAGAGGACTTTGGCCATCCATGAGAGAACATGGGAAAAGCAAGCACCACTAATCTATAGGACAACAAAAGCACTTTTTGTTTCTTTTTCATAAGAAGCAATGCAGATCAGAACGGCATCATTCAAATGTTAGCAGGACCTTATCAAGCACCAGGAACATTGTGAGGTTGAAAAGCAACCCATCAAACACCTCGCTGTGATGCTTGTGCATGTGGAAGATGAGGATATGGCAGAGGGGAGGGCTTCCTTAAATCAAACTGCCAACTCCGAGATCTCAGGGCTTTTGAGAGGCCATTTCAATATCAATATTTGCACCACATGCCTCCTGGGACCAATGGAGCAGCAATTAACAAAGAAATGGGCACCTGAATGCTGTTAGTTGCTACCGGTAGCTGAGGAATGTCTTTTGTCCTCCCCTTTTGAAAGCAGCAAAGGACACCTTGCAGCATCTTGCAGAGGCTCTCTAATGGCACCCTGGAGGCACTCCCCTAGTGGGGGACCCTTGCAAGCTGTAGAGGCTGCTCCACAAGACCACCAAGAGGCTCAGTGGTTTAGACCACAGTGCCACCTGCATCCCTTACAAGACCACCAAGCACTTGCTGAGAACTGTCCTTCTGTTTCTGATGCAGAGGCAATAGTATGGAACATGGTTGCTGCACGATGCCCAAACTATACGTCATATGACTTTGTTGTCTTAGATCCAGCACCGCAGCTCAGAGAAAGATTTGGGAGCCTATGACAACCTGTCCCACTTCCACAGCAGACACACTTCAGTTCAGAGAACAATTGCCATGTTCATCAGAAAGGTTTGGGTTAACAATGCTAGGCCTAAGAGTGCAAGTCCCATGGTTATTCTAGGTGTGTTCAGTAATGGGTTTGCTCAAGGTGAAATGGAGACACAATAAATCCGCTTGTAGGAAAGTGGTCATACCTAGAGATGGGTGGAATAAATTTCCTTAGGGATTCCATAGAGGTGTGGTGTGGTTCATTTACAGATGGGCTTTAAAATTTGGCCAGGATGGCATGTGTCTCAGCCACTAGGACCCTGCTGTTAGGAGAGTCGCTTGTGGAATATCCTGTGGAAGGCCTTAACCCGTGATATGGGCTGCTAATCTGAACGTGGTTCCAGAATGTCAGTTCGTTGGGCTGTGTCATCTCTGCTTGTTGGACTGGTTAAAGCTGCCTTTGGATGGGCTCAAATGGGTGGGGACAGGACTGAAGGTGCAAAAGGCACAGGTCATCATTAGTACCAGTTGCACTGGGAGGGAGGGTTCTAAACTCTTTGCTCCCTCAGCATCTCCTCCATATGCCAGCAGAGCTAGGAGAGGTGGCACCAGCCATCATTTGATCAGGATGACCAGCAGTGGTCATCTGCTGGGTCTGAGGAGGATGTTTGGGCCCAAAACAAGAAAGGTCATAATCACTTCCCTTTATCATCATCATGCATGGAGGGATGAGCACACCCTGTGATACAGCTGGCTTTTGGCACAGTGACAGCCCCATAAGGGCAGTCACTCTCCTCTGTCCCTCTTTGTTTAAGCATGCTTATGGGGGTGTGGTCATAGAATCATAGAATCATAGAGTTGGAAGAGACCACAAGGGCCATCCAGTCCAACCCCCTGCCAAGCAGGAAACACCATCAAAGCATTCTTGACATATGTCTGGTCACTGTAGGACAGGCTGAGTCGATACAAACAGGAACTAAATAAGGAGAGTATTATGAATTTTGGGCACCATAGGAAGGACTGGTGGGCATGCTGATAATTGCAGGTGGCATGTTGGTGACCCCTAAATTAGGACAATCTTTCTCTCTCCATAGGTGAGTTCCCATGGGTTGATCAGTCATTAAGTGAGAGCTTTGCTAGCTAGCTTTTGGTAATTCTGCAATTGCTTTTAAAAATTAGGGACAAATATAGAAAGAAGATCAATGTAGTTTTCCTGCAGACCAGTGTCTTAAAGAGTCTTGTGGTCCCTTAAAGACTGATAAATTTGTTATGGCATATGGTTTAATGGACTACAGTCCACAAATTGAGTTATTTATTACTATTATCTATGTAATTTTCACACAGAGAAATCTTTTCCAAAGCCCAAAACAGATATATGTAATGACAGCATTTGTTTATATGTGTTTATTTTAACTATTTCTATATACGTAACATTATAAGTTATTTTGGGTTGCCCCAGGCAAGATAAAGTAACTGACAATTTTTATAATATTGTTTTAAAATGTTTTAATTAGTTCATATATGCAATTATTTAACTGTTATTATTTATGAAATTGTTTTATACAGTATATGGTTTCATTGTCTTGTAAAATTATTTTAAGATGCTTCATAGGAAGCAATTCGTAACTAAAATTAATCATCATCATCATCATCATACTTTCTCTACAGTAGGCTAAGCAATAAGTTTCAGGTAGCACTCTAATTTAGATTTACATTTAATCATCATATGCAAAGTGGCTGTTGTATTACTTGCAGTGGCACTTAAATCAGATTGAATGTAAACATTACAGACCCAAGCTCTGAAAATATGTTTATAAAAATATGTTTGCTTGCAGGAGGGTTTTTTTGCTTTGTTTTTTGAGGACTCCAAAGAAACACCTACACCATATTAGATTTATTAGTTTTTAACTTATTTTGCATTTATATTATTGATTTGGGAACTGCAGCTTTAAGAGTTAGAGCTTGCTCTCCTCTCCTCTCCTCCTTCCCGTTGCTTTTTCCTTGTGGTGCCATGACTTTTTAGATGGATCTCCTAAAACTGGGGGGGGGCACTTACTGTAACAACTTCATGATGAGTACCACCACCTTTTTTCTAGGGGAAAAGAGCACTGCCTGTATTATTATACAATCTGAGATACAAAGAAGCTATAAGGGGAAAGGGGTGGTGAGCAGTGCCCCCTCCCCATATTCCTACCACATGCGGTTTAGCTGTTTGGTGAGATACTGAAATTACAGTTCCAGCAGGATAACAGATTGTCCAGAGAAGTCACATTGAACATGGTTTTTAAAAGATGGAAGTATTTCTATAGTTATAGTAAATTGCATAGCCTCAGTTCGAGGCATTTGTGGCAAGGGTGTTTAAAGAAATTGAAGCCAAGAATTCTGTGTCTGTTAAGGCATTGCTGTGGTTAATATGAGTGATAAAGTAGCAATAAAGGGCTTTGGAAATAGATGGCTTTCTCCCACTGTTTAGCCTTGAATGTATGAAGAGTGGGCTTTTGGACCTTACTAAATCTTCTTGTTACACCACTGGAATCTAAAAAAAAATCCCGCTGCAGAGAAGGTGAGTCAAGAGCCCTGAATTATTCAAGGGGTACTTTCTGCTGGTAGTGAGTCAAGGACCCTTAATTATTCAAGGGGTACTTTCTGCTCACTTTAGCTTTTAATTAACTTCTTACCGTTCTTGAACGCGGTCTGACAGCCGGTAATATTCATAGGCTAAGTTAAACTACACCATTATTATTATTTTATTAGTGAATATTTTTGGCATTGTCGAGAAACACTTCCCCTTTGCAGTAATGTTTAGCACTCCTTTTTGGCAAGGAAAACTGCAGACTGCTTGATGCAAATCTAAAAAACAAGACTTAGAAACAGCTCTCAGAGGGTTGGTCAACTTGCAATGCACTTTTTCAGGCTGAGAAAAAATTAGCAACCCCCACCATTGATGCCTTTGAGGAATTTTCACACAGAAATTTGGAGAAAGTGGAAAGCCCCCATCCCACTTTGGTGAGAACACCAGGATATTTATTCATCTCTAGAGGTAGCTACTTGCAAGAATTCCACTGCAGAACAGCCCTGGGGTGAAGTGTGGCAACAGGCATGCCAGCATCTCTTCCCGGTGTATCTCACAAAGATCCTTAATCTGATTGGTGTGGGAAGCAGTCGTGCTGAGGTAACTCACGATGCAGTTGCCAGCGATGCAGTTGCCAGAGGATTAACTGGTTGCCAGATGAGTAACTGGGACCTGTCAGGCCTGTGGCTGCAGGTCTGCCCTGGCTACCATTTTGTTTCCACACGCAAGCCATTGCCTTGACCTGTAAAGTTCTGATTGGCTCAGACCCACAGTACCTGAAGGACAAATGCAAACATTTCCAATTTGTGTTTAAAGCAGCAGGTGGGCTTGGGGAGGGAGGGGTGTTCCACGGTTAGGGTGCTAGCATAGAAAAGGCCCTGGCTCCATCCACCATCAACAGCTGGAGCATGGTCTCAGCTGAGGATCTTAATGCAGGGGGGATTTTGTATGGGAGTGGCTGGCTGGTGGCGGGAGGCAAAATTGATGGGAAGGCAGGATATAAATACCATTCCTTCTAATACTGAAAGGAAGGCAACTATGCCAACATTGCTGGAACCAAAATGGGACACTGAGCAAAAGAGGGAGATATTGGCATGGTCTGCAACACCCTCTCACTTCAAATAAACTCATTGAGGATTGAGCATGCTCAATACCTCTAGAACTCATGGAATGTGGAGTGTTAGGTAGGGTTCATCCACACTTTCGTTTGATTCATATTCTGATTATATTGTGTACTGATTAATACCCCCAGGTCTGAGAGCTTTTCTTGTGGTTCTGTGATTATGCCTTGTGAAAATCCAATCTCACCCATTGAACTGAACCTCAGTTTCAGCAAAATGTCTAGGTTTTCCACACATCTGAGCAGATCTGATTCAGTGAGAAGGATCAGAGTTTTGCAAGGCACAGCTATGGAACAACAGCAAAAGCTCTCTCAGACCTGGGGGAATTAATCAGTACACAACACAATCAAAGTATGGCTCTAGCAAAAGTTTGGATAAGCCCTTACTTGGAAAAGAGAACTGAAAAACAGGGCAGGGAGTTGAATGGTCTTCTTGAACTCCTTCACATTTTATAGTATCCTGAGGTGACCTTGGATGGATGGAGCATAGAACAGGAGTGTTCCTGTTAAGGGGTGAGCAGAACACCCTGCAACATTATAGCAGCTCTCACATGTAGCTCAGGTTACAGACGCTTCAGGTTACAAACTCCACTAACCAGGAAGTGGTTGCTCCAGGTTAAGAACTTTGCCCCAGAATAAGAACCGAAATTGCACGCCAGCAGCGCAGCAGCAGCGGGAGGCCCCATTAGCGAAAGCATGCCTCAGGTTAAGAACCATTTCAGGTTAAGAACGGACCTATGGAACGAATTAAGTTCTTTACCCGAGGTAACACTGTATAATATAATAGCAAATCCCAAGTCTGTTGTGTCATTATGCCTGTTAAACACTGGGCTTGAGCCCCAGAGAGTGGAGAAGGATCTCATTTGGTCTTGCCCCAGATATGTGGACTTGAGTTGCAGCTGCCATATTCTACACTTCTCTGAATTTTGCAGTGTGTACAAAAATATGCCCCTTGCTGCATATAAAATGTGTCTTTTAGACAAAAAAAATGTATGTAAAATGTAGATTTGGGGAAAAGTGTGTACAAAGCCACATACAATTTAAATGCAGGTTTTCTGGGGCAGAATGAACACTAAGTACATACAAAACTGAGACACAGCAAAAATAATGATGATGATGATCTGCTCTGTTCATCCCTCTCTCTTCCAGCCATAGGACTGGCTGCCCAGATCACATTGGTTCTGTGCTGCTTGTATGATGGAGACTCTTGTCATTTGCATGAATACAGCTCTCTGCTTCCAGCAGCCTTGACAGGTAGCAGCAACCGAAGGTGTGCTGGAAAGCTCCACCCTGGAATGTGCCTTTTGGAGATTCCTCCTCCTCTGCCTCGTCCTCCTCCTCCTCCTCACTCCCAGAGTGCTGGGAGGAGCCTCGAAGCTTTGGTTCCCTTTAATTGGGAAAAAGGCTGTCTCAATGCTCCAGAAGGCGAGAGCGGATCAGGAAAAGTCCTGCAAGGAAGCTGGAACTCTGACCAGGTAAGTGTGTTCATTTGTTTTCCCTCACCATTGTGGGCTGAACTGCAGCAAGAATGCATCTTGCAAAAAGTTTTAAAGGTGTTAATTGTATGGGGAGGACCACAACCTGGTAGGAAGATGTAGATGGACCTATGCCTCCGGACATGATATAGAGCAGCTCCCTGTGTTCCTATGGGACTTCTGCCACAAAAGTCAGGCTTACTATTAGCCAAGGTAAATCAGGGCTTCGGTGTTCGAGATCAGATTTGTAACTTTTGAAAAGGCAGCCACTAACGCTACCCTGAAAGCCTTCCCCTCACCAAAGAACCACAGAAGCCCCCGTATCTCGGAAGAGGAATACAGGAGTTTGCAAAGATGCGACTCCGAGGCAAACTCAAGCCTAGGCACCCCTTGTGCTTGAAATTAAGCACCTCCTGTAAAAACAGAGTCTCAGGTTGCATCTGGAATTTCGTAACAAAATATGCAAGCTTAATAGTTTCTTATATATAGTAGGCGGGGTGAGAGAATGTTGTTGTTTTTCTCATCTGTAGTGTCTATGAAGACCTCTGGGTCTTGCGAATGTTGTGCTCACCTTGTGGGGAAGTGTTAATTCATCTTTTTAATTCATGTGCAGCAGATCCCCGTCAAATGACAAAGTGACCACACTCAGAATCTTATGGTCCCCGGTATTTTTTTTCAAATGATCTTTGAGAGCTGGGAGGAGGAGCCAGTGCTTTGCTAATGTATCATTTTAACATTACAGGAAATGTCAAAAGTTGGTTTTACAGCTTTTTTTTAAAAAAAAAGGACTAATCAAGGAAAATAAAATGTTACAGAGACAGAATTCATTGACAGCAGAAATGTTGATCTCAATAGTTTGAAGATCAACTGATCACTATCTATGCTTCCGTATGGAAGGTATATTTTAAAAAACAAAGTTTGTGCAGAGCCTATGGGCTGGATCCAGAATAGGTTAGTTGGACTTAGGTTCTATTGAAATTAATGCGACAAAATTAATCATGGCTTACCCAGGCACAGCAATCTGGGGAAGTGCTGTAGCTCAGTGGCACAGCACCTGTTGCATGCAGAAAATTCTCCAAGATTTCAGGAAGAGTCCAAAGCCCTTCAAATTTGTGTGTAAATATAATGTAATGAGCTTCCCCCACCCCACTAGCTAATCTTAGCTGCAAGTTCCATCCTATTCTCAAACAAATAACACCTCACTGGTAAGAGAGAAAAGGATAATCACTGGTGGGGGGGGGGAGGAGAAAGAGCTTCTAGCATCAAGAAAGACAAAACTGAGGTTCTTGGGCATGCTGAGGAGCATCATTTCGAGCATGGGATTTGCATGCTCCTGTGTCCATTGAACTGGACCATGGGATCAGGGAAATTTAGAAAGTCCATGCTCCCCAGCCTTTCCTGTCTCAGACACCCCTTTCCAATAAGTTTTTGTTACTTGGAAAGGGTATGGGATGAAGTGCCAAAGGGGATGTTTTTCAGCCATTTGTTTTTCAATGTTTTCTACAGATGCTACAAGTATTTTAAAAGAAAATGAAACAAAACAAAAAAGCAAGCCAACAGAAGTTGCAGTGGGGGGAGGGGGAGGGGGCAAACTGACAATGAAAGAAAGGAAGGAAGGGAATTCACTGCTACTACTATAAAATTTCTTTACAAGGCTTGTTAAAAACATGAAGCAGATACACGGAAGAGATGCATGATAGTTACACGGAAACTCTATCCCAACATAATCAGATGGAGATGGGGGAGAAATTAATTCAGCTCCCATGTTAACATGAACCTACCTAATCTGCACTTCCTGAACCAATAAGCAAAAGGAAATGCAGCTGTCTCTTGAAATTCACATTTCTCTGAATTTTACAGTATAGTTCAACAGCCAAAAACAGCATGCACAAGTACACACAAAGTTCCATATGTTAGTGAAAATAGCTTACAAACATGCATTATATTTGGGGAAATGGTTTGCAAAAATGTGGACATTAGAGAAAATTGCATGCAAAATGAGGACATTTAGAGAAATGTGAATGAAATTATACAGAGATTTTTATCACACACACACACACACACACACACACACACACACACTGCTGCAGAAATTAGCCATACTACAACTATAAAAATGAGGAACCAGGAGAAACCAAAATAAACATATTTGCCCATCCTAGCATAAGGGCAGATTAACAGCATCACACCCTAAGCATCCAGGGGCCTAATCTTGGCTGTGGTTAGAAACAAAATTATAAAAACGGAAAGTTTGTCTGATCTAGCATGGCAACTCTTGTGCTGTGCTTTTAGTGCTAGGTCTGTGATGAATTAGTAAACCTTGGCCAATCATACAGATTAAAGATGAATCATCTTCATGTCAGTGTTCTTGCAAAGACATTTTTTGTTCCAGCTTCTCAGTCTCCATTTGGCTTTCTAGAAGAGATGTTTGAGATAAGGGAGCATGTTAATGCTCTTATCAACTTTAATCAGCCTCCCTCCCCACTCGTCCACCTTGAATCCATTCCAAAGGCACCTGGACCCATTCCCTCTAGGTTCCTCTAAATGCCTTACTTTCTTCAGTACAGACTATCAGTTCACGTGCAGCTCCTTGAGGACTTCAAAGAGCAGCAGCTGTTCGACAAAACTCTTCGGGGAAGATCTTTCTCTCCAGAAATTCAGCACTAGCCATAGGAAGCAATTAATTAAGGCTGCCGGTGTGTCTCCTCTTCCCCAATGCCTAGGCATGTGTACATTAAAAACCTATGGGTTCCTTTGTAAGAATCAGGCACAAGGAAGGGAAAAGATGCAGACAGTATCCAGGTTTGGGGGGCCTTGGGACAATATGGTCAGAACCCAAAAATGAAGTAGAAGTGAAGAGGGGGGGCTTCTCCTTCATTTTTGGGTTCTGCTGTCTATTTGCCTGCCCTGCTCCTCTGACTGTCCACACCACCACCCAGATCCACCATGGATGCAGCTCCATCTTCTCCTATTGTCTGTTGTTGCTCAGGTGTTTGTAGAGAGCAAGTGATCAGGCAGTGACAGCAGCTAGGAGATGAAGCACAGAGTTTGAGGGTTGTCAATGGGGCCCCTGTTTTGAAATGGACTTTGCCCAGTGGCACCAGCTTCCAGTCCTGAACTGCATCACTTTGGACTGTAGGTGAGACCTCGTATGATGGGCACTCCTCTACTATTTTAACACATACATGCAAAACTAGCACTTCATGGAAAAGACTCAGACAGAACACTTCCCCGGGATACTTCCAGCAATTTTTGGCAAAAACTGTTAGGTTCCACCTCAAATTTACTAAAAATCAATAGAGTCCACCCCCTGGGTCCAGCTTCAGATTACCTCTTGGTTCCACCTCTGTGGAAAAAGATTCTGCCTGCAGACCCAAGAATGGTCAGCTAGGAGTGGGAACATCTGTCAATTGTGGTTTCTCATTTTTCCAAACTTAAGTTCAGTTCTTCACATTTCCTCATCAGTTAATTTTATTTTAGAAAGTCCTCATGAAAAATTTTCAGGATCTTAGTATGGCTTTCTCCTAATATACATGTTTTTATATGCAATTCCCCCTAAAATGCACATTTTAGGGGGAATTGCATACTATAGTGCATTTTAGGGGGAATTGCTATTTTAGTGCATTTTATATGTTACACTCATTCATATATGTATTTTATGTACACTTTACCCCAGTATATGCATGTTGTGTACACATGGCTTGGCTGAAGAACTGCTTCCAAAAATATGGAGAAATGCGAATTTGGGAAGATGGTTGTGTTTAGCTTCTCATATCATTTCAGAAAGTGTGGTTTAATTAGGTTTACCTTTAAATGCAAATAGAACCAAAATTCTCCTCAATCCCTATGTTCAACCCTACGTTCATGTGTTACTAGTGTGGCCATTTCTTCTCTCCAAATCCTCTCTCTGCCAAGCTGTCTCTAGTGTCTGGTTTACAGATGAAGAAACCCAAAGAAGGGGGGATAAGGGCCTTGAATTTGCCCATCTACAATATTTGTTCAGCAGCCAAATACGTTTCCTAGTCCCAAGTCTTCCACACTATGGTGCAATGTATTGTATTCCCGATTAATTATTTGCATATGCTAACTGTGTGAATTATGGTGTTGGAGCAGACTCTTGAGAGTCCCATGGACTGCAAGAAGATCAAACCTATCTATCCAAACTCTTGAGAGTCCCATGGACTGCAATAAGATCAAACCTATCCACTCTGAAGGAAATCAGCCCTGAGTGCTCACTGGAAGGACAGATCCTGAAGCTGAGGCTCCAGTACTTTGGCCACCTCATGAGAAGAGAAGACTCCCTGGAAAAGACCCTGATGTTGGGAAAGATGGAGGGCAAAAGGAGAAGGGAACGACAGAGGACGAGATGGTTAGGCAGTGTTCTCGAAGCCACCACCAACATGAGTCTGACCAAACTGCGGGAGGCAGTGGAAGACAGGAGTGCCTGGCGTGCTCTGGTCCATGGGGTCACAAAGAGTCGGACACGATTAAACGACTAAACAACAAAAACTGTGTAAACTGGTGCTTTCCCATTTGATGTTGTGTTTCCTCTTCTGGGGCATTGCGTAAGTTGCCATCATAGGAGATGGCAGGTCTCCATCATTTCAAAAGCAAATGGAGACAGTCTTGAGAACTCGCAGCACCCCAGTCTCATACCAGAGTTCACCACCAGGCATCTTCCTTGCACACACACACACACACACACACACACACACACACACTTCATTTACTGCAGCAGTTCTTCCCCCTCTGGGAGATGAGTGCAGGGTGGATAGATTGTGGGTTTTTTCTGGCCTGTACAGACATGTTGCTAGCTTAGGCAAAACATATGACATCCATATGGGGGAGAGGCACATAGTGTGGGGGTGGGGGGAAGTATTGGGTGTTTAAATTGCTATGCATGTTTTCTAGCCTTGGATCTTTAATGATTTGCAATCTGTGGTGAGGGGAGTGGCACAGCTGAACCCAGAAAGTTCATTTTATTAACATATCCATTGCATTTATATACGAGCTTTCTGCCAAGGCACCCAAGGCAGTTTGCAGTTTTAAAGGACTAGAGCAAATTATATCCTAAGTGTTGTAAGTAGATGGGCCAAATCCCCTCAGTTTCCTCTATCATCCATTCATTTCCTCAGAAACTTCATCCAAGATTCTTCGGCAGGGGTGGGACAATCTTGGTGCTTTTTTGATGAAGTCATTGAAGAGTTGGAAAAGGTTCAGAAAAGTGCCACCAAAATGATCAAGGGGAGGGAGGGACTTCCCTGTGAAGAAATGTTGCAGTGTCTTGATCAGGGCTGGATTTAGGTCTGATGAGACCCTAAGCTACTGAAGGTAATGAGGCTTTATATGTCAACAACAAATGGCGGCTGTTTTTTGTGTTGAATATATAAAAGGTACCCCTGACAGTTAAGTCCAGTCGCGAATGACTCTGGGGTTGCGGCACTCATCTCGCTTTACAGGCCAAGGGAGCCGGCGTTTGTCTGCTTCCGCAGACAATTTTTGCAGGCCATGTGGCCAGCATGACTAAGCTGCTTCTGATGAAGCCAGAGCAGTGCAGGGAAATGCCGTTGTTGAATACAGTGGTACCTCGGTTTATGAACATAATTGGTTCCGGAAGTCTGTTCATAAACTGAAGCGTTCATAAACTGTTCCAGACGGGTCCACGGAGTACTCAACCTGAAGCGTACTTAGCCCAAAGCATGGGTGTAATTGGTTCCGGAAGTCTGTTCATAAACTGAAGCGAACTTTCCCATTGAAAGTAATGGAAAGTGAATTAATCCGTTCCAGACGGGTCTGCGGCGTTCGTAAACCAAAAATTCATAAACCGAGGTGTTCATAAACCAAGGTTCCACTGTATATGCTATGTGGTAATTTATGGACCTAATAGGTATCTAAAGCCATTTGCACATAACAAAATATGTATTTTATCAAAGCAATTGCATTTTTTCCCTTTAAATTCTTTTGGGGGGCCCAAGAGAGTGGGGCCCTAAGCTATAGCTTGTTTAGCTTATATGTAGATCTGGCACTGGTCTTGAACTTTTTCATTTAGAGAAAAAAGCAAGTAAGAAGCGGCATGATAGAAGTTTAGAAAAACCATGAATAGCATGGAGAAAGTGCATAGACAAAAGTTTTTATTCCTCTCTCATAACACCAGAACTCATGGACATCCAGCAAAGCTGGATGTTGGAAGATTTAGGACAGATAAAAGAAAGTCCCTCTTCACACAGTGCATAGTTAAACTATGGCACTCACTCCCCCAGAAGGCAGTGATGTCCAACAACTTAGATGGCTTTAAAAGAGGATTAGACAGATTCATGGAGGAAAGGGCTACGAACCATGATGGCTATGCTCTACTTCCACAGCTGGATGCTGTAATGCTTCTGAATACCAGCTGCTGGAAACTACAGGATGGGAGAGTTCTCTTGTGCTCATATTTCGATTGCTGGTTTCAGTTTCACACAGGCATCTGATTGGCCACTGCAACAACAGGATGCTGGACAAGATGGGTCATTGATTCACTGATCCAGTGGGCTGTTCTTATAGAGGATATAAGCAGACATCATCCTTAACTAGAAATAGTGGTCCTAAACATGATCATCAACTTTATTTTATGGTGGGGGTCTTAAGGGTGGCACTTACTCTGCCTCCCAATTCAGTTTCTAGAATGGGCCTAGAAAGACAATATAGCCTGCAGATGAAATGGTTTGAGAGTACCGGTAATCCTGAAGGGGGAAGTCAGGGGCTTAGGTTATTTCGGTTCCATGCAGCGAATCAGGTCTAGCGGTGAGGTGTTGTTGACAACCTATCTATACAGTGTTTCTTTATACTCATACAGGCAACATCAGGGTGTTACAATATTTCTAATTCCATCTTCTTATTTCTTTTCAGGATTTGGAAGTAGAAACCAGAGGCCATGAACTGGGGAAGCTTTCAAGGGCTCCTGACCGGAGTGAATAAATATTCCACAGCCTTTGGACGTATTTGGCTCTCAGTGGTCTTCATCTTCCGGCTTCTAGTCTACATAGTGGCAGCTGAGAAGGTTTGGGGAGATGACCAGAAGGATTTTGACTGCAACACTAAGCAGCCAGGCTGCCCAAATGTCTGTTACGACCATTACTTCCCAATCTCCCACATCCGTCTCTGGGCCCTACAGCTCATTCTGGTTACCTGTCCTTCCCTGCTGGTAATCATGCATGTTGCCTACCTGGAAGCCAAACTGGAGAAACATAAGAAGAAGGTTGGAGCAGACTATGCACTGCGCTATCCTCCTGGCAAGAAGCGTGGAGGCTTGTGGTGGACCTATTTCTTGAGCCTCATCTTCAAGTCTGCTGTGGACATTATATTCCTCTTCATCTTCTACCACGTGTTCCCAAACTACACACTCCCCAGTGTGGTGAAATGCCACCTTGATCCTTGTCCCAACATTGTAGACTGCTACATAGCTAAGCCCACAGAGAAGAACATCTTCACCTTTTTCATGATCAGCACAGCCTGCGTTTGCATCCTCCTCAGCCTCCTTGAAGCCTTCTACCTCATTGGGAAACGATGTAAGGAGCACCTCCAAGCCAGAAGTGAAGGCCACAGAAGGCAGGACAGTGAAATACTCATTATGAAGAAAGACCCTTCCTCCCTGCCCCCCAGTAAACATAACCCAAATGAAATAGGTCTGGAGGCATTCAACAGTACCGATTATAAGCCTTCTCCCTTCAACTTCACAGCCTGCCCACCTCAGACAGCTCTGACCACTAAAGCAGCACCATCATAAGCAACCCTTAAATCCTGGGAAACTGGGTAATGGAAACCTTAGACAGAACTAATATTACCTACTTTTCATATCAGCACTTTCTTTTAGGCGGGGCATGGATGTGATGTATGAGAGGGAAAGAGGGATGGCCTATGTCCGACACTCACCTAATTCAGACTTCAGTTTTCTGATATACGTATTTGATCAAAGAAGTCTATATTAAATGGTCATATCCAAATTCCCTGGTTCTTGCAACTAATTTGATCTAAACCACTTACTGTTTGCATATTCTGGATGTGTACTACTTACACGTTGCAGATTGCACTATTTCTGTCCAGTCCAGTTTTCAAAAACCTACCCACCACCACAATTGAAGGTGGCTGGCACACTTGGTCTTGACTGCTGAGATACACACACACACACACACACACACACACAGAGAGAGAGAGAGAGAGAGAGAGAGAGAGAGAGAGAGAGAGAGGAGAATCAAGTCAGTTCAAAGACACGGATGAGTTTCTTACAGCCATCATGCCAAAGTAACAAGATGTACCGGGTGTAAAGCTGTCAGTCAAAACTATCCCCAAATGCCTGACAGAATAAGTGCATTTGACCAGTTTCCTGGAATGACGAAGTTTCATAGCCTGGTGAACTCCCTGGAAAGTGAAATCCCTTCTCAGCTATGAAGTTTACTATGTAACCTTGATTCTTCCTGTCACTCTCTCTCAGTCTAAACTACCTCGCTGCATTGTTGAGGAGATAAAATGCAGGACTTGCTTCCCTGAACACCTTAGAGGAAAGGTGAGATAAAACTGAACACAAATCATGTCCCCCAAAGCAAGGGGAGGGAGGGAGGGGGAGAGAGAGAGAGAGAACGATAAGGGGAAAGGTGACTACAGGATGAATACAGAATTCAATCCTATAAAATGAAAATGCTGATATTTGAAGAACAGGTGCCCATGTCCGAATGTTAGTGAGAATTACCACAGACTCAGAATAAAATTGGATTAGGGTTTTTTTTTTCTTGTTTCCCTTTGTTTCACCGAGCATTGATTTGAAATAAATAGGTGGTATTCAACAAAGTTTTGCGCAGAATAGACCTACTGAAATCAATGGACCTAAGTAACATCGTGTTTATTAATTTCAATGGTCTACTCTGAGAACGACTGAGTTCAATGCCACCTGATCTGAGTGGCATTGTGAGATTCTCATTCATATTTGGATGTGCCCATCTGTGTCCAGGAATGGCTGGTAGGATAGGGTGTTGCCCAAGGACGAATCTACCAACAGTGGCATTGATGCCACTTACCTGCACTGTATAGAGACGGACCAGGGTGGCAGTGAGACTGGGGTTGTGTGGGCAGAAGCGCCAGATTGGCACCATCAATGCACCTGAGCTGTCCCAACCTTGCTGCCACCGTGCCTCATCCAAGTAAGCAGAGCAACCCCACTGTTGGAACGGTGGCTGCATGGAACTACCCCACCATCTGAGCCATTCATGATTTGTCATTTCGTTATTGCACTATTGTTGTAAATGCTGGTTGGGGAGGTGAAAGGGGTAATAGCTTTTTCTTTTCCTGCCTATCTTCCATGTCACATCTTATCTCCCGATTCTGTACCGCACAATACAGCTATGACCTTTGAATGTAGACAGACAAGTGCCTTCTCAGTTAAAATGAAAGCAGAACAAAGAGGTGGGGAAAAAGGTGTATGTGTTATATTGAGATGTTCAATAAAATGTGAATAATAATTTTAAAAATTCCCGTTGGGCATTTTATTTTTTAATGCATTGCATTTATACCTCAGCAGAACTCAAGGTAGTATGTGTGGGTCTCCCAGTAGCAGTGTGGGGCATGAAATTTCCCATTTCATAAATTGATGAGTATTAATGAAAGCATTTCGTTATACAGCTCATAGCTAAACTATTGAATCCACTCTTAGAAGAGGCCACCAACTTGGATGACTAAAAGATTAGACATTAATGGTGGATAACACAATTGATGGCTATTAGCCCTGGTGGCTATTTCCTACCTCCAGTGCTGGAGGCAGCATGCCTCTGAATATCAGCAGCATGGAATCACAGGTGGGCAGAGAGCTGCTGTGCTCAGGTTCTGCATGTGGGCTTCCCATAGGCTTCTGAGAACAGGATGCAGGTGCAGATGGGTCTCTGGCCTCAGCCAGCCTCTTATTCCTATGTGTGAGTTCCTAGGCCACTTGAAGACCTAGTATTAGGCAAGCTTGGTAGTATAAAAGTTGTAATTAATGTTTTGCAGGTAGTTATCCCTAGCAAGTGTGTCAGGTAATACCTGTGTGTCCTTCATTTGCATTTGTAAATGACGGGGGGAGGAATAGACATTGCAGATACATAATTTTACAGCATCCGGGTTAGATGTCATTAGGATCCATGTTGGGCATCAGGGGCCCTTGACATGGTACCACAGAAGGGCTCACACTCTCCTTCTTTGGCGATCACTCATAGCTGAGTAAGATTGTCTTCCATGAACACAGTCTTAGCAGTGTGACTGTGCAGGCCAATTCTGGATCCACACGTCCTTCCACAGTGGGGACATAGGTTTCCATATGGGAGTTGATCATGGTGAGGGTTTGCGAAATGTGCCTACCTCTTAGCTCATTTCTCCCTTTTGCCCTGAGTTTGAGTGTCTTCAAAGTCTATGACATCTTTGGTAAAGGCTGTTCTCCAATTGCAGCGCTCGCAGGCCAGTGTTTCTCAATTGCCAGTGTTTATACCACGTTTTTAAAAATTTGCCTTGAGAGAGTCTTTAAACCTCTTTTGCTGACCCCTCCCCTAATGCAGTTGCACCAGGTGAGTGGGGTACTGCTGCTGGTGGTGATGGTAGCAACACCATTCACCATCCTCACTGCCGGGTCCTGGGCAAGCATTTTAGCACTGGGTGAATGACAAAACTACTTCTGAAACAGCAGTGGCTACCACTGCTGACAAGGGCCCCAGTGGGGAAGGGTAGGGAGCTTTGGCACTCATCCCTTTGGAATGCATGGGGAGCCCCTCCCACTTTGGAGGATGTTTGTGCATCCCCAGAGGTGGCTACACCCTAGAACATTCCCCAATAGTGTTGTTGAAGTGAGGATGTGCAGTGTGGGAGAAAAGGATGCTGGTGGCTCCTCCCAAAGAATCTCAAAATTGATTTGGGAAGCAGTTGTGTAGAGGTACACTGGAATACAGTTGCGAAGTTATTGACTAAGCTACCATTTTCTTACCATAAGCGTGGTATGAAGTGCGGGTCTTAACCTATAAAGCTCTAGTGTACCTGTTTATTTTACAAAATGTATGTACCGCTTGTTCTCTAAATGAGATTTTTTTTCATTTAAAAGACAGCAACACAGCTGCCTAACAAATGAGGCTGGGGAAGGGAGAGGGCTCCACAGCCTTGGTGTCATTGTAGAAAAAGCCCTGACTCCACCTGCCATTCTTAACATGGGAGAACCCGGAGCTTGGCCTCAGCCAAAGATCTTAATGCAGGAGCTATTTTATATGTGAACAGGTGATCCCTTGGAAACCCTGACCCCATGCCATTTACAGCTTTATATATCAAACAATCCAGCAGCTTGAATTGCATGTTTGCTTGGTTGCTGTTGCTGTTCTTCTTGTAACTATTTGCTATAGGCTGCTGGGGTGGCGGGGTCAATGTTAATTGTCCTCCTAATGCTGAAAATAAGGCACCTGTGCCAACCTGAACCAAAACAGGCCACAGAGAAGCAATAGAGAGATATCAGCATCTCAGGGGAACTCCAAGGTTCGCAGAGATACAAAACAACGACACCCTCTTCAAATAAACCCAATGAGGATTGAGCATGCTCTGTGGTCTCTAGAACCCAGGGCATGTGGAGTGCTAGTTAGAAAAGAAAACTGGGAAACAGGGCGGGGAGTAAAATGGTCTTCTTGAACCCCTTCACAATTTACTGTATAGTATGCTGGAGGTAAGCATGGATGGAACAGGAGTTGTCCTGTTAGGTGAGAAGAATGCATTGCAACATTTTGTGGCAGCTCCCAATTGTATTAAACAAGAACCAGTCCCAGGTTTGTCCAGGAACTTCATCACAATATTTGAACACTGAACTTGCACCCCAGGAGTGGAGTATTCCATTTGGTCCATATTTTAAAGTAAACAGACCTAGTTTGCTGTTCTTCGAAATATACCCATTTTGAAGTCACTTAAATGGGATAGTGTGCTTTTCTGAATTTTGCAATGCTTACCCCAAAAAATGTGTTTGGAGGAAAATGCATGATAAAATGTGCATTTTGTGGGGAGGGGGGAATTGTACAAGTTAGGGAAATGTTTGCAAAAGTAGCAGAATTTTGGGTCTCTTTTAGGGGACTGAATGGACTAACCCTCAAATCCCTACCTCCTGCAATCGTGGGACTGGCTGCTCAGATTACCCAGATAGATTCTGCACTGCTGGTCTGATGGGGGCCCTTGTTGTTTACCTGGTATAGCTCTCTGCATTCCCCAGCCTTGACAGCTAGCAACCAAGAGTGTGCTAGAAAGCTCCACCCATAGAATGTTTCTTTTGGAGATTCCGCCTCCTCTGCCTTGTCCTCACTCCCAGAGTGCCGGGAGGAGCCTCTGAGTTTTGATGGCTCTTAACTAGCGAAAATATTTTTTAAATGCTTCGGAAGGAAGCAGCAGACTGGGAAAAGGTCTGTGAGGAAGCCAGGACTCTTACCAGGTAAGCGTGTTTGTGGTTTCTTCTCATCACCACTGTAGGGTGAAATGTAAACTAGTCTGTTGGGGAAAGTTTGAGCTGCTGGGGGGGGGGGCAGGAAAAGCATAACAGGGAAAGTCTGTAGTCAATGCTTAAAGCGTATGTTTTGCTTGCAGAATGTCTCATGTTTCACCCTCAGCAACTCAAGTTACAGCTGGAAAAGAGACCCCCCCCCAACACACACACCCCTCTGAAATCCTTGAGACCTGCTGCCAGTCAATGTACAGTATAGACCAGGCATGTCCAACTCCCAAAAGACTGTGATCTACTCCCAGTATAAAAAAAACTGGCAGTGATCTACCCATTGTCATTGGAGGAAGGAGGAGTATGCGTAGGGTGGGTGGATTGCCCAGAGTTGTTGAGCTTTTTTTTTTAGGAGGGAAGTGCCCAGAGTTGTTGAGCTTTTTGGGGGAAGATTGCACAGAGCTTTTAAGCTCCCCCCCCCCCCGGAACTTTTTGTACATAAGGATCCTGCGATCTACCAGGATCAGCAGGGGATCTACTGGTAGATCATGATCTACTGGTTGGACATCCCTGGTATAGACAATGCAGGTTGGACCAATGGGCAGACTCAGTATGAAGTGGTTTCCTATGTTCCTATGGAATGACTCTTCAGGGCTTCAGGGCTGGAACTCAGATTTGCAATGTGGGACCAGGCTGCCACTGAGGCTACCCTGAAAACCTTTCCCTCTTTGGAGAGCCCAAGAAGCACCACTTATCTCATGGGAGGGGAACTGGATTTTGCAAACTCTAGCCCCCTCATGCTTTAATTTACACTGGCTGTAAAGGTATCAGCATGCAAACGGCAAAGAGATTCATCTGGATTTTTGCAAAGAAACATGCATGAGTAATATTCTCCTCTGTAAGCTGGGTGGGTGTGGTGGAATGTCTTCCATGTTTGCCGTGCTTGTGGATGCTGTGGGGACCTTGTGGGGAAGTGTAGATCTTGTTCATCAGTGCCTAGCAGATCCCAGTGGAATTCTGGTCAGAAAACAAAAGCACAACATTCAAAACCCTAGGGTCGCTCGTAACCGTTCAAATGGCATGGAAGCATGGGACTTGTAGTCTCCTCTGCAACTTGAGTTGGGAAGTAGGGAAAATGGCAAATTTTGCGCACCCCACCCTTTCCCACCTCCAGATCCACAAGGTGAGTATTTTACGGTTCATGAAAGGTGTGCACTGTGAATGGTGAGGTGGGCTGCTTCCGCCTTTTGGTTAAAAAAATGCCTTTCCACAATAATAAGAAAAGTATTCTTGAGTAAAGATTAATAGGGAAAATGTCATGCAAGCCAAAGAGAGTTACATCACGCCAGAAATATTCAACAATGGAAAGGAAAGAAGGAAGGAAGGTCTGAACTGCCTCAGACCCATCATGCCTCACTAGCTGGCTCACCCCAAACCCTACCTCTCACTCTCTCCTCACCTTCAGCTTCATCCTACATGCTCCTGCTCTCCCTGTTTACAAGGGACGGTCCCAGTTTTCTGTTACTTGTGCCTGAGAACTCACTGTTGGTTTTAAGGGGTGCCTTATTCAAATCTTGCAAGTGAGAATTGCTAGAGTTGTGCCAGTGCTTGGAAAGTTCATACTTAAAAGGAACTAGGTTTTTTTTTTTTTTACAAAGCAAGCTATTCAGTTCAGCTGTATTCTAATGAACTTTTTAGTTCCTAAAAACTTCATCCTCCACATTCGGAATATTGCAAGGTGCTGTGCTGAATTACAGGGTCCAACAGTAAGTCAGGGGCCACAAGATGTCTGACAGACAGACAAACAAACAGGTGAAGTGTTCTTTATTATTGTATTTCCATAAAAGAAAAGGCTTGCCCTGTTTAATTTGTGCCAGCCACACAGCTGTTAAAGGCACATGGCATCATTCTCTTTGTTCCTGTACCTGTATTTTTCTGCCCAAGCTGCTCCTGTTGGAAGAGAGTGGATCTCTCCAGCAGGGAAGATACAGGAAGTGCCTTACATTCCTTCCTTCTGATTGTTTAGCAACAGTGATTAAATGACTAAACATCCTTAACAACAGCAGCACCTGTATATCTGCCTAATAAGCCCTAATACATTGCCTCAATATTTTGCTTTCTAGCTTTATCAATATCTGATTTACTTACTGTTTTTAAAATGAAAAGAAGAGTTCAGATTTCCTGCTGCTGGGGGAACAGCATGAACGTGAAGATGAAGTAGAAATCTTTCAAAGTTCTGCCCCAAAATGAATTTAATTGACTTTTAGTTCACCGATGAATTACCTTCAGGTGTAGTCCGGAGATTTTTGAACTGTGAACTTTGTTCAGCTGAACTCGTTTGTTCCAAGCACTGGGTTGTCCTCTTTCATGATTCAGCTTCCTCCCCTGAGCTAAATATTGGAGTGGAAAGGTAAATGAATCTCTGTTGCACATGAATATAAATGCATGTGCATGAACATTAAGTCAATGTGATATGCACAAACAGCTGTATCCCACATGCAGTCACTAGGGCAGGCTTCTTTGGCCTCCAGATGCTGTTAACTAAAATTCCTTCTTCCTAGCCATTGGCCATGCTAGCTGAGGCTGCTGGAATTTGGAGTCCAACAACATCTGGGGGGCTAACAGGTTCCCCATCCCTGGGTGTAAAATACACTAAGGTGTCTTTTTAACTTTTTGTAATGTATGTGGGGCTTCCCTTGCACTTGGACCAGACTCTGCAGTCAGTGCAGAATGCTGCAATATGATTCCAGAGAGTAGTGAGATCTTACAAACATGCTACACCTCTTCTCAAAGATCTACACTGGCTGCCGATCTGTAACGACCATGGGCAAGTGGGGTTTTGAACCCAGGTCTCCAAGGTTCTAACCACTGTACCACACTATCTCTTCTACTGTAACAAAAAGATCTAAATAACTGCCAGCATGTAGGTTCTGCCATGGCAATACACCTTTCCATTCTCCAATGTTTCTTGCAAGTACCAGCTCCATCTGAATGTTCTTTCTCAGGGCCGTCTTAAGCCTATCTGGCGCCGTGGTGCAAGGATCTGTCTGGCGCCCCCCCCCACACGCCCACCTTTCCCTCCAGACAAGCTGGACAGGGCTGGGGGGGTCTTGTGGTTTCCCGCACCACTAGTCTCTATGGCTAGGTTTCCCGCACCACTAGTCTCTATGGCTAGGACACCTCTGTTCTTTCTACTGCTGTGTGCCGCATGGTGGGGTCTGGAGCGCCCAGATTCCACTATTTCCATCAACCTCATATCTATTTCCCCTCAAATAATGCAATAGACACAGGGTGACGGCCTATGTGGTGTTTTCCACAAAGCACACCTGCTCTTCCCCAAACACAGGACAGCACCATTTTGTCCACAGGTCATCTTGAGGAAACAGCAAGAAGACGGGTGCTGGAACTGTCCAGACATGAGATGGGTACAGTACTTAAAATCTCATGTCACCTCTTTTACCTCCCAGGATATGTCACTTCCCATCCTTCAGGGAATGGCCTCCTGGATTGAAAAGCTGAATCAGCCATGTAGGAAACTTCCTCCTTGGCTTAATTGCATTCCACCTACATATTGTACAAAAAGGTGACTAGAATTTGGGGTGCTCAAATATTTCACTATATGCATTTTAAGCAAAACAACCTAATTTACACTGTCCAGGTTAATATATGGATCAGAAGCCAGCCATCCTTAGGTTTTCACACTTCTCAAAGTTTTGGGACACAGTTCTTGGCTTAAGAAAAGTAGCAAAATGCATACAAAAGTTCATATTTTAGGTTAAAATGTGTCTTTTACTGTAAAATGTGTACAGATTCCTTATTTACATCCCAACTTTACGCCAAGAAGCTCAAGATGACATAAATGGTTTTCCCCTCCCCATTTAATATTTACAACAACCCTGTGTGGTTGGTTAGGTTAAGAGATACAATAGCTGACCCAAAGTCACCCAGTGAGCTCCATAGCTGGATGGGGATTTGAACTCTGGTCTCCCAAGTATGACACTCTAACCACTACACCATACTGGCCCATCTCCCTGAATATACAAAAGTAAAGTGAAGTTTCATGCACTTTATTGAAAAAGTTGCAGATTGATGTGGAAAACACAAGCATTCTTCCAAAAATTGCACATTATTTTGCAATGCAGTTCTCCGGTCAAATAATTTTCTGCCCCTTCAGTTTTGCTGGTGTTCCATTATAAGCCTGTCATGTGACATTTTGTGTGGATTTCTTTTTTGAAGGCTGCCTGAAAAGTCCACGTTCAAACTGTATGCATTTTGTTCTCACTTTTAATGTAAGATGCCCTTTACCCATCAAGCATCCATTTCCAAATGCTTTTCATGGCATTTCCCATGAATCACACATTTTGTACATAGCTGCCAAGTCTCCAGTTTTTCGTGGGAAACCCCCGTATTTTAAACCGTTTCCCTCTGGCAGCCCGGATTGGAAAAAATCCCGTAAATCCCCGGTTTTCCTACCTGCCAGGGAGGCTCCATTTTGGGTCCTGGCACCGCCCGATTTCCGGTGCCCAGGCATGGGTAGCGCGGCACCAGAAGTCGCTTCTACGCATGCCCGGACATGCGTAGAAGCGACTTCCGGTGCTGCTTCGCCCATGTCTGGGCACCAGAAATCGGGCAGAGCGGCACCGGAAGTTGCTTCTGCGCATGTCCAGACATGCGTAGAAGCGACTTCCAGTGCCACGCCGCTGCTGATCCCGCATTTTTCAGCGGGAGACTTGGCAGCTATGATTTTGTATACTTTTTCCAATGTAAAAACGAGAAATTAATGGGTCATTTTAAGCACCTGAAGTTACACTTCAAAATTGTAGCCAAGTGTGTTGTGACCCACACGCAGCTTCAGGAGTCTCAAGTCAATTCTTATCTGCTGAAGAAGGGGGACTGAATAAATCTCTCCTCTATCTCTCACTACAACCCCGTTTGCTGAAGGACCACAGGAGCTTTGTGCAGTCACAAGGTCCCTTCCAACTCTACAATTCTTTGATTCTATGATCTACCAGTTCACCACTACACTCAAGTACACTTAACACAATGTTTGTATCTCGAGTTGGGAGTGACTCTGAATTAGCCAACCAGTCCCTCCTCTTCCTTCTATAACTAGGCACTGCTTAACTGGATGTTGTTGCGAAATGGGAGCACTCAGTTTGCTTGGAACACTGTGCCCAGGACTTATGATGCTTGAATTCACCCCATTCCAGGATGTGATCTTGGTATCCTGCTGCTTTGTTTCAGTTTGTTGATTCTTGCAAAGAATGCTCATTGCAGATGACTGACTGATTGAGTCAGCTTATATAAGTTTATTACAACAATAAGCATCCTTTTTTGTTTTGTTTTTAAAGTTACAATAGAACAGAAAAGACAAGTTGTTTAGAATAAGCTGTTAGTGCTTCTTCTCATTCCCCTAAGGCAGGCATAGGCAACCTTGGCTCTCCAGATGTTTTGGAACTACAACTCCCATGATCCCTGACCACTGGCCCTGTGAGCTAGGGATCATGGGAGTTGTAGTTCCAAAACATCTGGAGAGCCAAGGTTGCTCAATTGTCCTGTGCTGGCAGTTCAGGAAGGCAGAGGCCAATAGATGGTGGCTATTGCTCAGGGCTCTGTCTTTTCCCAAATGTGAACATTTGGGGAGAAATTTGATTCAGTTATCATTTAAAGGCAAACTCGTTTGCACTTTCTGAAACAATATGCAAACTGGAATGCAGGCTCCTTTGAAAATCACACTTCTCCCAGATTTTGCAGAGTGCAAAAATGTTTTTATGTTGGTGGGTTTTCATGAGGAATTTTTTATTTAAAAATAATAATATATTGTGTTATAAAAATTTTAAGGTCATGTATTAAAAAAAATGTTCATAACTGTATATATAAACCACATGTCTGAAACCCCACAGAAAAGGTCCTGAATAAATTGACCTCAAATATTTCTCTGCAAGGTCAAAGTGAGGAACCTCCCCATTGTCCCTTTCCTCACAAATCCTGTCCTCACAAATCCTGTCTTAAGGGCACATTCAAGATATGAACAGGGTGTGAACGTGTGACCTGTGACCTAGATTCAGGAATTAAGTAGTTATAATAACAAAAGAGTGGCCAAAACCCAGATAATGCAATCAGGTAACTTGCCAGACAGGAGATAAACAATGCACTCAGATTTCTGTTGTAGACCGCCTTTTCTGTGATGTAGGTATGATGTATCTGGGGGGTGGTCTTGGGCTACACCCCTTCTGTGATGTAAGTATGATGTTTCTGGGGGTGGTCTTGGACTCCAGGGCGGGCAATTTAAAATGGCTAAATAAGGGTGGGCACACCTTTGTTCTGGGTCCTCCTCCTCCCTCCTGTGTGCGGGGGAGCACCCTGTTGCAACAGTTAATAAAGATCAGGCTTACTAGCTGCTTTGCTTCTCAATATTCTCTGGTTGGTCTGCTATTTTCTCCTACCGATAGAGAACCTACAAAAGGACTCTATATGGGCTCTTTGGTACCCCATAAGGCAAAAGGATCAGTTTTGTTTGTTTGTTTTTTACTTATATCAATTGCAAACTGATGAGGAAATGTGGAGAACTTGGGAAAATGAGAAATAGAAATGGGAAGCTTGGTCCATCCATCCAACTAGAGCACTCTTGGTTGTTTTGGTTCGTCACTTATATTTGTTTCTTGGCCCAGAGAGGGACAGTGAGCTGAAGAGCCTGTTGCTTCAGCTGATTCACCTACTGTGGTAAGAGTAGGAGGGGGTGCTGACCCAGATGATGCAGACAGAGTGTGTGACTCATTCCCACTGCCACCTCGTTCCATTAATTGTGCTTGTTAGGCTGGACCTGGCAACTACTCACCTTTGTCTGATGAAACTATTTGCAAAAGAAGGAAATAGATTGGGATAGGAGCTTGGCCATGAAACTGCACGTCTTATCTCCTCAGCACAATCTCTCAAGGCACATCCTTCAGGACTGAGTGTGCAAAAATGGTCATCCAGTTGATGTTGGACTCCAGTTCCCATCAGCCCCAGCAAGCATGACCAGGGGCCATGGGAGTTGTAGTCCATCAACATCAGGAGGGCTAGAGATTCCCCACACCTGATCTAACCAGTTAACAGTCAGTTTTAGCATCTAAAGTATTTGTGAAGGGGCAAAAGGAGAGATGCATACAATTTTGCCTAGTATGTGCATTTCTGCAAGCGATTTTCTTTAAATTTCCTCTATTTTTGTATGTTGTTTTCATTACTGCACTTTTTAGTCTTCTTTTGTGCACATCTTTAATGCATTGTTTGTTTGGAGTTCTGAATCAAAATATGGAGAAGTGCAAATTTTGAAGGGGAGAACTGTATTCCAGTTTGCATATTATTTCAGATGTGCATTAACATGTGAACCTTTTTTCCTACCTTCATGCAAGCAATCTTGTGTTCTTGGATAAGGGGTGCCTTACATAGCATCATGTACTAGCACAGAAGAAGTTGTAGAGTTGGATAGGAAGGCAAACACACAAAGAAAAGCCTGATAGGACTGGAGAGGGATGAAAATGGCAATCAAGTCTCTTAAGCTTTAGGAAAGTGTGTAAAGCAAATAGGGAGGCGAGAGAGGGCGGGATCTTCAATAAAAACGGCTTTCACAAAGCAAAGCAGAGTGCGCAACTTAGATGTTTCATAAATAAATTGGCCATTTGGCCATTTGGGTGTGATCCAGTAGGAGTCTTCTTATATTACGTTATTTAACAAGATTTATCAACTAATTAATCAACAGAAACCCCAGAATGGTTTACATAAAACAAAATCAAATATTCATGGGAAAATACTGATAAAAGCACACTTTACAAAGCAAGTAAAATAAGATTTTATTAAAACATAGATAAAATCAGGTTTTTTTTAAAAAAAAGAAATGTACTGTACCTAATAAAATTACATGTCAGGGTAGGCTTGCTCAAACAAGAAAAGTGTTTATCATGCATTGAAACCACTACAGCTGAAGATGCCTGCCTAATATTAAGAGGCAGGGAGTTGCAGGGAGTAGGTGCTACCGCACTGGAATATTCATTATGTTATTAGCGATTACATTTAAATTCATCACAAACGTAGGTGCCTTATAAATGCTGTATAATTATTATAATTATGATTATTTTATAAAATTTATATGCCACCCTTCATCCAAAGATCACAGGGTGGTTTAGAATAGAAAAACACAAAAATGCATACTGTAATAACAAACAAAAACAATAACACACCCGCCCACCACACACACGTAGTTTAAAAGGCCATGTTTAATTAGCCAAAGGCCTGAGCACAGCTGCCAACCCTCCCTTTTTGCAGGAAACTCCCTTATTCCAAGCCACAGCTGTCAGCCTTCCCTTTTTTTTGGCTGGAAATTCCCTTATTCCAGCGCCGTTTCCCACTGCTATCCTGGATTGTTATACAGTATATACCATAGACTGTCCGGGACAGGTGAGGCTGTTGCTGATCCCTTATTTTCAAATCCAAAAGTTGACAGCTATGGGCCTGAGAATGGAGGAATGTTTTTTTGCCTGGTGCCCCAAAATGAGAGTGAACAAAGTGATCACACAGAGATCACACAACAGCAATTCCAAGCAATGACTGCCCCCCGCCCCTTCTCTCTCCGCCAAAGTCCTCCCGGCGATATATCGATAACTCGCCCAGCCCTAGTAGAGATGCAGGAGAAGGTCATTCAGGACCTACCCATTTTGCACTTCCTGAACCAATATGTGAAGGAAAACATAGATATTCTTTCTGAATTTTGTGATGTAGCTCTTGCACCCACCCACGCATGCAAAAATGTACAAAAATGCATTATATTAGAGAAACTTGTTTGTAATAAGGTGTGCACTGGGGAAAATCACATATAAAAATCAGTATATTAAGAGAAGTGAGCCCCAAACTACAAATGTTTATGTGGATATATAGATTGTTACACATCACCCCAATCTCCAAGCGGTGTGAGATTCCAGGAGTTCCAGACACTTACCCAGAGACTGTGTTTCCTTCTGGGAATGAGCGTAGCAGAGAGTCTGGTGCCTTTATGATATATGGTTTATTTACACATATGCAACCTGAACCTACAACGCAGAGGCTCACAGCATCAACCAAAAAGGTTTTGTTTCTCTCATAGCTGCAGCCTTGGATTCAAACAGAAATCAAGCATAGATCTGCCTCTCTGGCTTTCCAGCTTGCTGATTAAGGTCAAATCCCTGCACACATGAAGCCTCATCCCTGGCTTTTGTCCTTCTCACTCTCTGTAAACTGAGCGAGGGATCCCACCCATCTGCCATCTCCCACACAGAGCCACTTAATCCCCCTTAACGGCTCATCATCCAGGATATCACCTCATGAAGAGACTAGCCCAGATTTTAACACTTGCTGGATCTGGGGATTAGAGGAGTCTGGCACTCCAAACTCATAACAATATTAGCAACTGATTCAAAAATGGGGCGAACTGAGAGAAGCCAAAATCAACAGATTTGTCACTCCTAACATGTGGGCAGAATACCACCATCACACCCTGCTTTTGAGCATCCGGAGGCCTAAGCTTGGCTGTGGTTGTAAACAAGTTCTGGAAATGGAAATTCCTTTTGCTCTAGCATGGAAATTCTTATGCTGTGGTCTTTGTGCTAGGTCTGCGATGAATTAGTAAACCTCGGCTGGTTTTATGGATCAAAGATGAATCATTTTGTCAAGACATATTTTGTTTCCGCTTCCTGGTCTCTCGCCCTGTGCTTTTCTATAAGGGATACTTAAAGGAGAGGGAAACATCAGTTTTAATTTTATCTTCTCATTTACTGAGGTGGTGAGTAGAGTTGTGCAGTGACCACAACATTCACCTCGTATCTAAACCTGTAGCATTCGTAAGCAGCCCAATCTTTTTCAGATCTATTCTGTGCTCTTCCAATACGGTTTGTTATTTGGCTCCAAATCCTTTACAGTATGTTAAATCTGAAACTTTGTTTTGCCCCCATTGACTTTTACAGAGAATCTGGAAACAAAAAAAATGGGGAAACTTAAAAACAAACAAGCAAGCAAATATTTTCACATACATGGGTGAAATTTACAAGCAAATGAGCCCCTCCAGAGTGGATTAAGCCTGCCAATTGTCATGCAGATACAGCCAGGAGTTTTTGTGCAGGGGAGCTTTATTTTCTAATTTATATATTTAAAAGTCTCTAAATTGTTTATTTTCTGCCAGAATTGGATGCAGATTGCAGACATGGTCTCCCCTTCTGAAGGGATGAAGCTTTCCAAATTTCAGAGAGATAGGTGAGTGGTTCTCCTGCAAGGACAGGCTTTGGAGGAAGGAACAGAAATCACACACAGCCCTAGTTTTGGGGGGAGGGGCACTCAGTTTGAGGGACATGTGGGAGGTGCCCCTGCATTGGATACCCACCAAAACTCAGACAGGAATCCTGCACCCTCCATGGGGTTCAAACCCATGACTCTGAGATTAAGAGTCTCATTCTGTACCAACACTAAGCTATCCCAGCTCAGAGTTATTGCGCTGGATGATTTTACCTTCATTATTTTTTAAAAAATGGAAAAGTCAACATTTTCTCACTGTTACTTTTTCTGCAAATACCCTCCATGAATAAAAGAGAGTTCTATTATTTTAATTGTTAGAGAGAGAGAGAAATGACTCAGTAAGCACCAGGCCACCCTAGTAGTCTACCTGCACAACATCTTTAGCCTACTTTAACAGCTAAAATTCATGTTCACTTAACACACATCCAATTATTGTGATTGGAGTTCACCAGGAAAATAATTCACTGTGACTAAAAGCTAGAGCTTTCTGTCAAAGTGAAAGATTCCCTGCACTTCTCCAGTCCTGCCCTCTCAAGCTCTCATTGTTCAGCTTGGCTTTGTTTCTCAGAAAATAAAGGGGAAGCCTGAAGCAAGAGAGATACTCCAGCAGGTGGGGAGTCCCTAATTTTGTCCAACATTGAAATGTGAAATAATTCCCCAACTCTGCCTGGTGGCAAACTTATTTTTTGTTTATATCAGTTGATGTGAGACCTCATACGTTGGTACTCCTCCACTGCATATAGGCACATGCATTCATGTTGACTTAGCATTTTAGAGAGAAGACTCAGATGCAACTGTTCCCTGGACGTTTTGCCAAAATCTGTTGGGTTCCACCTCAGAATCACCAAAAATCAATGGACTCTGCCCCCATCCTCTCTTCCAGATAACTGCCCAGTACCAGAACACTTCTATTAAGGATCCAGAAATTGTCAGCCCCATGTTCCTGAGATGATAATGTTGCCATGTGTCCTAACATTAAAGAGGACATCCCCAGTTTGAAGGGCTACCTAGTCCAAGTCCAAGTAACGAAACCCTAAGAAGGAAAAACAAAGGTCTTGAAGTTGCCCATCAATAGTGAGGAGGCAGACAGTCAATTGAGCAAACATATAGGTCACTTAGTCACAGCCTTCCTTTTTTGTTCTTGTTGTTTAGTCGTTTAGTCATTTAGTTGTGTCCGACTCTTCGTGACCCCATAGACCAGAGCACGCCAGGCACTCCTGTCTTCCATTGCCTCCCGCAGTTTGGTCAAATTCAGGTTGGTAGCTTTGAGAACACTGTCCAACCATCTTGTCCTCCGTCGTCCCCTTCTCCTTGTGCCCTCAATCTTTCCCAACATCAGGGTCTTTTCCAGGGAGTCTTCCTTCTCATGAGGTGGCCAAAGTATTGGAGCCTCAGCTTCAGGATCTGTCCTTCCAGTGAGAACTCAAGGCTGATTTCCTTAAGAATGGATAGATTTGATCTTATTGCAGTCCATGGGACTCTCAAGAGTCTCCTTCAGCACCATAATATATGGCAAAATATATTGTACTTCTGCTTAATTGTTCTTCTTCTTATATTTGCATCAAACTATGTGAATCACCATATATTGCAAACCATCTATGCAAATCGGTGCCCTCTCTTTTGGCACTGTGTAAGTACCCACCCTATGAGATGCCAAGTACCATAGCTGCCAAGTTCTCCCTTTTTTAAGGGAATTTCCCTTATGCTGAATAGGCTTCCTCGCGAGAAAAGGGAAAACTTGGCAGCTATGCCAAGTACCCAATGTTTCACAGCAGAATGAAATTGAGACACTCTTGAGAATTTGCAACACCATTATTCTCATCAATGATCAATTTTAGGCACCTTCATCACACACATACACCTGTTACACATTGAGAAAACCTGGAGACTCTTTCCTTCCAGTAGCACTTCTTCCTTCTTAGGGAGATGAGGGCAGGGTGGGTTGTATATGGGTTATTTCCTGGCCTGTAAGAACATGCGGCAAGATTGGTTGAAACATGCAATCCTCTGGGTGAGAGGCACATGGTGTGGGAGTAATGGAATGAATGGATTTTGAAAACTATTAGGTCCATAAATCACTATACCGGTAGGTGTTTTCTAGCCCTGGATCTTAAATCAATTGTGCTTTGTGGTGAGGAGAGGGGCACAGATGAACCCAGAAAGTTCTACATGCTGTGATTAGTGGTGGGCCAAGTTTGCCTTACAAGCCATTAATTTCTTCTGAACTTTTCTGGAAAATATTCACAATGCAGTCTTATTTGTTTGTTATTCTGAGAAAGCTTGGGAAAAAACTAGGTGAAGCTCATGGACACACACTTTTCAAGGAAGGGTAACTGGTGGTAGAGAGAAGAGGGACAATAATCCTGCTTTTTATCATAGCAGGCATTTAACTGAAGTCTGAATTTATAATTTTAACTTATGTTCCTCTTCATTCTGTTGCTGTAAGGTCTGTACGCCACTTAAGAGATTATCGTAATTACTGTATATATATATTTGGAATTATGACTTTTACTGTGACCTGATATGAACCTTCAGGAGGGGAGATCAAATTGGGTAGGCATGGCAGAATGGATATGGAAAGACAATGGAGCTCGTACATGAAATGGTTGGAGGGCAACACTGCATAGCTGCCAAGTCTCCCGTTTTTCACGGCAAACCCCCGTATTTTAAACCGTTTCCCGCTGGCAGCCCGGATTGGGTAAAATCCCGTAAATCCCCCGGATTTCCTACCTGCCAGGGAGGCTCCATTTTGGGTCCTGGCGCCGCCCGATTTCCAGTGCCCAGATATGGGTAGCGCGACACCGGAAGTCGCTTCTACGCATGTCTGGACATGTGTAGAAGCGACTTCCAGTGCCGCGCCACTGCTGATCTCGCATTTTTCAGCGGAAGACTTGGCAGCTATGCAAGACTGAAAGTGAAGGTAAGCTTCAGTTCTTTTCGGGTCTTTCCAGCTCTATGACGTGAGTCAGGACTAGCAGCAAGGTGTTGTTGACAAATTCAAAAAGGTGTGGGGAACCTTTGACCCTTCAGATGTTGCTACAACTCCCATCAGCCCCAGCAACCATGGCCAATGGCCAGGAATTATGGGAATTGTAGTTCAGCAACACGGGTTCCACAGACCTGATTTAGAGGTTGCTTTGCTAGACATACATAGACATTTATAGCATTCCTAACTCCATCTTCTCATGTCTTTTCAGCAATTGGAAGTAGAAACCAAAGGCCATGAACTGGGGAGTCTTTCAAGGGCTCCTGAGCGGGGCAAACAAATATTCCACAGCCTTTGGACGTATTTGGCTCTCAGTGGTCTTCATCTTCCGGCTTCTAGTCTACATAGTGGCAGCTGAGAAGGTTTGGGGAGATGACCAGAAGGACTTTGACTGCAATACTGAGCAACCAGGCTGCCCAAACGTCTGCTATGACCATTTCTTCCCAATCTCCCACATCCGCCTCTGGGCCCTACAGCTCATTCTGGTTACCTGTCCTTCCCTGCTGGTAATCATGCATGTTGCCTACCGAGAAGCCAAACTGGAGAAATATAGGAAGAAGGTTGGAGCAGATTATGCACTGCGCTATCCTCCTGGCAAGAAGCGTGGAGGCTTGTGGTGGACCTATTTCTTCAGCCTCATCTTCAAGTCTGCTGTGGACATTATATTCCTCTTCATCTTCTACCACGTGTACCCAAACTACACACTACCCAGTGTGGTGAAATGCTCCCTCGAACCTTGTCCCAATGTTGTAGACTGCTTCATAGCCAGGCCCACAGAGAAGAACATCTTCACCCTTTTCATGATCATCACTACCTGTGTTTGCATCCTCCTCGGCCTTGTTGAAGCCTTCTACCTTGTTGGGAAACGATGTATGGAGTGCCTTCAGCCCAGAAATGAAAGCCACAGGAGGCAGGGCAGTGAATGGATGAGGAGAGAGGACACTTGCTCTCTGCCCAACAGCAAGCATGACTCAAATGAAGTGGGTATGCAGGTGTTCCATGGTGCAGATTACAAACCATCTACCTCCATCCTCAAGGCTGCTCCATTTTCCCAGAGAACTCTAAGCACATAAACTACCCGGTCAAAATTAAATCCTGGGAAATTTGGTAATGGAAACCTCAGAATGAACAGTGCCTGCTGCCAGGCAGGACATTTGCATGGTATGCCAGAAGGCATGACAGGGTATTCCAAAGAAAACAGTAGACATTGCTGGTGTGCACTTATTCATCCCATGTCTGGAAAGGAAATCACTGCAGCAAATGATATGCAATGATGTGTAACTGATGGTGTTTTCTCCCCCCCCAAAAAAAGTATTATGTTTCCTTTTAATTAAAATGAATAGGGAAGAATGACATGATTGTGCCACAGTGAGATGAATAATGCCGTTTTCTGTCAGAAGCCAAAGTGCAGCAGGAGGGGAACAGAGCTGCATCTGGAAAAGATGTGATGGAACAGAAAATAGTGCTTTCTTGCATCCCTTTGTGCAAGATGGAGATGGAGAAAGGAATGGCCTATATCAGGCTCCAATCCAGGTCAGGCTGTTGGATTTTCTGGTGTCCATATTTGACCCAAGAATAGTGTATTAAATAGTCATTTCAAAATTCACTGGTTCCCTCAGCTCATTCCATCTAAACCACTTACATTGTATACTGTCCCATAACTCATCTAGTCAATTTTTTTAAGACCTCCCCACCAGCAGCGAAAGGTGGCTGGCATACTTGGTACTAAGATCTCAGGAGTGAAAAGCAATATTGAAATAAAGATCACCAATGGAGAAGAAATGGTGTTGGTCTAGTCCTGTTGCAGCATTGCAGTTCTTATTCTGAAAAATATACACATTTTCTATTATTATTTTATTATTAATATGAGAGAGAGAGGGGGGGGACAGGCAACATACCAATTTGAGTCATATACTGTATATTTGAGTCATATACTGTATAACATACACAATAAATGGGATGCGGGTGGCACTGTGGTCTAAACCACTGAACCTCTTGGCCTTGCCAATCAGAAGGTCAGCGGTTAGAATCCCTGTGACAGGGTGACCTTCCGTTGCTCTGTCCCAGCTCCTGCCAACCTAGCAGTTCGAAAGCACACCAGTGCAAATAGATAAATAGGTACTGCTGTGGCAGGAAGGTAAACGGTGTTCCAGTGCACCAGAAGCGGTTTAGTCATGCTCGCCACATGACCCAGAAAGCTGTCTGTGGACAAACACCGACTCCCTCGGCCTGAAAGTGAGATGAGTGCCACAACCCCATAGTCGCTTTTGACTGGACCTAACTGTCCAGGGGTCCTTTAGCTTTAGCTTTACACAATAAATGTATACATACATATGAATGTATACAAAACTTTGGGTGAGAGCCAATGTAGCACAAGCAGACAGCTCTGTGCAGAAAGCGGGGTTTCTCCTTCCTCTCATCCCCACTATAGGTCACCGTGTGACCCCAATTCCAAATTGTTGGGCAGACTCTCCACAGCAGTCCCCTTGCACAAGGAGCTTTCCATTACTCAAGGAGGCAGACATCACTGAATGTTGCCTACTAAATCTAACTGCTGAACATAAAATGTAGAATATTTTTTAAAAATATCATATATGTAGGTGGGTGTGGGTGTGTGAGAGAGAACTGAATCAATCCCTGCCCCAGTTATTTCCAACTCTGTTTTCACATATTCCACTACAACATTCCAATTATTTCATGTCATTAACTCTTAGCATTATTTTCAGTTTAATGAACCCCAGCCAGGGGCGTCTTGCCCATAGAGGCAAGTGGCGTGGGGAACCAGGGCGCCAAGTTCACGCCTAGTTCTGGAGGGCGCCTGGGAAGAAGCGGAGGCTGGACGTGGTGCCTCCTGGCATCGGCTCACTGCCCTCGCCCGCCGCGCCAAAGCAGTTCCGCGCCTGGAGCCTCCGCCTGCCATGGCCACCGAGGCACGGGCGCCAGGCAAGAGGCAGAGGGTGGGCGCGGCGCCCTCATCCGCTGCACTGAAGCAGCACCATGCCCGGAGCCTCCAACTCTTCCCCGCTGGAGGAGCTGCCCTCCAGCCACTGCCCACCTCCTCCAGCCCTGCAAAGCTGCCGGCAGCAAAGCTGGGAAAGGGAGGGGGTGGGGCGCTGGAGGAGGCTTAAGGTGGCCCTGACCAGAGCCAGCCCTGCATTCACCCGCCACTCTGCAAAAGTGCAGGAAAGTGAGGCAACAGGTCTGGCATCTCGTGCAGTGTCGCACGAGGCGCAGTCGCTCAAATGAAGTGCATGCGCGCACACACACACACGTCCCCAGAGCAGGGCATTGCTCTGGCTTTCCGGCTGGGAAGGGGGGGCAGGGCGCCAGAGGGATCACTGAACCATGGCGCTGGATAGGCTTAAGACTGCCCTGACCCCAGCTGTACTCAAAACTCCCAACTAATGCTGCAACCCTAACCTCGCTTACCTGGGAGTAAGCATCATTGAATCCAATACAGATTATTTCTGAGTAGACACAGATAACATTGCACTGTAAATCTTCCTTCCTGGGTTTGTGATTTACCTCCCCTGGCTTTTTTTTTTTATAAAAAGATTTTAATTAAGGTTTTTTTGTGTTACAAAACAAACAGATGGTGAGGGAAAGGTACGTCTATTGTCTACACTTTCAATTGAATAAAAAAATCTTGCTGAGTTAACATATAGAGAATCTCTGAATCTGTTGTGGTTGTTGGTATCCATCTGTCTCGAGAGACAAAGGAGTGCACCTCTGGATGTGAAGTCAAACCAAAGGATGCAAGCTTGGGCAATGTGTATGAAGGTCCAGGGCTGCCCAGACAACAAGACCCACTCTCAGCCTCACTGATATGGTCCAAAAGAAAGGAAAGCCATATGTTTGACACCAGCTTGGCTGCTGGAATTGCCAGAAGGAAGTGTACAAGGCTCCATCCAACCATCTTAGGTACTCCACTCCTGATTTGTGTAGGGTTTACTCCTTAGCCTTTTCTTCTTCTGGAAATATCCCAGAAGGCAGTGGAGGTTTAGGATCAGTGTTTTCCTTTTCCAATATGGACTCCCTTCCCAGGTTGATGAGCCCCATCTGCTCCGCACTTCCCCTCTGCAGCACATGCAGAATGCCTTCTTAACTGTTGGACCCACTATTGGTCTCAGCCTCTCAATCCTCCAGAGCCCGTCTTTGCATGCAGGGGAAGTCCCTAACTCACTGAGGGTTTGAGACCCATTGCTTACCCTCACCTGGTTTAGCTAGCCAGTCGAAGCCATTTCCCAGGGTGTGGCCACTGTCGCATGCTGACAGCTACTAGGAGCCACAGGTGAGAGCTGAGTGCAGGGTGGGGACAAATGGTGGATGATCTATCCCAGAAGGAGCACAATTTGTCCCCCACCAGAGGTAGTACTCGCTCCTCTAACACCCCAATTTGTTGTGGTGCTTCTGGTTATCTGCAATAAAATAATGAATGGCTGAAATCACCATGAACCGATATTTCCAGCAGTTCCAGCATAATATGCATATTTCAAATGTAGGAGCATAGAAAGCGGCCTCAGACTAAGTAAGATGTTTGGTCTATCTTATTCAGGGACCCAGATGGCACTGTGGGTTAAACCACTGAGCCTAGGGCTTGCTGATCAGAAGGTCAGCGGTTCGAATCCCTGTGACAGGGGTGAGCTCCCGTTGCTTGGTCCCAGCTCCTGCCAACCTAGCAGTTCAAAAGCACGTCAAAATGCAAGTAGATAAATAGGAACCGCTACAGCGGGAAGGTAAACGGCGTTTCCATGTGCTGCTCTGGTTTGCCAGAAGCGGCTTTGTCATGCTGGCCACATGACCTGGAAGCTATACGGCGGCTCCCTCGGCCAATAATGCGAGATGAGCGCGCAACCCCAGAGTCGGTCACGACTGGACCTAATGGTCAGGGGTCCCTTTACCTTTACCTTTACCTATTCAGTTTTGTAGAGTTGGAAGGGACCATGAGGATCACCTAGTCCAACCTCCTGCAATACAGGACTGTTTCACACAATGGAGGGTTCAAACCCACAACATTGAGATTAAGAGTCACATTCTCTACCAACTGAGATATCAATCTCATTGAAATGAATGGACCTAGCTGAATCATGTTCATTCATTTAAATATCTACTCTGAATAGAACCAGCATTGGAGACATCCCTTGCTTCCCTCTTGGTTCAGGAGAAGAACCAAGTTTGCGACAGGGCATTATAAGGATCAGCCCAGTTCTTGCACAACATTTATGCTTAAGTTCCACCTGGCCATTTCTCATTTGAGTCTTGTTCTTCTTGTTGAGCCACAACTTAGTCCTTCTTCCAAATTTGATTGGAACTCTGCAAGCAGTGGCAAAATCCACCACTCCCCTGTGGCTAATTAACTGCTATTGATGGGGCAATTGCCATTAAGTAGGTGGCACAGATCCCCTGTCACCTGCTTTTTGTGAGCCTGTGGCATATTTGGCATCTTGAGAAACTGACCTCAGTTCTCCCTTTCTCAGTTGCTACCTGTGAAAGAAGCTTTCCCAAAGTGGAAATGGGTGCCTATCTACTGTACCAAGCCTGCCTTGTTTGTTTGTTTGTTTGTTTGTTTGTTTGTTTGTTTTCAAATGCCATCCTATATTTCCACAAGGCACCGCATCACAATAGGTTAATAGCAGAAGGGCCATAGCTCAGTGGCAGAGCATCTGCCTTGCATGCAGAAAGTTCCAGGTTCTCTCCTTGGCATGCTGCAAAGGACTCCGGGACGGAAACCCTGGAAAGCTGCTGCCAGTCAGCATAGACAGTACTGAGCTAGATGGACCAGTGGGTTTGACTCAGTATAAGGCAGCTCCCTATGTATCCTATTAAAGGGGCCATAGCTCAGTGGTTCTGCACATGCATAGCATGAAATACACCCCAAGTTCAATCCTTGGTGTCTCCAGGTAGAGTTGGGAATGTCCCCAAGTCTGAAACCCTGGAGAGCCTTCTGCTATGTACAACCCTGTGCTAAATAGACCAAGGGTCTGACTTGGTATAAGGCAGCTTCCTATGTTACAGGAAGTTGTCTGATAATGGTCTGCTGGGCCATGTAGCCCAGAACTGTTGAAGAAGAAGAAGAAGAAGAAGAAGAAGAAGAAGAAGAAGAAGAAGAAGAAGAAGAAGAAGAAGAAGAAGAAGAAGAAGAAGAGTAGTTTGGATTTGATATCCCGCTTTATCACTACCTGAAGGAGTCTCAAAGCGGCTACCATTCTCCTTTCCCTTCCTCCCCCACAACAAACACTCTGTGAGGTGAGTGGGGCTGAGAGACTTCAAAGAAGTGTGACTAGCCCAAGGTCACCCAGCAGCTGCATGTGGAGGAGCGGGGACACGAACCCGGTTCACCAGATTATGAGTCTATAGCTCTTAACCACTACACCACACTGTGTATGGCAAAGTGAATGGCAGTGGTTCTCCATGCCCTCAGAAAGGAGTCATTCATTTCTAGCCGTGCATGGAGATGCTGGGAACTGAACCTGGGATCTTCTGTGTGCCAAAGTGCACTACACAGAGTTGCATCATAATCACAAGGATTACACTGTGAGCCTTGACCCACTTGCTAGGCAGGAAGTTTCCCTGTCTTTATTCAAAGCATTTACAGTCTGTACCACTTTCCATCATGAACAATCCCAAACGAAAAGCAATTAACAAATAGTATATTTTGAAAACGGTATATTCTAGTGAGTACGACAAGGTTGTATATTGTCTCCCTGCTTATTTAACTTATATGCAGAATTCATCATGCGAAAGGCTGGACTAGATGAATCCCAAGCTGGAATTAAGATTGCCGGAAGAAATATCAACAACCTTAGATATGCAGATGACACAACCTTGATGGCAAGTGAGGAAGAATTAAAGAACCTTTTAATGAGGGTGAAAGAGGAGAGCGCAAAATATGGTCTGAAGTTCAACATCAAAAAAACCAAGATCATGGCCACTGGTCCCATCACCTCCTGGCAAATAGAAGGGGAAGAAATGGAGGCAGTGAGAGATTTTACTTTCTTGGGCTCCTTAATCACTGCAGATGGTAACAGCACTCACGATATTAAAAGACGCCTGCTTCTTGGGAGAAAAACAATGACAAACCTAGACAGCATCTTAAAAAGCAGAGACATCACCTTGCCGACAAAGGTCCGTATAGTTAAAGCTATGGTTTTCCCAGTAGTGATGTATGGAAGTGAGAGCTGGACCATAAAGAAGGCTGATCGCCGAAGAATTGATGCTTTTGAATTATGGTGCTGGAGGAGACTCTTGAGAGTCCCATGGACTGCAAGAAGATCAAACCTATCCATTCTTAAGGAAATTAGCCCTGAGTGCTCACTGGAAGGACAGATCGTGAAGCTGAGGCTCCAATACTTTGGCCACCTCATGAGAAGAGAAGAATCCTTGGAAAAGACCTTGATGTTGGGAAAGATGGAGGGCACTAGGAGAAGGGGACGACAGAGGACGAGATGGTTGGACAGTGTTCTCGAAGCTACGAACATGAGTTTGACCAAACTGCGGGAGGCAGTGCAAGACAGGAGTGCCTGGCGTGCTATGGTCCATGGGGTCACGAAGAGTCGGACACGACCAAACGACTAGACAACAACAACAAAGTGAGTCGGACAATTGGTCTATCTAGCTCAGAATTGTCTATACTGACTGGCAGGAGCTCTCCATGGCACTTCCCCCCATACCTGGAGGTGCTGTGGATTGAATCTGCATGTAAAGCAGATGTTCTATCACTGAGCTACGACCCTTCCTCTAATTTGCTTTGTTATTTCATTTGTAGATTATTACCCATGAAACATCCTGAAGTGATTTGACAATAAAACAGATAAATCAAAACTCGTAAAATAGGATTTCCCTCGCTTACTAGCCACATAAATTCCAGACCCACTAAAACACCCTTACCTCAGTAGGTACATCCGTCATACTCTGAATTAAGACCTGTTAAAATCAATGGACTTAAGTCTATTGATTTTAATGGGTTTAACACAGAGTATGATTTAGTTGGATACCGCCCAAAGTTTTGTAGTCTTGTGATCTCCCTGGAAAGGGAAATCTCAGCTGAGCCATGAAGTTCATTGTGTAACCCTAGGAACATAAGAAGCAGCAGTGGAGCATGTGCCTGCTGCCCAGGGCAGGCGTGCTCCTGAGGGGCACAGGGCACGGAGGGTGCCCTCCCAGGCGTGGGATAGAATCATAGAGTTGGGAGAGACCACAAGGGCCATCCAGTCCAACCCCCCGGCCAAGCAGGAAACATCATCAAAGCATTCTTGAAAGATGGCTGTCAAGCCTCCACTTAAAGACTTCCACAGAAGGAGACTCTTTGGATAGCTGCTTGGGTGCATGGAGCGACCCACCCCTCTCAGTGAAGACACCCAGGGCGGTCCACCCCCACCGCACCTCCCTTCCTGCACCCCTGATAAGAAGAGTACTGCTGGATCAGGCCAAAGTCCCACCAAGTCCAACATCCTGCTCTCACAGTGCTCAACCTGATTCCTGTGCGAAGCCCACAAGTAGGAACTGTGTGCTGTAGTACTCTTCCCCACTTGTGCATCCCAGCCAAGTAGAATTCAGAGGCATGCTGCCTCCAATAGTGGCAGGAGAACTTAACCATCAGGTCTAATAGACTTTGATAGCCTTTCCCTCCTCCATTGACTTGTCTAAGCTTTTAAAGTCATCCTAGCCCTTGTGGGAGCAAATTCCATCGTTCAACTTTTGTTCACTCCAGGAGCCATTATTACGAGAGATGACTATCCACTTTCTCCACACTGCAGAATTTTATATGCCCCTATCATGTCCCCACTTACCTTCTTTTTCTAGAGTAAGAAGTTTCACCATTCCTCAAGGGGGAGTTGCTCCAACCTCTTGATCATTTCCTGAACCTTCTCCAGCTCTACAGTATCTTGGTTGAGATACAGCAACCTGAACTGTACACAGTATCTGGAGGGATATACCCAGCCTCATATAACCAACAGGTTTAATTAACGCATTAAGGGATTATGACCATAAAGTAAGCTGCCCTGCCAAGCTTAGTTAGGTCACACACCCCTCACTTGGGATGAACGGCTACCAAACCCTTTGTTATCCTGCTTCCCACCATGTGACCCCTACCAAAAAACCCTGGCTCTTCTGTGCCATGAGGTATGTTTCCCCTCCAAGAATGGCTGTCCAACTGCACCGTCACCTTCTAGTGCCTGCGTTCCCAGGGACTAGGAGGTAATTTGACCCACCCACACCCCATTATTCCGCAGGTGAGTCGGCTGCCCAAGTGCGGCAGGAACCCTGGTCCACGTGTCCTTCACATCTTCTGCTGCATATGGGCCTGGCATGGCTCCTTCTGAGATGCTGGAGGTGTCTGGGGTAGCACTGGAATTGGGATTTGAGGGTATTTAGGTAAAGAGGAGTAATCCTGGCTTGAGTCTGGATTAGGCATGACAATCAGTTACTGGTCCATAAATGTACCTGTCATCTTATTCCATGACTGTTAAGCTTATTGAGGAGCCTTGGAACCTTCTCTTGTGCGCTCTCTCTCTCTCTCTCTCGCATGCATACACACACGCACACACACACACGCACACACACACACACACACACACACACACAAAGCCTAACCAACCTCACTGGGTTGTTGAACTGATGAAATGTAGGGGGAGGCTGTGTATGCTGCCTTGAGTTCCTTGGAGGAAGGATTCCAGATATGGTGCTATTGCTAGGAAGATGTGCCTTCAATGTACAGTGGTACCTCGGTTTGCGACCACAATCCATTCCGTGGAGCCGGTCGCTCCCCAAATCGGTCGCTCGCTGAAGGCACGCTTCTGCGTGTGTGCAAAGCGCCAATAGAGCATTTCTGCGCACGCACACACTGCGCAGATGATAATTATTATTATTATTATTATTATTATTATTATTATTATTATTATTATTATTATAATTTATTATTTATACCCCGCCCATCTGGCTGGGCTTCCCCTGCCACTCTGGGCAGCTTCCAACAAACATTAAAATACACCAAATATCATAGATTAAAAACTTCCCTAAACAAGGCTGCCTTTAGGTATTTTCTAAATGTCAGGTAGTTGTTTATCTGACCTCTGATGGGAGGGTGTTCCACAGGGCGGGTGCCACTACCGAGAAGGCCCTCTGCCTGGTTCCCTGTAGCTTTGTTTCTCGCAGTGAGGGAACCGCCAGAAGGCCCTAGGCGCTGGACCTCAGTGTCTGGGAAGAACAATGGGGGTGGAGACGCTCCTTCAGGTATACTGGACTGATCACTTCTGCACATCCAAGCGCTGCGGAACCCGGATGTAAACACTTCCGGGTCCACAGTGGTTGGAAACTGAAGCGGTCGCAAACGGAGACGGTCGCAAACCGAGGTTTGACTGTACCTTCAAGTCCACAGGAGTAAACGTAAGAGAAAATAATGTGCTTCTCTCTAGAAAAGGGGCACTTTGAGAAAAACCATCAGATCAAAAAAGAAATCTTAAACCCAACTGTGAATGTTTTTTTAAAAAAAATGACGTCAGGTAAAATAAGTTTGCAAACATAAATTAGAAGTGGTTCACCCAGTAGAGTCAAACATGAGTTTCCCTGAAGCAGGTTTACTGCTTCTTACCTGGAGAAGGGTGAGTCAGCAAGTGGTGTATATGTACCATGCTCAGGTCTCTGGTCAGAAAGAAGCTATGAATCTTCCCCTCAGACTGCTGAGACACTGGCATTTCAATCCCCCGCCTTCCTGCACTGGGCAAGCCACTTATGTTTTTAATCCAACAGATGCAATTAAAATTACCAGCTCAGCAAATTATTAAGTGGCAGCAACTTGCTTCGAGATTCATACGGAGCAGCAGAAATCCAAGAATCAAATAAGCATTACGTGTGAGGAGCAAAAGAAAGGAAGACTGAACATGCCAAATTTCAATCTACGCGGCTAATTATATTTTATAAACACAAGTTATAATATTCTGTGCTATAAGCAAGAGTTATTAAAATTATCTATTATCAAATCTGTGAAAGGTCTGTGAGCGCTTCAAAAGATTATTGAGCCCAAGCCCTTCTTTGAATAATATCAGTCCTTGACAATTTAAACACAAATGGAACAAATGGCTTTGGAATCTGGAAAATGCATCATCAGTGTGAGAGATGGAAAACAGAGGAAAAGCAAGTATATATTCCAAACTGGAAAATAGAACTCTAATCTTAAAAAAAAATTGCTGGTGTTCAAAATTTTGGATTTTTAGACACAGGTATCCATATCCAAATATGAGTGAGAATTCAAAATAAAAATCAGTTTAATTTTAAGTCATTGCATTCTTTCCTTTCTTTCCTTATTTTTTATTTTGCTTCACATTGATTTGTCCTTTCGTTATTGCGTGATTTCTATAAATGCTGGTTGGGAGTGAAATGCTGGTTTCTCCCTGCATGCCCCCCATGTCACATCTGATCTCCTGATGCTGTACTTTGTAATAAAAGGGTGGAGAGCCTTTTCCAGTCTGGGGACCAGATACCCATCTTGGTCACTTTCCAAGGGCCACATCCCAAAGGTGGGTGGGGCCAGAGACAAAAGTGGGCAGAAACCGAGAAATGGAATTATTCAAAGATTTTTTTTAATAATATAGAATAATATACATATGCAATGGTGTCCTAAATGTAAAGAAATGTTACCGTTGTACAGTAGGCTAGTTTCTACGTACAGGCTCACATACCAATCTCTGTCCTCCATCCAGACATGAAAGAGGCATCGAGGACATATTCCAGCCAGGCAAAAAACACCTGAAGCAAGGCCACAGAGGGGTGGGGCTTGGAGAGTTGCATTTGACCCACAAGTCTGAGGTTCCCCATCCATGCTGCAGTACACCTGTGGTTTCTGAATGCTGATCACACAACAAGGTGGCATAAGCTAGAGCACAAGGGAGTCAAAGCGGGGGGAGGTTTATAAAGACAGAACAAAAGAAAATGTTTGATAAAATGCAAATAACAAGTCCCACGGGATATTTTATGAATGCATTGCATTTCAATCCCACCTTTGCTCTGTGATGGAACTCATAGGTGAGGTCCCCAGGTAGTCTCTCCTGCAGGTACAGGCAAGACCTAGGTGGGCTTTGATGCAGCAAGACGACTGCATCATGCACCGTCCCCATGTGCACTGAAAGTAAGTCTCTGGTTCAGGGCCACCACCTTTCTTTCTCCGAAGCCAGCAATCAAAGAAGGGGACCAGAATTTCCTCACCTGGGCCATCCCCCCAAAAGAAATAACTTGTCCGTTTAATTTAGTTTCTCTGGTTTGTGAACCATGAGCATTTCAATGGGTCATTGAGCCACTGGCAGGAGGCAGAGGCACACCCAGTGTCAAGACGCCCTGCCGCCCCGTCATCAAAGTCAGAGGAGACTTGGGGACAGCCACGTTCATAGGGAAAGTGATCCAGAGTCAGCAAAATGCTCTGCCTTCAGGTAAGAGTCGGGTTTCTTCTAGGGATCTTTCTTCTCTGTGCTAAGCACTTTTTGAATTTTGCTGCAGGGTAACCTAAGAATGCCTATGGAACGATTAATTTTGCAGATCAGCGGGGACGTGCATTTTAAAACGGGGATTTTTTTTGCAATAAATAAGTATATCCTGTTGCAGTGGGGAGTGCTCCCTGCTCTAGATTGCAGCAGCTCCATATCATTCTCCTCCCACTCAGTTCTCCATACTGCCCCCCCACACACACACACCACACAACTGTCAATCAGCATGCCCAGTCCTAATTTTGCTGTTTTAGTCCCACCTCCCCATCAAGAGTGTGTTTTTCTCCCCTTTTTAACTTTAGGGGTTCCCTGGGCCTCCTCCCACCTCCTCCCTTAGGTGTGAAATGAGCTTCCTTTGGCTACATAAGGACCAGCGCTTGTGGGCTTTCCATTGGGGCATCTAGGTGGCCACTGTGAGAACAGAATGCAGGACTAGATGGGTTCCCTTTGGGCAAGCTCTATTTTAATTGTTGGTTCTAAACATCTTTTGATGTATTTTAATTCTTGTTTTTAACTGGTAGTTTTTATCACTTTGCATTTTATAATGTTGTAAGCCATCTCGAATCCCAGCTTCGGAGAAAAACAGGATAGAAACACACTAAATAATAATAATCTAACAACCAAACTCTTCTCAGCCCCGGAAGTTCTTCCTTCTTGTTTTGTAGTTCCCTGTTCCATATAAAGATCATTATATTGATACCAAAGATCAGATTGATCCCAGATTGATCCCAGCAGATCAGAGGTCCAGTTGCTCTCAGTTTTCCACAGCAGAGGCGATTAGGGCAAAATAGTAACTTCCGACCCCACTTTGTTCCAGTTGCCTTGTTCCGCCCCCTCAGGGTAATGCAGCTGGTGGGTCAGTATAACCAACCCTACTATCCACCTGTCTATGTACAAAGGGGAAAGGAAGGTGTTTCCTTCTGTTTTCCTTACGAGATTCTTTTTCGCACCCAAACTGTGACTGTCATGCTAGATCAAATTGCCTGGGTGCATCTTTCTACTGCGCCTGGAGGCAACACTCCAGGTGAGTCATGTTCTTATTTTCCCAGGAAGATACACCCAATTTGTTAAACACATGGATTTGCAGGTTGTGCAAAGACCTGGAGGGACTAAAAGAGCTAAACAAACTGGGACAAGCAGCAGCTCGCTTAGGAGGAACTGACCCTTTTAAAGATGGATAAAAACACTGTTTGCTTTAGTGACCACTGCCTGTTGTTTTGCAAAGGCCAAATCTGGTCCACCAGGTATTTGGACCTAGAAAAGTAGCAGTGAACCTCCAACCCATGGACCCCATTTTGACCCACCAGACTATTTTGACCCAGGCACACCCACCTGACTTATGCCTGATGCAAGATATATGGGGCAAGAGGGGGACACATGAAGATGTGGCTGAGCCCAAAGCGGTCTTGCACCTGCAGTTCCTGAGGAACAGCTGCACAAGGCCTGCAAAGCACGTGCGTGGGGCTTTGCAAGATCACTGGAGCTGGCAAAGCACAATGCCTTTGGCAACACAGGTTGGTTTCAAACGCCATAGGCAAAAACAGGTTGCCTGATTCTGTGTTGCTATCAGGTGATTGGCTGGTGTGTGGAAGATAAGGACTATCCAGTTACCACACCTAGCCTAGATGAAGGCCAAGGGGCAGCAGCAGCACCCAGGTGCCCCATCACCCTGGCATGAGCACATGAACCCAAGAAGCTGCCTCGATATAGGTCAGAACCATTGGTTTATCCAGCTCAATATTTTCTGCACTGACTGGCAGTAGCTCTCCAGAGTTCCAGGCAAGCCTTTTTCCCACCCGCACCTGGAGATGCCAGGGATTGAGCCGTCCACTATTATATGTAGAAGCTGCCTCGATACAAGTCAGAACCATTGGTCTCTACTATTATAAGAGTGTCCCCCAAAGTAGCCATCTAGTCCATCCCCAAGGCCAGTCACCTGTCTATCACATCTACTGCCACACCTGCTAGTGTAAAGAAGAAATGGGGTTGCATGCCATCTGCATATTGATGACAATTAACTCCAAATCCCCACATGACCCCACTCAGCATGTTGCTGTTAAACAGCATGGGAATAAAACTGACCCCTTTGGCACCTCACATTGGAGGGAGAAGAGTAGCATTCCCCCCCCCCCCACAAGCACCACCTTCTGGAGACAGTGTTGCAAGCAGTACCCCATCTTGGTTAGTTGGCTTACTGGTTACAGAATTAACCCTTAAGTTACAAACAGAGTGATCTCTGCTGTTGCACTTCCAACACATACATGGTGCGACGTCAATCAAGGCCACCCCACTCATTCCTGTTTCATTTATTTCCTTTTCCAGCTCTTGTTGCCCTAGCCTCAAGTTGAGAAAATGAACTGGGACTCATTCCAAGAACTTGTGAGTGGTGTGAACAAGTATTCCACAGGTCTGGGGCGTGTGTGGCTCACGGTGGTCTTCATCTTCCGTTTCCTTGTCTACACAGTGGCAGCTGAGCATGTCTGGTCCGATGACCAGCAAGACTTCATGTGCAACACACGTCAGCCTGGCTGCACCAATGTCTGCTATAACCAGTCCTTTCCCATCTCTCACATACGTTTCTGGGCCTTCCAGCTTATCCTGGTGACATGCCCTTCTCTTTTCGTCCTCATGCATGTGGCCTATTGGAAAACCAAGGAGCAGAAGTGCCTGGAAAGGGCAAGAGAACACTTCCATCCACAGTACCCCAACCCCAGGAAGAAGTGTGGAGGCCTGTGGTGGACCTACCTACTCAGCCTCCTTGCCAAGGCAACTGTGGATCTCACCTTCCTCTACATCTTCCACTGCCTATATCCCAACTTTGATCTTCCAAGGGTGGTGAAGTGTGCTGTGGTTCCCTGTCCCAACGTGGTTGACTGCTTCATTGCTCGGCCTACAGAGAAGAAGCTCTTCACTTATTTCATGGTAGCCACTGCCATACTATGTGTCATTCTCAACCTCTGTGAGATGGCCTACCTTGTAAGCAAGAGTTGCAAGAAGCCTGCAGCATCAGCAAACCTGAGACAGAAGCTCACCTTTCATTTCAATAACACAGGAAAACCACTCCCATTAACAAGTCAGTGAGACCAATTGGGAATTCTCAGGGCTGGATTAAGTCATTTAGAGGCTCTAAGCACTGAAAATATTGTGGTGTGCAGGGGTCCCCCCCTCGTACTTCAAAATAAAGTCTTATTTTTCAAAATGGCACAAAACTAAGACTGCTTCTTTCTAGATTTTCTAACTGCAAAAATTCTGGAAAATTTTACAGGCGCTGACTCCACAAAGTATGTCCGTACACAGCAGGGAAAGTGAATCATGTCTGTACTGACACATATGTTGTTGTGGGAGAGGTTTTTTTATTCTTCTCAGCTGAGAAAAAGAGCAATTTGCCAAGCAGTTGGCAATAATCAAAGTTGGAAAAATGCATCGTGTGATATCTACATTTGGAAATATACATTGTACTCTATCTTTTATGAAGCTCAATGTGACTGAATTTCATTTTTCTTGTTTCATTAAACTTTGCACACATAGAACAGTGGAACTGCCTTAGTTCTCCACAGAGATTCCTGTTCATGTCAACAGGGAGTCAACTAGCTTTTGGGAGCCTTGTGAATTTTTCTCGTCAGATATCATGTAGAAAAGAAAATCAGGCTTATGCTTTTTAGTGCACTTCACCTCTCCTCTTCATATTAGCCTCAAATGTATCAATTATAGCAGAGTAAGCAGATAGTGAAATCTGTCTCTAAGATGCAATGCTTGGTGTGCTGCCATCAACTGCTTCTTTCTTTCCTAGTTCTCCTGTGGGACTGGGCTTCTTTGTAGTCGACACCAGGCAAGATACATTTTGATGTTTTCAATTCTTTTGAAATCATTCCTCAAAGTGTGTAAGTGGTTGCTAATGATTGACAGATGTCTGCACATATTTTCAAAACCATCTTTTTTTCCTTGGAGAGCTTGGCTTGTGCGGTGAGAGTGCGGTAAAATTTCACTCCACGTGGTCATCATGAATACAAACATTAGTTCTTGCATGTGCCTCTGCATGTGCCCCAAAGGAAGTATTGGGAATATATTTCGAAACATGATCATTGCCCAAATATTTTTAAGGGCTACCCATCAGCGTCTTGAAGAAGAGAGAAAAATGTATAAAGTAACTGGACTGTTGAGGAAACAAATTGCTGCCATCAGACAACTAAGAGAGTGTACAGCACATACACCCTTGTGCAAATTAATTGAAACAAACAATGTAGTTTATTGTACAAAACTCACATATGCGTACATTAGTAACAGATATGACCTCCGCTATTTTTAAGCAGCATTTGAACATGGTTTGGCCTGGGGTCTACTAGTTTCGAACAGTCACTGTTGATTTTTTTGGATCCCTGTACCATACTTGAATCAACGCATGAGTGAGCTTCTCCATGGCCGTACAGTCTACAGCACGGAGGCGACTTTTGCATATAGCCCACAAATTCTCAATGGGATTTACGTCCGGGGAATTCCCTGGCCAATCAAGTACCTGTATTTGCTGCTCTGTCATGAATTTCTTCACCACTTTTGATGTGTGACAGGGGGCTGGGTCCTGCTGCAATATCCCAGTACTGTCAGGATACCTCTTTTCCAGCTCTGAAATAACTCTCTTTTGTAGAACCTCAATATATTGTGGCGAGCGTATCATTCCTTCTATTGACTGCAGGCTTCCGACACCATAATGATCAACTGACTTTTTGTTGAGTACAGGATTACAAGTAAGATAGAAAACATGCTTTGTTTCAATTAATTTGCACAAGGGTGTAGTATGACACCCCTGGTTTAGATGGGGATAAGTAATCAAAAGAGAACTGAAATATGGGGGGAAGAGTGTGTAGTGAAGCCAAAAAAACGCTCAACAACTTTTCTGTCCAGATTTTCACTGCTTGAAATATGGCAACCCTAGGTAGAAGCTGGCTTTATGTACAAAAGCAAACTTTTCATTCACCACTCCACCTCTTTTTGCTTCTGGCTCTGCCCACCATTGTCACGTGGCCCTTGGAAGGTGGCTCAGAAGGGAATATGACCTTTAGGCTGAAAAGGGCCCCCCAACCCCAGATTTAAATTTATAATGATCGCTCCCCACATCAAATGGGGGCGCCTTTTGCATGATCATGCGCAGCCCCCTGGATCTCAGTGTGGTTCCTGGTAGTTCGGGCCGGCTTCATCCTCCCCAGGCCGGATACCTGGAGGTCTCCGCCTACTCAGCCACTCGCCCAATCCCACCTGGGGAGGCGTTGCCAGGGGATCGGCCAGGTAATGGGAGGGACCGCCCTGCCCACACAACAAAAGGTGAATCTTACCTGCAAAGCATCAGTTGGCTCCAGAGCTTCTCCCACCCTGCCCTCCCTCAGTTAAGTCTTCTTTTGCAGGTTAACCTCTTCTCCACAGGTACGCAGGCACTGCTATGTTAGGGTCGCTGTTGAAGGGCCAGAAAGGAATTTTCCTGCATTGGCAGGTTTTGCCTTTCCCACAGCAAAACGTCACAACTTTGGCGGTTTCAGGCCTTGAGCGGAATCCTTCAGTCTATCTTCCTAAATGGTGGGGGGCGTGAAGCGTGACCCATGCCCCCTTGCGGCAGTGATCTCAGGGTTCCCCGTTAAAGGGGTCTTAAGGGGAGGCATTGGCCATACGCCGAGAGGCTGTCATTGCTCTCCCCTCCAATGGCGGCAAAACGGGGGGTGGGCTCTCTGCTTGAACATATGTTCTCCAGAGCCAGCCCAATCCCCACACATTCTGGATAACCCTGATGTCTCCCAGATCCCCAGCTGGGGACTGGGAAGGCTAAACGCCCAATGCCTGAGCCAAGGTCTCCCTACATCTGAAACATAATAAAGTTGTGGCCAATTTTAATCCTATAGCATGTTCTCTTGAGTCATTATTCTGCTCGGGGGTCTCCTGGGGTTGGGGGGACTCCGCCTGTCCACCCAAAGACAATGCTCCAAGCTCAGATGAACTGGTAAAAAAGGCAAGCATAAAATATTGGCTTCCATTCGAAGGAGCAGAAACAACTATTTATGTATGCGACAATAGCAGCACAGATACTACAAGATAAAATCCCGATCAGAGACAAATGGCTGATGAAGATGATGGACTACACCGAAATGGCAAAATTGACCAGGAAAATCAGAAACCAGGAAGAGAAGAATTTCAAGAAGGAATGGGGAAAATTTATAATGTATTTAAGAGAACACTGTAAACAACTAAAAACATTGGCAGGATTTGAGTAATGCTTGTAATGTACAAAAAGCTGTGGTAAATGGACTATTTAAAAAATGGAGAAAATAAGTGAAGCAGTTGGGGGGATTGATAATGGTAACCATGGAAGGGCGGAGGGGAGTCGAAGGATTGATGTTGATGTTTAGTGCTTCAATTTAAATTTGTTCTGGAAAATTTAATAAGTATATACACATATTGGCTTGCAACCACAGGACTCAAGTCAGACGGGAGGCAGGCTTGTATGTGGGTCTAACTGGGCTGGGGGTCAGGGACTATCACCTTATCTGCTCTAGGCCATTTCACTTGAGAATATTCCTTGCTGGTCTGGATGCTTTCCTTGCAGATCCCCATGTTTAGACAGAACTGGGTGGTCGACTACAGGTTCCTTGGCATAAGAGGCAACCAGTGGCTCTGCTGGTCCTTTATCCTGTTCCCACACTGGCCAACCAGATGCCTGTGGAAAACCCAAGAACATGACAACCTCCCCTCCTGCGATTTCCAGCAACTGGTACTCAGGAGCAATTTCTGCCTCCAGCAGTGGAGGGCATCGTCTGAGTTGAAGTGTGGAAAGTTGATTACAAGCAAAAAAAAATTGGGGGAGGGGGAAATCCCTTGGAAAGAAGGTCTGAAGAGTTGGGAGCAACTCCACTAACTGTGATGAGAGAGAAGGAGAGGCAAATTGTGCTTCTGAATTATCTTTTGCCCCATTTGGTGGGGGGGGGCAGAAGGGGGTGTAAAGAAGGGGAAAGCTACACCTCTTTCTGTTAAGAGTTGCTGCAAGAAGAATCGCTGATCCGGACCTTGTGCAGAGAAGAAATGAACACTCCCCACTACAAAAAAAGAGGGGGGAAAGAGCTGCAAAGCTTAATGGCAGAACAGTCCTAAAATAGTTTGCAAATAAACATTACAAAATACAAACTAGCACATTGTTCTTTAACAGCAAGCAATGCAATCCAGTCTTGTCTTTAGTCCTTAATACAGTTCAATAAACTTTCCTGTCGCTGGTCCCAGAGAGAGATCCTAAGCAACTTGCTTGCTCCACAATGCTGAGCTGAACCACTGCTGCTGGTGGTGGTGGTTCTCTTGACTGACTTAAATGCTGAGTTCTTAGGTTTCATCATCCCGTTGTGAGAGATCACTCGGGTTGACAGTGATGGGTCAAACCTCTCCTGCCTAATGCAAACTTCTCTACATAAGTTTACAAACACAGACAACAAATAAGCCAATGAAACAATAGAAACGAAGAAGAAGAAGAAGAAGAAGAAGAAGAAGAAGAAGAAGAAGAAGAAGAAGAAGAAGAAACAGTTTACAATTATACCCAAATTAAAATAACCACCAACCCCAACTAAACATTTAACAAACACCAACCCGCCAAAATTAGAACCATTTAAAACATTTTAAAACATTTTAGCCAGTTGCCTCAACCCAAAAGTTGTTCCAGCAATGTCCCTCTGGCCTCCCAAGAGCCTCTTCTGGATGTTCAAGGTGAGTCTGGGCTCTGCCCCCTAGGCCAGGTGGAAATGGGCCTGGCAGCATTTGCCCTTCTTTCACATCATGCAGTTGCGTGCCATCTTTGCAGAGTGGGCGCTCATTAGAATTTGCAGTCCTCCTTCCTGTGCCTGAAAGAGAGGGAGGCCACCCTGTTTTCCCTTCTCCCCTGAAAGGCTGGGCCAGTATGGTTGGTAGTGAATGGTACAAGCCTGCTGTATTAGACCCACGTCCACCTTGTCCAAAGAATTGACCAGGCCACCCCTGGCCAAACAGAAATCCAATACTTTATGGATCAGGATGGCAGCTCCTTAAAGTGTTGGTGGCCGTCCTCCCCCTGAATGTATTTCATCTCTTAGTTAATGAACTGATTGGACGTGACAAGAGCAAGATGGATTGGGCTTATGAAAACCACCATGGCCCAGTGTATTCTTAATGAAATGCCTGCTCATTGCTTTGGTGTATTTAAGTCATGTTAAGACAGGCTGAATTACTGAAACGTGCTCAGGTTACATAAAGAGCTAATTGGCTGCATTTGCTCTTTCCCAGCTGCCCTGGACAAACCTGTTCTGAGGATTAAATGCAGAGTTTCAGCCAATTCCCACCTTTGAGAGACTGCAATGCAGAAAATTGGAAGAAGGGTTATTAGAGACGTTCTCTTCCCCCAGCCCCCCAAAATGATTACATTACAAAACCTGCCAAATGTATTTCCTTGCGATGGGAAAAATATGTTCAGCATTTTGCCTTCAGAAGGGAGGGGAAGGATCGAAATGCACGTACATCAGCCTAGAGCAGACCGAGGGACACGGTGCGTGTGCCAGCTTACAACTTTACAATGGGGTGGAGTACATGTCTAATACATTCATCATGAGTAAGTGGCTGGCAAACACCTGGAAAAAAAATCTCTGGCAGAATGGCATGCATGTAAAGGGGGATGCACTCAGGGATTATTTCGAGGATCATCTTTAAAGACAGCAGAAAAACAAAAACTACACACAGTAGATCCTGAAATCAGGAAACTCCAACAATGCAACCAGGATACAGTTTAGAAACAAAAGAACATAACAAGAGCCCTTGCGGAACAGAGCAGAGGCCCTGTTGTCAGAATCATAGAGCTGTAGAGTTGGAAAGGACCGCTAGGGTCATCTAGCCCAGTCCCTGGCAGTGCAGCTAAAAAGTCCAGAGGTAGCATTATTATCAATTACGGTGGGGTGGAAGGTTCACAGGCTATGAAGGACTTGCTCACAAATTCATTGACAGCTGCACGAGTTATTATAGCTAGGAAGTGGAAGGGGCAAGGTGAATATAAAATGGAAGAATGGTATAAAGAGGTGGGGGGTATAGCTATTAATGATAAATTAACATGTGCCATTAAAGTAAGACGGGGAATATGCAGGGGAAATGATTTTGAGGCGATATGGAAGGTATTTGTAGAATTTGTAATGTTAAAACGGAAAGGGATCAAACCGCAAGAGGTGTTGAAATTTTGGGAGGTTGGATAGTTACAATGGAATGGTCTCCGGCGGGGGGTATTCTTATTTATTTATTTATTATTATTACTTTGTCTAAATTTTAAAAAATGAAGGAGGAGGAGGAGGAGGAGGAGGAGGAGGAGGAGGAGGAGGAGGAGGAGGAGGAGGAGGAGAAGAAGAAGAAGAAGAAGAAGAAGAAGAAGAAGAAGAAGAAGAAGAAGAAGAAGAAGAAGAAGAAGAAGAAGAAGAAGAAGAAGAAGAAGAAGAAGATAACCTAATGGAAAGCATCCAGACAGTAAAAAAGGGGTCACAGCTAAATAATCTCTAACAGATGGCCATCCAACTGCTATTTAAAAACCTCCAATGAAGGAGGGTCCACCATAGTTAAAATGAAAAGAACAAAACAATAAGCCCCCTCCCACAAACACAAAGGCTGTAGAATATTAATCAGCCAAAGGCCTGGTTGAAGGGGACCGTTATCTCTTGGCCCAATAGCCACAATAGACCGTCTATCTGTGTGAATGCACAGCAACGAAGATAGTAAACCAGAGTGTTTTATAAATGGATGTAAGAAAAGGAAACTGTTCTGAGGAATCCCAGCAGATAAACTGATTTTCAGATCACCGGTTAATTTGAGTGCAGGTGTTCTAAGGGCTGCATGAAGTTAAATGAAGTTTTCACACTTTCCTTTTGTTGCATCATTTGACAAAAAAAAGTTGCCACAGCAAATATTGCATGCTGAACTTTCCCTGCATGCAAGGTGGGTCAGTGAGTAACAACTCATTTCTGTTAAACAATTGGATGTCCTTTTCCCTGTCTCACTTTGCTCTGAGTCAGCAGACAAACCTCAAGCAAAGAGGTGATGAGACTCAAAAGTGACTGGAGCAGAGATGGGGAAATCTGTCCCTTTCATGCATCTCCCATAACTCCATTCTGTTCCATTTCCACACTAATCTGAGAATTCAAACAAATACTCCCCATATAAATGCTTAAAGTGCAGGGATGGGTGAAACTGGTACAGTAATTGGATTTCTCTTGATTTCTCATTTTTTTCCATTTTATGTTCAGTTCTCCATTTTTCCACACCAGCTTGCAATTTTTTTAAGTCCTCATGAAAATGCATCAGCATTTTAATCAAATTTCTCCCAATTTACACATATTTGGATGTGCATATGCAATTTTTCCTAATATACACATTTTACTGAATGTAATGCATATTATGTATGTCATTTTCACAAATACAATCTATGCATTTTTAAACCACTTTCCAGTTTCATTACCATCAAGCAGGTGTAAACTGCTTTGATTTTTTTTTAAAAAAATGAAACATTGGTTTACAAATATCTTTATGAACAAGGTTGTGAACTATATAACTAAATAACTAAATAAATCTTATGGACACTTTAGTTGGCTGGGAAAGTGCATTGCAAAATTCACAAAAGGTTCTGGTTCTCGTTTCGGTTCTCGTTGTTTTGGAAAATGTAAATTATAATGTTTGCCTATAAGTGACGACTGAGCTGAATTTATCCCTCATCCCTAACTATATATTTGCATGTCCATTTTGATACATTTCCTGACACCCGCAAAGTTCTTGAGCTTTTTTTAGGAGGATCCCAAAATTGTCAAGCTTTTTTTGGGAACAAACCTAAATTGTTCAGACTTCCCACACAAATAGTGATTTTTAGCTTTTGGAGCTATTTCCACCATACAGCCAGGTTTTCCCTGACATTTTGCCAGTTCAGCAAAAATCCCCCCATGCCATTTTTACACCCAAAACCAGGACATGTCAGGAATTTTCCTGATGTATGGCAAGCCTACATCTAAACTGACAAGAGCTGTGTCACACATTTGCAGAAACATAAAATTTAGCTAGACCGTGTCTGGTATACTAGACAGAACCTGGTTGCAAATCAGGTGCAAATTAGCTTGTTGTATACAAAAAAAATCACAAAGATTCAACACCTTAAGCATCTTCAGATGCAACCCTCCATCCACCTCCCCGCCCCCCCCCCACTGCCTCTTCTCTTCTGCCTGACCAAGGGATGGGGGAGAAATTTGGTTTGCTTGACATCTTAATGTAAATCTACCTAATTCACTCTTCCCAAAACAATGCAGCTATCCTTCAAAATTCACACCTGTGTCAGTTTTGTGATACTGTTCTCCAGCCCCAAAAGTGCACATTTGAAGAAAGTGTGCATGTAAATGTATATATGTTAATGAAAATAGCATACAAAAATGTATTACATTGGGGAAAAATGCTTGCAAAAATGTGGTTGATCATGCAAAAATGAAACATGTATATTTTGTGAAATGTGCACTAAAATGCTGAGAAATTATCATGAAGAGTGTCTGTTGGGGGGGCGTTGAGAAATGTCCCTATTTTCATCTGAGGAATGAATATTGGAGGGCATGCGTGCCAGCCTGAATAGAGAGGCAACGCTTTATATGGTATGGCATGAAATGTGAAAGTGGGACTGAAGCAGAAGCAAGGTCTGCATTCGTGAGTTCCGTAGGGCTGTGTAAAGTAACTTTTGGATAGTAAGAGAGCTACTATTAATCTACCGCAGTCTCTGGCATTCATTAAACATGGTGCCAGAAGTCACAGAGGATCGAGGGAGGAAGAAAGGCTCTGGCATAGCTCAAAGGAATGAGACCTAAAATGGAATGAGTCTCCGCACCAGTGGCATTCAATTTTGACAGGCCTGCTGGATGGCCAGATTGGATGCAGACAGATTGAATACAGTACAGAAGATGGAGAAATCCAAGCAGGCTCCCGAATTTATGCCTCAAGCAGAACAGATACTTAAATATTTTGTACTCGCTTTTGTACTTGTATTTTGTACTTGCATGGAGGTGCTTTTACCTTATGCTGGTCTATGACCGTACTAAAGATTTGGATTGGATTGTACTTGCTGGTGGAAGGGGTCATTGCAGTTCCCCTGCAGAGTATTTTGTGCCACAGATGAACCTTATTCATGAAAGGACCTGCTTTCACCAAAGGAATCGGAGACCAGGGGAAATCTGCTGAGGCCAATATAAGATGACTGCATGAGAAAGCCAATGGCAGTGAGTTTGGGGGCAGCAGAAGTGAAACTATGAAGGGCAGACTGGGAGAGGGCATTCTAGAAAAAGATTGTGATGGAGACTGGAGATGGAAAGTAGCCTCACTTCTAGAAGAAGCAGCACGGAGAATAAGAAACTCAGAACGAATCAAAGGCCAAGTTCAAAACCAAGAGAGAGAGAAAACCAAGAGAAAATCAGAGAGCAGGACAAATTGGACAAATCAGGAAACAAGAGAGATTGGGCAAATTAGTTCTTTCCTTTGCTTCTCTTTTGCTGATTGGCTGCAGCCATTTCAGGAAGAAACCATGGAGAGAGCGGGGGGGGGGAGCAGGTGAATTCCGCATTAAAAATCTTTCCATAGGAAACAATGGAAATCATGGACTCGTTATGTGAACCCTCACCTAGCAAACAATTTCTAGGGAACACATTGTGTTCATAGAGCAGACCTGCGTCCAGTTGCTTTCTAGAGAAGTGGATGTATTAATCCTCTGTATACCTATTTTACTCCTGCATAGACCTGTGTAGAATCATAGAACTGTAGAGTTGGAAGGGACACTGAGAGTCATGTAGTCCAGCCCCCTGCAATGCAAGAATCCTACCCACAACCATCCCTGGGTGGGCTTCAACCACCAACCTTCTGTGCCAGACACACTGACACCCATTGCACCACAGGAACAGTTGGGAATTCTAATTTGAGGCAGCCATGGCGAATGTTCTGACAGCGCAGTCTTGATTTCAAATTAGTTAATCCAGAACAAGTTTTGTTTTTGATTCTGCCCACACTACCAACATCTGGCCATGGCAGCTCAACCCTGATACAGCCCATCAACAGGAAAAGGGTTCCCCCTCCTTCCCTAGTTCTTGGCATAGTGCATAATTAACTGCTGGAACTCACTATCACAAGATGTCAAGATGGCCACCATCGCATGATAAACATGTATGCCTGAACCACATCTTAAGTGCCATATGACTATTATAATATATAATAATAATATAATATAATTAAGTACTATTATGGAAATCCTGCAAAGGTATGTAATTTACTTTTTTCAGTAATTCTTCATTCTCTCGTTGCTCCTTCCCACTCTGTCTCCGATTTCTTATTTATTTCCTCCTTCTCTTTCTTCTTTCTGTTTCTCCTTCCACCTTGCCTTCCTCCCTCCCCATCTCAATTCTAAGGTCAAAACCTCCCTTTAATCTAATCTGATATCTGCACTCAATTCCTGCGCTTTGCGCAAAACACTCTGTACCAACTCCCTGCACATTGCCAGCGTTCCTCCAGGCTTTGATGCAAATGAAAAAGGGATTTAAAACCCACATTCCTTTGAGGGAGAATTAACTCCTACCTCCTCCCTCAGCAATCTCTACCCACACGGATTTGGCTCTGGATTTCTGTGATGAACAGGAAGGTATACGTGAAATTATGACTGGGAATGTGTCAGCAAATTTGCACCAGCGCATTTGGGAAATAGGTAAAGGTTCCTGTCTGTTTTTTGCACATAGTCAAATCTAGCAGTGGCAGGAGATATATACAGGCAGTTGTCGGAGCCAAAGCACTGGGAGGGCCCACCTCTGACACCCTGGACCCTGTTTTTAATTACGTTTAACTGCATTTTAACCTTTTGCTCCCTGATGCACCATCTACAAGTGGCTTCAGGTCACTACTGTGAATTTCCCCCCAGTGCCCCATACATTATATTATTAAAGAGTATCATGTGGGGGGCTGCTATGTTTTGGGGGGAAGCCACTCCCCACCTTTTTTTACTCCACAGTGACACAGCTTCTGAAGCATTTCAGGTCAATTCCAACATGGTGGTTAGAAGTCGTTCAGTGAAGAAGTTTCTTTGTTTTGTTTTGTTTTGTCATAAGGCTTAAGTTTGAAAGATACGTTGATAGCCTTAACCTCCGTGATTTTGTCTAATCCCCTTTTAAAGGCATCCAAATTGGTGGCCTTCACAACATCCTGTGGAAGCCATTTCCACAACTTAACTATACACTGTATAAAGAAGCACTTCTGTTTGTCTATCCTGAATCTTCCAACATTCAGCTTCATTGGGGAGCCCTGAATTCTGATACTCTGAAAGTGTATCAGAAAGACGATGACATTTTTCTATCCCCTTCTTATATACCATATTAAAAAATAATAATTATACCACAGTCGTATACCCCTTTAGCCATCTTTTCCCCAACCTTAAAAGCTTCAACTGGTTTAATCTTCCCCAATATGGGAACTGCTCCATCCCCTTAATCAATTTGGTACCTTTTCCCTAGCTCTACAATATCCCTTTTTTAGGTGGGCATCCAGATCTGCCAACAGTATTTCAAGTATGGTTGCAAAGTTGATAGTAAAACAGCAACATAGTGTTGGCATTTTTGTGCTCAGTCCCTTTCCTGCTTCTTCCTAGCATGGAATCTGCCCCTGCCCACACACATACAGCTGTTGCACACTGACATTCAAATAAAACTTTTGCGAGGGGCTGTCAAATCCTTGTTTGAGTTGCCATCTCCCCCATCTTGTGGCAATGAATTCCATAGACTGCATGGTACGGCAAAGATACAGGGGTGGGAGACTTTGCCTTAAGAAAATAACCAATCATTATTTAGCGCTCTCTTTCTTTGTTTTCCCCAGTGGAGAAGAAAACAAGCCACATGTCAACGATTCCTGCCAAAAGTGCTGAGCAATCTCCTCCGACGATGAGTAAGAAGGAGGAGTGGAGTTTTGGAGAAGAACAACTTGCGGGTGTTTCTAAGGATACACAGCAGCTTGCCATGAAAAAGAACGCCACGCTGACAAAGTGGGCCTTTGCCTGTGCAGATTTGCAAGGACGCTCCGTCTTTTCACTGTGGGAGAAGGCAAACAACAATCTCCTGGAAATCTCTCAGGCACTCCACCCGCCCCAAGCGTGCATCTGTTTGAACATGCATGGGGCTCCCGTCTCTGGAGGAAAAGCTGATGCACTGAGCAGTCCCGGGGAAGCGTTATGTAAGATGATGTTTGGCGCAGCAGAAACCCCTCGGGCAACTGATTAGGCAAGAGACACAAAATTAAGAGCATCAGTGTTGCGGTGCCTTTATGCAAATCTAGTGGGCAACAGCCACACTTTCAGGAATAAGGAAGCTCAGACGGAGACAGACCCTTTCCCCATCTTGCACAGGATTATCTAGATCAGGGATGGGCAGCCCAGATCTTTGTCTCCCCACCAGGCCAGATTTTGAGTTGGCGCTTAGGGGTGGGGAGGGAGATAAGTCAATCTGACTTGCTGCAGTTTAGGCACACTAGCCAGATCTCAGCAGGAACTCGCAACTGTCTGAACCATGCAACCATGTCTCTTCCTGCTCCACACCTGACATCAGGTGTGGGGTAATTGGGCATAGTTTCAGGAAAGTAGCCTCATGGGCCAAATGGGGAGGCTCAGCAGGCCAACTTTGGCCCACAAGGTGGATATTCTTTTCCCCTGGTCTGTGCCGACTGGCAGCAGCTCTCCAGGGCTTTAGACAGGAATCTTTCCCTGCTCTGCCTGGAAATGCCCAGGATCCTCTGCCTGCAAAGCAAGGCCTCTGCTACTGAGCTATGGGGCTCCAGTGTGCACTTGGGATACTGTTTATAGTTCTGGTCACCCATCTCAAAAAAAGATACTGAAGAGCAGGAAAATGTGCAGCTTGCTTTCTCGTGTGTGTGTGTGTGTTTAATACAAGTTTCTAGTTCTTTTGGTTGCCAATATAGGCTTTGCAAGTGTGTGGGAAATGGCTGATGAAATATCAAAAGATTTATGGTAATTATATATTTGGGGTGTGAAGTGGAGCTCATAGGTGCCAAGTTCCGGATTGAAAAATTCAGGATCAGCAGCGGCGCGGCACCGGAAGTCGCTTCTACGCACTTCCGGACATGCGTAGAAGCGACTCCCGATGCTGCTGTGCCCATTTCCAAAATGTCCACAGTGCCAGAAGTCGCTTCTATGCACTTCCGGACATGCGTAGAAGCGACTTCCGATGCTACTGTGCCCATTTCCAAAATGTCCGCAGTGCCAGAAGTTGCTTCTACGCACTTCCGGGCACGCGTAGAAGCAACTTCTGGCACTGTGAACATTTTGGAAATGGGCACAGTGGCATTGGAAGTCGCTTCTATGCATGTCCGGAAGTGCGTAGAAGCAACTTCCGGTGCCAGCGCAGCACCAGAAGAACATGGCCGCCGGCATGTTCCGTAATCTGGGGGAATATGGGGTATTTTGCCATTTGGGACACCTGCGGGAAATGGTAAGAAAATCCGGGGGTTTCCCAGGGAAAACGGGGTATTTGGCAGCTATGGGAGCTAAACGTTAGGGTTCAGGGCCCACCATAGCATCATGCCGCCATTCCCTGGCTGAAGAGGAATACTGGGATTCATATTTTTTAAAAAGAAAAGAAAGAACCATGAAAATATTAATTCCTTTATTTATTTATTTTGTAAAATACAGAATTCATATTTCCAAGAAACTTAACATTTTCAGAACGCATTTGGCAAATGAAAATAAATGGTGCAAATTTGCTCTGATTGTGTAAAGTAGGCAACACAGTGATCAAACTATGCTAAGTAAGAGAACCTGAGAACGAGTTTGCATAATGGATATAGGGGAAAAGATTTATTTATTTTCTCAGCATTGCATTTGCACAACCCCAGTTTGAGGTTACATGGCGAAATATGCAGGGAATTTTCATAATCGTGAGTTTTATATGACTGTGGTTTGGATGATGCAATTCAATCAGCTGTGCCTTCCAGAGGACTATCTAGACTGGGGTTCATCAGTGAATTTCTGGGCACCAAACACATTACTGGCTCCAAGTATATAGTCAAGCATGCAGGCAGGGGAGTAATGTGGATTGCTTTGGCTTTCTTCAGGGGTTCCCTCCACCCAGTGGACCCAGAGATAACTTGCTGGCATATATGAAAGAGATAAAATCTCAGAACAGTGTAATTAGGATGCAAGAGAACTGGGAGTTGCTTTGGGGCAAGAGAGAGTTTCACAATACACAGTGGAAAATGACTGCAGTGGGGGTGGGGAAGCTGGGGCAAATCCAAGGTTAAAGGGAAATAGATTTGTATCCTGCACTTTCCAGATGAGTAGGGACTTTGAGGGCAGTCAGTTCACAACAAGGGTGGTCAGACTCCAAGCTTGAACAAAGCACTCAGAAGCCGCCTACATACTGTCTGCATTTTGCAGGAGGAAATCAAGTGCATACAGGGGAAATTTAGGCTTACGCAACTGGAGCGGATTAAGGAACCTTGTTCCCACTTTGGGAAAAGAAACAGGACTTTTCTGCAGTTAGGAAAGTGACAGGGAAATGTATGGGATGGACAAATGACTAACGGGAAGCAAAACAGGAGGAGTGCAGGATAAGTGCTCATTATCATTTAACTGCCCTGCAAACAAATCACAATGGATGCTTGACAAAGTCAAGATATAATCTGACTTCTGTGCAAGTTCTGTGTGAGGAAATTAGGGTGGCTGCTAAATAAGCAGGTCATCTGGAGAAGGCCAGAGATGTTTCCCCTCCACCAACCCTGAGGAGTCCTGAGGTCCACCAGTGAGAGCCAAGTTCAAAATAGTGTCTGGAATTGGGGAGCCAGGCCCCAAAATGATGGATCAGAGGGAAGTGTGTTACCTACAGCACCCCATGAGCCACAAGCTTCAATTATGTGCATATATAAAATATAAATTTGCAGCTAGGGGAGCAATCCTCTGCACGGGAAGTTGGTACTAAGCGAGCTGGTATAAGTTAAGACGGCAAAATGTTGCACCAGATCTAAACCCTCTCTCTGGTCCTGCCTCTGCCATGCCCCCATCAGGGGCGTTCCAAGGGGGCGGGGGGCAGCCCGCCCCAGGTACCATTCCAAATAGGGGGTGACAAAATGCCAACCCCTGATCAGTGGCACCCCCTGGGACACGTGCCATGCTCCCTGTGACACACGCCATTTCCCCTGGGATAAGCGCCAGAGACACGTTGCTTTGCCTCTGGCCCCCATAACATCCTTTTTTTGAAACTTTCACTGTCCTTGGCTCAGCCACCTTTAGCTCAGCAGGCTGAGCAAGTTATACAGTGGTACCTCGGGTTACAAACACCTCAGGTTACAAACACTTCAGGTTACAAACTCCACTAACCTCGGGTTAAGAACTTTGCCCCAGGATGAGAACAGAAATTGCATGCTGGCGGTGCGGCGGCAGCGGGAGGCCCCATTGGCTAAAGTGGTACCTCAGGTTAAGAGTGGTTTCAGGTTAAGAACGGACCTCTGGAACGAATTAAGTTCGTAACCTGAGGTACCACTGTACTGGCGTATTTTTGGCTGAGCCAAGGTTGGGGTACCGCCTGAGCCCTTCAAGCAGAGGACTGTCATCTGTGAAAGTAGAAAACATGGCTGGCATCATAAAACCTGGTTGTATGCCACAAACAGAGTAGGTGACAGGACCATGGAAATGGGGACAGTTTGGGTGGGAATAGGATGAACTCTCTCATTGACACCATGGCTAGACTTTGGGTTGCCAGCCAATCAGGGTGGGGAGGGGAACTGGCGGGGCTTGCATCCTATTGGCAGAAACCATCATGATGGCCTGGTGCTATGCATGACAATGCAGTCAATGTTTGAAAATCAAGCTGCTCTTAAAATTGAGGACCAGTGGATGGTAAAAAATAGAAACATAGCAAGCCGATCCATTGTAGCTCAGTATTATCAACAATGATTGGCACAGCTTCTCCAGGCAAGGGTCTCTCCCAGCCTTACCTAGTGCTGCCAGGGATTGAAACAGGGACCTTCTGCCTGCAAAACATGTTCTCCACCACTAAGCCCAAGCCCAGGCCCATCCTTGAAGACTCAGAATTCATCCCGGAAAAACAATGTTGTTAAAAATCCTGCCTAGCAACACATGGGCATTAAGGGTGTGTTCAACTTTGGCTCAGTTGGAGAAGCCAATAACTTGGCAGTACAGGCAGAATGAACACACACCCTTCTTGCCTCAAAGGCGAGAGGATGAGAAGGAAGAAGAAAAGAACATGGTCTTCATCCCACGCTCCACTGTGGAACAAACAGGCTGGGCTGGGCCACAAAGGGAACCGGCATCCTTAATTAAGCACTCTTTAATTAAGAAAAGAATTCTAGCATCAACTGAAACTGGGGACTGTTAGTTGAGTTGTCCTCTACCGCCTCTCAGCGAGGCAAGGTGGTGACTCACAAGGAGAATAAACTTTTTCCAGAGTGACTGAAACTCAGCCAAAATTGTTTTGTTTTGTTTTTTAGAAAGAAAGAAAAGAAGGAAGAAAACTCAGTGGCAAGTAGGGATAGGTAAGAAATTCAATTCAGTTCACAATTAAAGGTGAACCTACCAGATCTGTACTTTCTGAAACAAGACGTGTAATACAGTCATCCTTCCAAATTAACATTTCTCTGAAATTTGCGGTGCAGTTCTCTAGCCAACCAGTGTGTACAAAAATGCATGTACTGGGGTAAAGTGTGCATAAGGATGTATATAGCAATGAGGATTGTAGACAGAAATGCATTACCCTGGGGAAAGTTGCATTGCAAAATTTGTAGTTTGGGCAAAATCAGATACCAAAAGATACCAATGTCACCTATTAGGAGAAATTCTCAATAAAATGCTGGCAAATTTTCACGAGACCTTTAAAAATGATTCTCAGACTAATGTGAAAATGTGGAGAACTGAACTTGAGGCTGGAACTTGAGAAATTAAGAGAAGCTGAAATTGTCGGATTTGCCCATCGCTAAAGACAATTAAAAATGATTTAAAATGACATATTTTCAAAATTCTAATCAGAAATCTGAATTTTTCAAATGCAGTTTTTGAGAATCACTTTTAAAATAAGACACTCACCATTATCAGGCAAGACTTGCCTTTATGTAGGAGGAGTTGTCCACTAGGGATAGAGTAGTTCAATTTAAAGGTGAACACCCGAAATTTGCAGTTTCCAACCAAAACACATCCATCCTTTGAAATTTTTGCTCTTCTCTGAATTTTGCAATGTAGTACTCTGGACAAGTAATTTGTACCAAAATAGCATATGCTAGGCTAAATGCATATATTCATGAAATAGCATACAAAAATGCATTATATAAGAGGAAAATGTGTACAAAAATGCATATATTAGTCCAAACTGCTACAAATGCATGTTACTTAGGAGAAATTCACACTAAAATATAGGTGAATTTTCATGAGGGTTATTTTAACTAAAATGTACAAATTACTGCAGATATATGGGGAACTGAATTTAAGATTGGAAATATGAGATACTGAGAAAGCCAAAATTGGCAGATCCCTCCATTCCTACCTTCCACACATTGTGTGTGTAGATGCAGATTATGATTTTTTTGGATTTTTTTAAAAAATCAGATTCCCCCCCCCAAAAAAATGGTAAATTCCAATTAAATGTTGAGCAGACACATGCCTGCATGAGAAAAACCCAGGGCACTATAAACTGCCCTGAGGAAAGACCTATGAATCTTTCTGAATTTACTGGCTGGCTGCACATTTTGACACAGGTGGGGAGTTTTTGTTTCTTGATTTGATTCATACCCCACCTTTGGCAGCTCCCCAAGACCAGTTGGCGAAAAGTTAAGTGTTACAATAAAAACACACAAATGGAGCTGGATGCCTTGGTACAGCAGGGAGGGGGAAGGAACCAAAGTCCATGGCAAAGGCAAACCAAAATGTCATAAAATAATGACTGTTGCCTTACTTATTGGTAGGTAAGTTCCATTAAGGGGATGCAGGTGGTCCTGTGGGTTAAACCACAGAGCCTAGGGCTTGCCAATCAGAAGGCCGGCGGTTCGAATCCCTGCAACAGGGTGAGCTCCCATTGTTCGGTCCCAGCTCCTGCCAACCTAGCAGTTCGAAAGCACATCAAAGTTCAAGTAGATAAATAGGTACCGCTCTGGTGGGAAGGTAAATGGTGTTTCTGTGAGCTCTGGTTCACCAGAAGCAGCTAAGTCATGCTGGCCACATGACCCAGAAAAACTGTCTGCAGACAAACACCGGCTCCCTCGGCCAGTAAAGCGAGATGAGCGCGCAACCCCAGAGTTGTCCATGACTGGACCTAACGGTCAGGGGTACCTTTACCTTTACCTTTTACCTAGTAGTTGAAGGGAATGTAGCCTTAAAAACAGCAACCAAATAGCAGCAGCAGCAAACCAAAGCATCATAATCTAAAAGATGCTGGTAGGTAGCCGTGTTGGTCTGACACAGTCAAAATAAATTTAAAAAATTAAAAAAAATTGTCCAGTGGCATCCTTAATATAAAAGATGGTTGTCAGCATTTGGAGACACCACTTGTTAGATGTGATTGGTTCCCCAGTACCAAATTGAGATTAGGCCATCATCTTTAGCTGATGAATTGATTTCAATAATTGCTGAAAATATAGGGATATATATGCAATGCAAAAGTTCCCAGCCCCTGTTGAAACTGATTCTAGGTTACTATATAATAACTGGAGGTATCTGTGAGGAGGTCTTTCCTCAGGGCAGTTTATAGCGCCCTTGGTTTTGCTCATGCAGGCATGCGTCTGCTCAACATTTAATTGGAATTTACCATTTCGGTGGAAAATCTGATTTTAAAAAAAATCCCAAAAAATGTAAATTTGGATTAAATTGGGGGTCCTATGGGACAGTAGTTTGATTAGGATAATGCTGTGTGGATGCTGTGGAAACCTCACATGGATGAGTAACACCGTCCACCATAAACTACCAAAGAAATTGTGCTTGGACTGTTAGGAAAATACCCAGTAGTGATTTACAGAAACATTGCAAGCCTGCTTTGGAGTTCCCTTGAACTCTTCACCAGCATAAGGTAGGGATGGGAACCAGAAGCAGCCTTCCAAGCCTATCCAGCCATCAGGAGCCTCACCCTGTGCCGGCCCTGCTTCATACCCTCCTTGAACGCAAAATGTGTCCTTGAACTGTGATAATGTCTTTTGCTTCCATGGGTGAAGGATAGAGAGGGGTGTGAGAGAGAGTGTGGAAATGAGCCTACTGTACAGAAGTAAAGTTTGCCTGCATTGCTCCACCCACATTTGCCTCTGGCCACACCCACTCATGACATGCCCCCCCCCCGCAAGGAATTGCAGCCTTTGAGCTGAAATCTGTTCCCCACCCCTTGAGCATAGGGTTGGACTAGGACAGGCATCCCCAAACTTTGGCCCTCCAGATGTTTTAGACTACAATTCCCATTATCCCTGACCACTGGTCCTGTTAGCTAGGGATCATGGGAGTTGTAAGCCAAAACATCTGGAGGGCCGCAGTTTGGGGGTGCCTGGACTAGGACCTCCAAGGCCCCTTCTGTAGCTGTGTGGTTGTTCCCTCTCCATTATTGTCTCCTGTGCTTTGGATCCTTGTTGGTTAGAGTTCCTAGAAAAATATTGTGTATACCCTGGTGGTGCAATCTCAATACTAAGCAATAAAAAAAGGCAGCTATGCTAATCTGTTCCCTCCCACATTCCATTGTGATCTTCAAAGAGCAGCTGCCCTCGCACCTAGTCTGCAACTTGCCCAGACAGGCTTGTTTCACATACACCAGCTCTAGAGAGTGTGGCATCCCTTTTTATCCCAAAGAAAAGCGGGGAAAGGAAAGGGGTATTGTGTGTGTTAGGCTGGCCCACATCGCCTTTGTGTCCCATATGCACTTCTGCAGACTGATCAGCTGCAGAAAACCGGCTGAGCCAAAGCCTCTCTCTCTCTGCCACCCCCTTCACAACTCAGAAAGGATTCCTTTCTTCTTGCACAACCCAAAAGGCACCACACCCTTATTGCTCACACAAAAATAAGGCAGCTCCGTACAGTGCAATGAGCCTGGCTTTTTTGGCGCTTCCCTATGCAGGACAGGGAGAAAGTTTTATGGCATAAACCCTAAAGGTACGGGGTCCTGCCTCCTGGGAGACTTCCCAGCTTTTCTCTGGGCAAAGTTGGCAAGGAAGATCAAGGACGATTCTGAGTTGGTAAGTAGAATTTAACTTTATACTGGTGGATCGAGGAAGTGGCACAGATTATTCTGAGTGAATAGCATCTGAACGAGGCATTTTCGTTGCTCTGGCTCCTATAACACCATGGTCGTTAGATCTGCCTAAACGAAATCTTCCAGACGGCTTGCCCAAGAACAAATCAAATCTGGTTGGCAATTTTGATTTAAAAGGAAAGGCTTTTTAAAAATGTCTTTTATCAAGAAAGTTAGAAAGTTCCTACTACTCCCTCTTATGCTTTTGTGTAAGTGGCTCGACGCACCTTAGAGACTGTTGGGACTGAGAACTTGAACTCTAAAGTGGGGGGGCTGTTCTTTAGGACTGTGGGGGTTGGAAGGCTGAGAGGTCTTTCATGGGGGCATGATCATTTGAAAGCACCTTTGGCTTCAGTAGGAAAAAATTGGGCATGTGTTCAATCCTTCTGTTCAATCCTTCTGCACGGTTTTTGGAAGCAAGCCTTTGCTGCCGTCAACAGAATTCAGTCCCATCTAAGGATCTGTCCTTTTTAAAAGTTATTGTTAGTGCGTGCTTCATGCTAGTTTCATTTTCAGGGGAAGCGTAACCATGTGGGGCCCCAATTCAGAGTGTGGCCTGTAGGCAGGGCTTAATCCTTTTCTCCCTGCACCAGTCTGCAGTCAACCCCCCCACCCCACCCCCAGATGACATTGGCCCCAAAGGAGATGCTTACTTCATATTTACACATTTTATTAGTGTGTCTAGGATTTGTGCCCTAAGGAGTAGATTGCAGGTAGAGTCTCAGGCCCACCTGAGCTGGAGGTGAGAACCACTTACCGTAGGTTGCGGTCCCCAAACTAGCATCTGTGGGCACCGTGGTGCCCTTGGGCATCTGCCTTAGTGCCCCCCTCCTAGCTTTCCCCAGTGTTATTATTACTGTTGTTATTAAAAATAACTTTAAAATTTGACTTTTGGGGATTGCCTTTTGTGAGGGCTGACTGGCTTTTTTGCCTGCATTTTATTTGTTGAGGGTTGTGTGGGTTGTTTGGGTATCTCGGGGGGGTTCTTCTGGGAAATGGGCATTTTGTGGTGCTCATGATAGCTTTCCAAATGTGCCCTCAGGCCCCCCAAAAGATTAGAGACCCCGATATAGGGGATGAGTTGAAAATAAAAGGCACTGATGGAGCCATCAAATGGCCCTTTTGGCGTTCCCCAGAAGGCTAGGCCTGTGAAATAAAAGGGCCTTAATAAAGTTCTAGGAGACGGAGGGTTTGAAACAAAAGACATCTGTTAACCCTGAGGGATTCCGACATTACTGAGGGGAAGGATGTTTGAGATTATAAGGAAGTCTACTATCACCAGATGTTTAGGAAAGGTAGAATGACACAGGGTTGGGTCAGACCTGCAGCAGAGAGAAGTGCCATGGTTGAGGCAGCACTAAGGACAGGTGTTTGAATGGTGACTTTTCAAAGTGTTGGCCCTAGAAAAGGGAGGGGCAGGGGGGGCAAGTGGGTTTTGCTATAGGCAGCACTGGAACACAACTGGAACACAGGGAGCTGCCCTATACCAAGTCAGATAACTGGTCCATCTGGCTCAATACTCCCTACACTGGCTGGCAGCCACTCTCCAGGGTTTTAGACAGGGAGTCTTTCCCAGCCCTACCTGTTATAGGCAGTGCTGGAACACAGGAACATAGAAAGCTGCCTTATATTGAGTCAGCTCATTTGCCCATCTAGCTCAATATTGCTTACACTGACTGGCAACAGCTCTTCGGGGTCTCTCTCAGTCCTACCTGGAGATGCCAGGGTTTGAATCTGGGACCTTTGGCATGCATGGCATATGCTCTACCATTGAGTCACAGGCCTTTCCATATAGCTCAGGTGTCCAAGGTTTCAGGCAGGAGTCTTTCCCAGCCCTACCTAGAGATGTCGGCAATTGGGCCTCCTGCTCACAAAGCACACCCTGTACTATTAAGCTGTGTTTGTTCACAAGGCTTGACTAGTGAGCCCGTTCACACATGCAACTCATCCTGTGATGTGGCAGCCATCAAGTGATGAGTGCACACACAGGAACCAGCCGCAATTTACTTTTGCAGTTGGTATCAGTTACAGCCCCTGACTTTAAGCCATAATCCCAAACTTGTTCAACATTAGGAATTTGTGAAAGGCACTCTGTGCATGCTCAAAGGCATTCTCTTAAGAACATAAGAAGAACCTGTTGCGTCAGGCCAATGAGATGCCTTTGGGAAACCCAAAAGCAGGGCCCAAGCACAAGCGCACCCTTCCTTCCTATGGTTTCCAGCAACTGGTTTTCAGAAGCATTCCTGTCTCTGACCATGAAGGCAGAGCCATCGATAGCCCTCTCCTCCTCCATGAATTTGCCTGGTCCTCTTTTAAAGCCATTCACGTTCCTGGCACATCACTGCCTCCAGTGGGAGCGAGTTCCATAGTCTAACTATGTGCTTCGTGAAGAAGCGTTTTCTGTTATCTGTCCTGAATCTTCCAACACTCAACTTCACTGAATGTCCATTAGTTCCAGTGTTGTGAAAAAGAAAGAAAAACTTTTGTCTATCCGCTTTCTCCATGTCATGCATAATTTTATACATTTCTACCATCACTCGAACTCTTCTTTATTATTTCACGCATGCAGGGGCTATGTGCCATAAATAATCCTTTGAGAATAAAAATTGGGATTAGACCCTCAAAGATCTCCTAGTCCAATATCCTATTCTCAAGTGGGGCTTGCTAGATATCTTCAGGAATTGCACCAGCAGGCAAGATCTGGTATCCAAAGGTAGTCTTCTTCTACCTATTAGAGGCTCCATCTATGGATCACTGCTTACAGCTTTTAATAGACCTATCCTTTATAAAACTTCTTCCTCCTCCTCTTCTTCTTCCTCTTCTGCTTCTTCTTTTTGCAAGCCATCAGAACAAGCATTGTTCCAAATACTTCCCTTGCATGTGTGTGTGTGTGCGCTTTTAATCATCCTTCAGCAAATGATGAGAAAATAAATGGCATTCTAAAACTATCAAATAAGGCCCATGTGTCCAGGGCATAATACTTACCAACTCTGCTCTTGCCCTAGTGGAGAGTATTTTTGCCTGGCTGGAATTTGTCGATGAGAAGTGATAATGACTCTTGCCTGTTTGAGGGGGGGGGGGTATTGGCATACCTTCCAATATTTTCCAGAAAAAAAATATAGGGGCATCCTAAGGAAAAGTGGGACATTCCGGGATCAAATCAGAAACTGGGATAGCTTCTCTAAATCAGGGACGTCCATGGAAAATAGGGAGACGGTCTGTTCTAGTTTTGTTTTCTTTTTTGTTTGCATGGCTGGAACAAAGGTAAAAGCTGCATAACTGCCCTGCACATTTACCTTTGGCCCCATGCACCACTGGCATGCAGCACCTAGGAGGTTGCCCACTAGGTAATGTGGCCTTTGGATTGAAGAAGGTTCCCTACTCCTGTAATCAGCATGAAAAGGTGGGGAGGCTGTTGACAGTGTGGCTGACAGCTGTTCATCAGTTTTGTTTTAAAGTATTTTTTAGGAAGGAATTCTAAAAGGCCCTCAAAAAGAGGCAGAAAAAATGAAGCCTTTTTCCACAGGGGAGGAAAAGTTTGAAGAAACTAGAGGATGTGTTTTGACACTAGTCAAAACTAATGATTTGTGATCACATCCTGTGACAATGAGTTCCATAAGTTAATTAGGTGATGCATGAGAACTTCCTACAGCCAAGCAATCAGCATCATTAGGTGAAAGGGGGTGGTGCAAAGTATGTTTGTCTTGTGATCCAGTCATTAATTTGCCCCTGTTCTGTTGCCCATGGCTGGCCAGGCTTCCTCACAGTTACCTGAAGAGATTTCATATTTAAATTCAGCTGCTGCCTGGCTGTAGGCCCACCCCAGTCTGGCTTAGGAGCCAAGCTCTTAGCTGCAAGCAAGTAGCACATTGGACCACATCCAGATGGCTCTCACCACTACAAAGTATGGAAGTAGGCTCATGGCTTATCAATTTTGAAAATAAGAGCAATTAATTTACTATATATTGTATCAAGCCCAAGAAATACAGAAAAAGTGATTACTATAAGTGGTATCCAACCAAGTCCGACTTAGTGTAGACCTATTGACATTAATGGTCCTTGGTCAGTCATGGCCATTAAGTTCAATGGGTTTACTCTGAGCAAAACTAGGATTGGCTGCAACCCTAAATTTATTTATTTATTTCCACACGTTGTGTGTGTGTGTGTGTGTGTGTGTGTGTGTGTTTGAAAAGCCTTTAATACTGCACAAGAACAACAAAGCAAGCTAAGGGTAACCAACATGGTGCCCTCCTCATGTTGCTAGAGCCCAAATCCCATCATCTGGTAGCTGGGGATGATGTGAGTTGTAGTCCAGCAAGATCTGGAAGGCACCATGTTGGCTCCCCCAAAAGTGAGCAGTGAATTGAGAAGCTCTGGGTTCAAGTCTCACCTCAGCCATGCATTTATCAGGTGTCTTTTAAGCCAGCTCCTTTCTCCCTCAGCTTCAGTTGCCCATCTGTGCTAAATTAGCTCTATCCTTAAATCCAAATAGCCCTCCAACTCCCATCATCCTGACTCAATATGGTCAAAAATAAAACATTAAGGCAGGCATCCCCAAACTTCGGCCCTCCAGATGTTTTGGACTACAATTCCCATCTTCCCCAACCACTGGTCCTGTTAGCTAGGGATCATGGGAGTTGTAGGCCAAAACATCTGGAGGGCCACAGTTTGGGGGTGCCTGCATTAAGGGATCTGGAGTGTTCCACACCATCTGAAGGGCCACGGGGGCCCCCACTTCCCTTCTTTAAAGAGCAGTTGAAAGAGTTACTGGCATAATTATTGTAAGCCTGCATTACTCAAATGTAAACTGGGTATGTTTTTAATTTTTGTGCAGAACCTATGACTTATAAAGCTATTGATGTTAATATAATCAAATATATATTGAAGAATACTCAGAAAATCATAAATCAGTGCAAAGCGTTGTGATTAATCATTTGAGGAAGAGTGGGGGTGATTTGTCTTAACTTTGGGGATTATGGGGTTGAACTGAGTCCCGTTGGTTACCTTTATCTATTCATAAAATATTCTAATTGCAAATTGCTCTTGCAAAACTATAACAGCCCTGTTAGCTGGGTAGACTGCTATAGTTTCAGTTCATGTCACATGGGGAAGAGGGGGTTGAGAGGGGCATAGCTTCCCTAAGTCTTTAGAACAAGCCTCTAGAGCAGGCATCCCCAAACTGCGGCCCTACAACTCCCATGATCCCTAGCTAACAGGACCAGTGGTTGGGGAAGATGGGAATTGTAGTCCAAAACATCTGGAGGGCCGAAGTTTGGGGATGCCTGGTCTAGAGTGGGTCTGCAATCAGGTCTCCCAGATCAAATTCAACCTCTGTATCCGCTAGGCCAGACTTGTTGCTGAGTGTTAGGGCATCTGCTTTCATGCAGAAGGTTGGGTTTGGGAATGTCCTCAAACGAAACCATGGGGAGACACTGCCAGTAAGTGCAGACAGCAATGAGCTAGATGGACTAACGGCTGACTCAGTACAAGGAAGTTTCCCCTGCTCCTAAGCCTATGAAATTTAGGGCTGCCATACGCCCAGATTTTCCCAGACATCACCAGGATTTCAAAGGCAGAATTGACTTCCGGGGGAAGTTTCCAAAAGGTGACACTTTGTTCTGGATCTTAGACAAGTCAATTGAAAAAATCGCTTTTGGAAAAGCTCAACAACTTTCGGGGTATCCTGGTTTTTACTTTTTTAAATATGGCCGCCCTTAGTTACTAGCCTGCTAAGAGGCAAATAGCCTGCCCTCTTTCTCTCCTTTGCAGCTAGCATGGGAGCACAGTTGACTGGTGAAGGAGGGACAGAGCACTCTGTCCCTGGCATCAACCTGCTCACTCGCCTGAATGAAATTCCTGATCACCTATGGCAGCCAGGCATAGCTGCCCTTGCCCAAACAATGGGACATGGTTAGCCAAATAGACATGGTTTGCAGATGGGTCCCCAGTGCTCCAGCAGTTAAGAAGTTAATGCCCCCCCCTTTCAGCCCTGAAGGTTAGATTATCAGCTCACCTGCAGTGCACTCTCTCACTAGCTAACTCCCATTTAAGTACTGCCTGGAATGCAGGAGCCAAAAGCACAGTAATGATGAACAAGCCTGTTTGCTCTGGGCAGGTTTTTGTGAGACCAGAAAACATGTCACGTGCATCATATTAAAGAAGCAGCTCTTTTTGAGCCCCCACCCAGTTGAGATTTGATGGAGCAGCCTGATGCAAACAGAGGAGAGAACTCTAGATGAGGGAATTCCAGCAGGTGTAGCTCTGCATGCAAGTTGCACCTGCTGAAATGCCTTCAGCTACATTACTATTAAAGGTGGAGGCGCTGTGTGTCCCCGCCCCCAGGGGGTGCTGGGAGTTACTAAGCCTGTCTGTTTGCTTAGCTGCAGCAGAGCAGCCCCTGCTCCTCTTCCAGCATCAGCAGCTGGATCAGCAGACTATGCTGGCAGATGACTGCGTTTCAAGAAGCAACAAACCCAGTGCCCTCTAATGTTTGGGGCGACTAGGTTCCTGACCATTGGCCGTGTTTGCTGGGGCTCATGCGAGTTGTAGTAAGAGGAATAAATAAACGTTGCAGGCATGGCATTGGGGAAGGCTGCTGTAAAAATATTCTCTGTTGATTTGTCCAAATCAAGGTGCTGTTTAAGGCTTGGAATCTTTGTTTTTCTGGTCATTTGGCAACCATACTGGACAAATGCCAGTGCTTTTCTGGAATTCAATCTAAGCAAGACTTAGGCCCATTAAATGAGTCAGCGAGCAAAAAAAGAAGACTTCAATTACCTTGTTTATATCTGTTTGTTTGGGTAGAAGTTGGTTACATTATTTTGCATGCAAACATTTCAGACCTGATGAGTAATGGTTATATAGTATTTGACAATACCTTAGCTGTTAATAAACTCTTGAGATTATATATTGGATGACTTCCAAAATCAAAACACTCAGGCAATGGAGGTAACCTTTAAAACTACCAACTGTTTGCTTTTACTGGAATATATACACCAAGGATGTAAATATGTCCTGACTCTAGGGTGGCCAGATGCAACAGAGGAGAAGGGCTGCTGTGTCTTTAATAGGTGTGTAAAGACATTCAGAAGGTGTTTCTTCTCCTGCAAATTAAAAATGCCCTCCTGCACAGAACTATTAAAGGTCCAGTCGCCCTTTCCACTTTTGCATCTGACCAACTGGCACAAACAAATCTAGCAGGTGATGCTTTTCCTGGCAGTATTCCAATAGTGAAAGCTTTGAGCATCCAGTTTCTGTGTCCAGCTGCTGTTAAAGGCACAGGAGCAGAGAGCCATCCTGGAATCACATAATGGAAATTAGTTAACATCCAGAGAACACTTTAACCATTATTTAGAATCATAGAATTGTAGAGTTGGAATGAACCCTGAGGGCCATCGCATCCAACCCCCTGCAATTTAGGAATCTCGCTGTTGCCCTATCTGATATACCTTGGAAGAAGCCCATTACATACATTATTTTCTTGGTATCCCAGGTACAAGTCAAGCAAAATGGCAATTTACAACTTATGGGTGCCCCATTTAAGATAATTGTGCCTGTGGTGATATGTCATAAGAATATTCTGCTAAGCAAGCCAACTTGATTTTACAAGTTAGCAAATCAAACTCCAGCAGTTGTGTAAATACCATTACTTAATCAGATGTACAAGTTGCTTCCTTAAACACACCTTTGCAAGTCATAGAACCCCAAAAAGCCTGAAACACCTAATTAAATGCCACACTTAAGCTTGATGCAGTAGCCACAATTATTTTTTACCCAATACCTTTGCACAGTCTTTGTGCATGTTATCTGCTTTTAACATGTACTTGCAATATTAACAGAAGCAAATAGAATTACAGCAAAATTAGACATCCATATTTTATTTCATGTGCCCATAAAAAGACCCACTTTTCAGATCCCATAGGGTGTTATTACATACAGAAATTGTGCACTAATCTAATGAAGCAGCTTTTACATATTTTACGAAAAGATCAGGATTCTTGCTGCCTTAGTCTTCGAAAAGGTTTCCAATCAACTAAATGTGGTGTCAATAACACCAAAGAAGAGTCTTAAAATATGTTCTCTACCATTCTGATCCTGTCCTTCAGGAATAACTGCTCTGATCTCGTTCTCTAGTCTTGCTGGATCGGCAGCCCAGCCCATGTGTTCTACATTGCAGAAGATAGTCCATTCCTCCTGATGCCAGACAGTTGCCACATCCAGTTGGCACCTCTCATTTTTGCACAGGAAATGCCTGCAAGAACTAAGAAACTCAGGGTCGCATATTTATGGAGAGAGCATGTGTTATAGGCAGGCACCCTTCTCCTTGTCTTTCAAGAATGAACCATCAAGACATAACCTTCCATGTACCTGTGCATTTAACCTATGTGATATTTCAGATGCAAATGACAGCTCATGGAGGGAATGTTACATAATTATTGGGATTGCAGCAGATTGGGGGTTAACCACTTCTTCCCTTGCAGCTGCCCAAAGTCCCTCCTTTGAAGATTCTTGCATATGCTAATTTATCACATTTAGAAATCATGAACATGATATACAGGTAAAGAGAAATGCAGTTCCATGGTGGGAAAGACTATGGCAGGGCTCGTTGCCAAGGAAAGGACTGTTAAAATCCTTTTATATTTAATCTGATCTTGTACAAATACCATACAAATAGAGAAGTGCTTCAAATAGAGGATTGCCCACTGTAAAGGCAGAGCAAACAGCCACCTTAATTGCAGGGAAAACAGCCAAATTCCCCTATTGTGTGAGTGCCTGGAGGCGGTTGGAGGATGGATGGTGGCTAACAGATTGAGGTTGAATTCTGACAAGACAGAAGTACTGTTTGTGGGGGACAGGAGGTGGGCAGGTATGGAGGACTGCCTGATCCTGAGTGGGTTAACTGTGCCCCTGAAGGACCAGGTGGCAGCCTGGGAGTCATTTTGGACTCACACCTGTCCATGGAGGCACAGGTCAATTCCGTGTCCAGGGCAGCTGTCTACCAGCTCCATCTGGTACGCAGCCTGAGACCCTACCTGCCTGCAGACTGTCTCTCCAGAGTGGTGCATGCTCTAGTTATCTTCCGCTTGGACTACTGCAATGCGCTCTACGTGGGGCTACCTCTGAAGGTGTCCCGGAAACTACAACCAATCCAGAATGCAGCAGCTAGATTGGTGACTGGGAGCGGCCACCGATACCACATAACACCGGTCTTGAAAGATCTACATTGGCTCCCAGTATGTTTCCGAGCACAATTCAAAGTGCCAGTGCTGACCTTTAAAGCCCTAAAAGGCCTCGGTCCAGTATACCTGAAGGAGCGTCTCCACCCCCATCATTCTGCCCGGACACTGAGATCCAGCCAGCTGGCCACAGTGATGTGGTGCGCATTCTGGGGGCGGGGCGGGGCGTGCGCAGTGACGTGTGCGTTTTGGGGCAGGGCGCGTCACACGCAGGGACGGGGCGGGTGTTTTGGGGCAGGGTGGGCAGCGGCAATGGCGCCCCTGGGATCACGTCACTCGGGGCGCACTGCCCCTATCTTCCTACGCCCCTGGGTCCAGCGCCGAGGGCCTTCTGGCGGTTCCCTCGTTGTGAGAAGCCAAGTTACAGGGAACCAAGCAGAGGGCCTTCTCGGTAGTGGTGCCTGCCCTGTGGAACGCCCTCCCATCAGATGTCAAAGAGAAAAACAGCTACCAGATTTTTAGAAGACATCTGAAGGCAGCCCTGTTTAGGGAGGCTTTTATGTTTAATAGATTACTGTATTTTATTTTTCTGTTGGAAGCCGCCCAGAGTGGCTGGGGAAACTCAGCCAGATGGCGGGGTATAAATAATAAATTATTATTATTATTCTCAATATAGGCATAAAATTGACTACTTTAGTTTCAAAACATGTATTTAAATGCATATGTTGATATGGTTAAGCTTGCCTTGACTTATTGATAGGCCTTTGGCTGTGGTAAGTTTCTTGAGATTGGGGGACTGGGAGCCTCTCGGTTGTGGAAAACATGGCAAAGCAGGATCTGATTTTGCAGCTCAGTGCGTAGGGAAAAATGACCATTCCTCAAAAGAAATGTCTTTTTTCCTCCTTATTAAAAACATATGTTGGCAGGGCTTTCCCTACCCACATGTTTACTTTAACGAATGACTGCATGTTGTTTGCCATGACTGGCCTTGATGTTAATATAATAATATATAGAATTACAATGCAATAACACAATGTTTTAAAAATGAACAGTAGAACTGCGCTTGGCAAAAAAAAAAAAAAGCAAGTACACAACCCAAAGGACAAGTATCTAACTAGGGGTGGGGGAAGAATTTTGATTCAGTTCACATTTATTTAACTTAAATCTAATGAATAAATTTATATCCCACTCTTCCTCCCAAAGGAGCCCAGAGTAACAGGCAAACAGATACACATATTTTTTTTTTTAAAAAAAAAAAGTTGAATCTGCCTGATTCACTTTCTGAAACAATAAGTATTCCAAAGCACAGTCATTCATCAAAATTCCCACTTCTCCGAATTTGCGTTGAAATTCCCAAGCTTAGTAATGTGTGTAAAAATGCATCTATTAAGGTAAACTGTTCATTAAAATACTAGTACAGTTTATGGAAACAGCATCGTATTAGGAGAAATTGCTTTGCAAAAGTGTGTACGTTAGGATAAATTTGCACTAAAATTCTGATGGATTTTCATAAGGTCCTTTTAAAAATGCAAACTGACCTGGAAATATGGAAGACTGAACTTAAGATGGGAAAAGTGAGAAACTGAGAGCAGCCGAAACTGACAGGTTCTCCCATCCCTACATTTAACACACACACACACACACACACACACACACACACACACACACACCGGAATCTCAATGGAAAAAGAAGCCAAGGAAGTAAGAGTTAAAAGGAAAGCTATTCCACCACTTTGGTGTATTCCTTCCAGAGGGTAAAAAGCTAAGTGGGTGGATTATGAACACCACTAGGGATGAAAGGGGAAGATGGGTTAGGCAGCTGACTAAAATCTAATTAGGTTGCTTAAGGAAGAGCCACTGCTTCTCCTGGAAAAACCTGACCTAGATGGGATAAGGGATGCATTTCGGATGCCCTTAACAGCAACCCAAGTGCTTGCATTCTGCCACTGTATATGTGATTCTGACAATTCAGAGGGAGAAAAACAAACAAGCCGGCTCACACCAAATCAGGCTATCTCGCTCAGTAGCATCCACAGCAGCTCTCCAGGGTTTCAGAGAGAAAACTCTTCCAGTGCTACCTGCAGATGCCAGGGATTGAACCTAGGACCTTTTGTATGGGCTCTGCCTCTGAGCTACCGCCCTTCCTCAAGCAATTACTCCGCCTTACACTGAGTCAGACCATTGGCAATACATTATTGGCAACACTTGACTGGCAGGGGCTCTCCAGGCAGGGGACATTCTCTGCCTGAATGTCCACACCTGGAGATGTCGCTGATCGAACCCAAGACCTTCTGCATACAAAGCACATGCTCTGTCACTGAGCTATGGACCTGCCCAAGCACCCGAGAAGTGCTAGGACTGAATTTAAGAGGTCATTATTTGGCTGTGAGATGCTAATTCATGTCCATGGTACTTCATGGGGGCTGTATCTTGGTGGCTTGTGAATCCCAGACTGAGCACCAGGTGCTAAATTCAAAACAGGGTGTGCCAAGCCAAAACCCTTGCTCCTACTCACCTATTTTCTGATTACGTCCTTGGCCTGTAAGTTAATTATTCTAAGGAAATGCCAAGAAGCTACTGGGGCTGTGAGTAAGCTAGAATTAATCAACTAAGAAATATTGTTGCTTGTCTGCCAGCCCAGGTTAATAAATCTTGTGACATCAACGCTTTCAGAAAGAGTAAATCTGTGTGCTTAATAAAGAGGCCTAGATAAATCCAGATTATGCTATTCACCTCTTCATGTTTCCAAGAGAAGTGCTGATAAATTTGACCCAAAACAGAATTTGGGTCAAAATCTAGCATTCCTCCAAAACAGAAAAGTGTTCCAGAACTTTAGATGAAATAAAGGAAATACCGGTATTATATGTTGCAAAACTCTGAGACTATAAAACCCACAACAGTTCAGTTCAGCCCAAAACACATGTGCATGAGCATTTGTGAAGCCTTGGAGGACTACAGAATCCATGATGCAGGGTAACCCTAGAAGTGTAATTGTGGGGAATTTGTTCCATCCAATTAAAAACAGTCCTAGACACTGTCTGAGCATAACCATTCAGGTGACCTCCTCAATCCCCAGGTACGTATCACAGTAGTCTAATCTGGAGTGTTGGGCAGTTCTGCACTGTGTTTTATGTTGAAATATTTTACTTTGAAATAAGTTACTTTGGCCTTTGTCAGTAGGTGGTATAAAATTGAATGGCTGGGCAGATGGAAAGTCAAATAGATCTACTCCCTATGCAATTGAAGATATGGCAAGGTGGAACAGATGGAGCAAAAAGCAGCATCTCACCAGCGAGAAAGTGTCTTCATTGTTTAGACCAGAAAGCAAATCCAGCCCAAAGACATCTATAAGGGACTAGGAATATCGCCAACCTTCTCTCTGGCCCACTGATGGAAGGAGACTTCCTCAGTTAGTCCCCTTGTAATGAATGCCCTATCCTAGCCAGACAGCCTGCAGGTCCCAGAGCTGGCCCTACCCTTAGGCAGTGTGAGGCGGATGCCTCAGGCAGCAGATACTGAGAGGCAGAGAGTAGCAGTGAGGAAGTGGAGGACAGATCTGTGTGGGCCGCATGGCCAGCCTGCCATCTTCCCATTACCAGTGTTGAAAAAAGACCAAACTGAAAGTTGGATCAGTTTCCATGCAAATAATGCAGGGGTGAGTAACCTTTTTCAGCCCGAGGGCCAATTTCCTTTCTGGGGGCCGCGTTTGGCAGGGCCAGTGGCAAAAGTAAAAGTAGGTGAAGCAACAAATGTCAATGTTAGCTTTGTACAGTAGCCTAGCTTCTACACACATACCTCACCATCCTCCATCCAGGAGAGCAAAAGGTGTGATCATGGGCACATTCCAGCCAGGAGAAAACAATCAAGGAGGATGAGAAGCAGGGCTAGTGAGTGGTATGGCCTGGGTGAAGAACAGATAGAAGCTGGCCCTCAGGTTCCCCAACACTGATGTAATGGAAGGAGGATCCATCTCATCCCTCACTTCAGAGAGCCAGCTCTGGCAGGTCCCCTGAGTGCTTGAATCCTGGCACAGGCAGAGGGAGAATTAACCAGCCAGCCAGTTGCTGGTTACAAATGTATGGGGCGCCATCTTGAAGTGTTGAAATAAAAAAAATTTACGCACCGTTTCTTTTCTCTCTCTTTCTTTCCTTCCAGGTTCAAGTGAGCAGGACCTTCACAGACTTCTGTCACCATGGACTGGAAGACCCTACAGGGCCTGCTGAGCGGGGTGAACAAATACTCCACTGCTTTCGGGCGCATCTGGCTCTCCGTTGTCTTTGTCTTCCGAGTCCTGGTTTATGTGGTGGCTGCTGAGCGAGTGTGGGGGGATGAGCAGAAGGAGTTTGATTGCAACCACCGTCAGCCCGGATGCACCAACGTCTGTTTTGACCACTTCTTCCCCATCTCCCACACCCGGCTGTGGGCCCTACAGCTTATCTTCGTCACCTGCCCTTCGCTGCTGGTTATAATGCACGTGGCCTACCGCGAGGACAGGGAGAGGAAAAACCGGTTAAAGAATGGAGAGAACTGCCCCAGACTCTACAGTGACACTGGCAAGAAACATGGTGGCCTCTGGTGGACTTACGTTCTCACCCTCTTCTTCAAGTTGGCTATCGAGATCGTCTTTCTCTACCTCCTGCATAGGATATGGGAGAGCTTTGACATGCCCAAGCTGGTCAAGTGCGATCTGAAGCCTTGCCCCAATGTAGTGGACTGCTACATCGCTCGGCCGACGGAGAAGAAGATTTTCACCTACTTCATGGTTGGGGCTTCTGCTTTCTGCATCGTCCTCATTGTCTGCGAGATTGTCTACCTCATCTGCAAGCGGGTGTTCCGCTCAATACAGAAGTGCCAGAAGAAGAAGAGGTCGCTCACCTACAGCAAGGCATCCACCTGCCAGTGCCATGCGAGACTGGACCAACCGCATTATGGGAAAGGGAAGCACACACACGTGGAGGCCCTCAGAGCCTCTGCACCTAACCTGACTTTGATCTGAGGCAGCGTGAAAGGACAGATCCAAAATGGCCGGCTGCCATTTGGATTATTTCATTGCGACACACAAGTGGCTTTTGAGGAACATGGGGCAAAGAAGGGTGATTTGAAACAGAAGTCTTCCTTCTACAGTACATTGTGTGGCCACCAAAGTTTTCCTCAAAGGGGAAGCACCATCGTATTTTGTTGAGGCCTAAAGGCAAAGCCTCCTGGCCTGTTTACATGTTTTTACTAAACTTAAGACGCATGGTCAAAGCACACACAACACAAGATGTTGACTTGTACAATCCCTGGAAGAAGTTGCAGCCCTTTAGATCATAACATCTGCTCTTTCTCAGAAGAGATGATAATATGGGCAGTTGGCTAAGGGAGCCACGTATGTGAAACATCTGTTATGGTCTCCAGAAAACGCCTAGCAATTAATGACTTACAGCTCTGATTCTTTCCTCTGACTCATTAAAATGTTTATAGAGTGTTGCAGAATCAATGAAAGGGGGGTGGGCAACTGTTTAGTTAATGCTGTCCAAAAACAAATGATTAGATGGAAAGGTTGGTTTCAGTTGAACGAAATTCAAAGTTAATTTGGAGGTTTCACTTCAGGCAGAATAACTCAGCAAATTCAAGGAAATCAAAGAAAAAAATTCAAGTTGGGGGGAAGGCGTTTGCACCGTCTATAGGTGTGTTTACACGAACAAAGGGGCACAGCCTTAGATATCTCTGTATAGTAGCTTTTTCCAATCTGCTGTATTCCAGATCATGTTCAATTCCCAGCCCCAAACATAATGGCCAATAATCAGGGATGGTGGGAGTTGTTGTTCAAGAACATCTGAAGAGCACCTGCTTTGGGAAAGCTTGCTGTAGGGGTTAGCCAAGAACAGATGCTTTCATGATGTCCTGTTTACACCAGCCTCCTCAACCCCAGTGTCTCCAGATGCTGAGAGACTACAGCTCTTAACCCTCCTGGTCATTGGCCATGTTTCCCAGGCCTAATGGGGGAGGGGGCACATGATTGGGGGGAACTGGTTACACACTCCTTACCAGACCTTTCCCCAAAGAAAGGGTTGTGCCCAGTGAAGTTCTGTGAGAATAATACAAGGACTCTGGCACTTTCCAGAGAGGAAGCCATCTTCCTTCCTGTACCAGACTGAGGCACCCTGCAAAAGAAGCTTTATTCTGGTAGCGGATGGACTTGCCCCCGAAATCCTGCCTAACATGACATTCCAAATTGGTTTGAGGGTTCTACTTTGACGGAGACCTCTGAAGACTTTCATCGGAAGCCAAAAAGAGTTGTAATATCCCTCATTGGTGGGGTGGACATTGGCTTAAAGCCTGAAGCTTCAACCAGATCAGGTTGAAAGCAAATTTCTAAATGAGATTGGAGGTTCCCCATATGCAAAAGAAACTATATAAGGGATTCTGAGGCTGTTGATGAACTAGAGCCGTTTCTCAGGTGGGCTTCCTATCTCTTTTGTAAGAGTTCTGTACTGCTCGGCAATTATAAGGTGATCATTTATGCACTACCAAAAAAAAAGACGAAAGAAGGAAGTGCTTTACATAAAATTTGCACATGTTAATGTATATATATGTGTGTGTGTGTGTGTGTAAAGGCACATTTGTAAATAATTGCTATACTTCAAGTAGATATGCAATACATCCCATAAAAGTGGGGAAGACCATTACCAGGTGGCCTGTATGTTCCTGCTCAGCCTGCTGTCCAGGTACTGACTGTTGATGGGCAATTTCAAGACCCCTCCTGCTGTCCCGTCTTAGAGGTCTTTAAATTTAAATTTAAACCAGACAACCCTTTAAACAGAGAGTGTCCTCTGGAAAATAGGGCATATGGCCACCCTTATTTGGCAACATCTCACAGAGTGGGAGTTGTAGCACACTGGAGAGTTCTTTAGCTGAAGCAACTGTTTACGTAAACAGGGTGTGAGGCAGAACTGACCTCATTCAACAAGCTGTGCAGGTTTGACACGGCGCTCTGGAGGGGCAAGGACTTTGCAAGGGAGAGAGAGGGGCCCACCATTAGAGAAAAATGCCCAACAATTAGGGGTTCTCATTTCCCTCAGTAAAAAGCTATCATGCAGCACAATGCTGAGCATGTTTACTTAGAAGGGAAGATTGCTGAGTTCAGTGGGGCAACGTTAGAACTGCTGGCTTGGACTGTGAGCTGAAAAATGCCTACTTCAAAAATCTCTTGTTCACCACAAGGAATCTTCCTTTCTCTCTCAGCCTCAGGCTTATGTCTGCAAAATACCTGGCAGGTGGGACTTCAGGGCCAAACAACATTACTCAGCTAATGCATATGAAGTTCTTTAATAATAAGGAAGAATCAAGTGAACATTTGCTTCAGTGTTCTGCTGCAAGAGTTACCGTATTTTTCCGTCTATAAGACTATAATGTCAAAAATTAGGGGGGTGCCTTATACACAGATATAGGTAAAGGGACCCCTGACCATTAGGTCCAGTCATGGACGACTCTGGGGTTGCCGGGCTCATCTCACGTTATTGGCCGAGGGAGCCAGCATACAGCTTCCGGGTCATGTGGCCAGCATGACTAAGCCGCTTCTGGCGAACCAGAGCAGTGCACAGAAACGCCATTTACCGTTTACACAGATATATCTCCCCCCATTTTCTTAAATCTGAGTCCCCCCAAATAGGGGGCGTCTTATACATGGGGTGTCTTATGGACGGAAAAATACGGTATTATGACCCATGGGGGTCCTTCAGCATCACGTGAATTCAACATCCTTTGGTGAACCATCCTTGAGAACCCAACCTAAGTTTCTCGGGCTCAGTCAGAGCATCGACCCACCTAACTCAGTATTTCCTACTGACTGGAAGTGGCTGTCCAGGGTTTCAGGCAAGGTGCTCTCCCAGGCCTACCCAGAGATACCAGGTATTGAACCTGGGACCCTCTGCGTGTAAATCTGATGCTCTGACACTGAGCTATGATCCTTCTGTAGGTTTTTACCAGGATTTGCCAAGTTTGGACCTGCAGCCTTGCCTGTGCATGCAAAATAGCCATACCATCCTTCTCAGCAGGAGGTAGGATGGGCATGCAAAATCGCTTGGGTGCCATCCTACAAGCTGTTGCGGGTTGCCCCATCTAACAATTTACTTGTGGGACAGGAGCTATCCTGACAAAATGACTTTCCACAGGGAGCTGACTCCTGCTGAGTCAGACTATTAGTCCACTTAGCCTAATGCTGTATGGCTGACTGAAGGTTTCCAAAGATTGCAGGTAGGGATATTTCCAAAGCCTATTAAATGAGATCGTTGGGCTGGAGACGCCCTGAAACCTTGTGCATGTGAAGCACACACTCTGCTTCTTGTGGCAGAGTTGTGGCTGTCCCTCAAAGAGAGAGCCCCAGGGCTCTCGTGTGTCTGGCCTGAGATGGTCTTTAGACAACCCTGGTTTATTAGCACCATGCTTTGACCATCCACACCTGTTGGCCAGTTGATCATGAGGGGAGCAAAGAAATTGGGCGCAACTAACTTTGTTCAAGCCATGCAATTTCATGCTTGAAATCCAGGGGCAGGGGAAGTTTCATTCCAAGGGCTGCATTCCTGTGCGGAGAACCTTCCAGGGCCTGGCATGCTAGTGGTGGGTGGGCAGGGCCAGAGCTAAAGGAGGGTGAAGTGGTGGGTGTGACTCTTAACTTTGTGGGGAATGCACAATCCAGCCATACAAAAGTCAGAGGTTTACACACACATACACACACACCTCTATACCTCACCATCTGGGGAAGCAAGAAGCAAATCACAGTTCAAGGACATATTCCAACAGACAAAAGCACTTGAGGCAGGCAGCCACAGGGCTGGTGGAGGGTGTGACCTAGAAGGGGGGCATAGCCTGGGAAAAGGCTTGGGGGCCAGAGAAAGAGGCCTGGAGGGCCTCATTTGGCCCGCAAACCTGAGGTTCTCAACCCCAGCTGTAAACGTTCAGAACTCCACTGTGAATGCTGCATCCAACATCCAAGAAGGTATGCCGGGGCACTTAATTGTCAGAAATCAAATATTATTACGGTTCCAGGACAAAACAGAGCTGAAAAGCATTTTAATGCTGAACAATTGCCTTCATGGCAATCAAGCGCATCAGCATCCAGATATTTCTAGTGCAGCTTGACAGCTTCTCTGTGAGACCTTTTCTTGTGGCTGACCTTTAACGAGGGCAGTCTTTTTTTAAAAAAATTACTCACAAAATATTCACAACGGGGTAGGAAGCTAGAATTCAGCAGGATAACACGGGAGCTAATGGAGGGGGGGGGAGCAGTAATAATGTCACTCACAGTTCTGAGTGCAGCTCAAATCTGAAACCGACCATCCTCAGTAGACTAAATTCAATTTAAAAAAAAGACATTTTGCAGCAGCAGAAACAACAACAAAAGTTAGAAAAGGGGGGATTGAGGTGCCTCCATTGCAGATGGTGAGAAATGGTTGGAGAATTTCTCCACCCTCCAAGATTATTCAGTGGAATTATCCTTCCAATTCTTCTGCCAGCAAGTAGGGCAGAAAACTTCAGAAGTCCCTTTTCACTCAGCTCTAGGCCACAGGGTCAGCAGATGGGGAAGGAGGAGAAGGATCCTGCAATTTTAATTGCTATGTAGAAGAGGAAATGCCAACAAGTCTTTCTTCCCATTAAAGGTGCAGGAGCTGTGTATCTGGCCACCTTCACTAGACTTTGATGGAGGGGATTTAAACAAGGAAAGGTTTTCATACCACTTGCATCTAGTTATGGGGAGAAAGCTTCACCTGCAACATTTCTGCAAGTTTGGCTGCTGTTAAAGGTTCCAGCACAACCAGGAAGAAAAGCAAGTGATTTTTGTGCTCTGTTGCCCTGCAAATAGGGTAGGCAACTGCAAAAGAGGACAGTGTTCCTGTAGTCTTAATTTCTATGTATAACTTCATGCCAGGCACACCGCCTGATAGCCCCTCGACAATCCAGCTATTGAAGGTACAGGAGCCCAGTCCTCTGAAAACATGAGTTCCCATTCCAGGTATATGGGACGGAAGGAGAACTGGCCACAAACCTGAAAATCAGAAAAAAAGCTATTTACTGCCTTTCAACAGTAAGTTAACCAGGTGCCAAGCTCTTATCTTTTGCTAATCTTGGGTGGGAGGTCAAGAGAGTGGCATGCTTATCGCTCTTTTGTCCAGGAAGTTGTTTCTCTTTTCTGCTTTGAGCGAGTTCACCGGTAACCGAAAACAAAGAGAGTGTTGAGTGACAAGAGTCAGCTCTTCAAAGGAGAGGGCTTGTCTTAAAAGAAGGCTGGGACTTCTCCTCAAAGGGGGTAAAAGTAACAACCATTAATCAATAGCGATCAGCAAACATGTAATAAAAAAAGGAGTGGGATGGAAGCTGGGACAGAAAACCTCATGGAAGGGACAACCAGAGCAGCCTTTGCAAGATTTGCAAAGGAGATCTCCTTTGCAGGGAGAGATAAGGCTTGAGAATCAGAGCTGGGGAGAAACTGGGTCTAAACCAGAGGCTGCAAGAGCACCATCACTAAGTGACAGTGAAGCAGGAAAGAGAAGAGGGATTCAGGTCATACAACAGGTTCAAGGTAAAGGTGTTCAGATGGAACAGGAGGGTAAGCAGACATAAAAGATGGCAGGGAGATAGAGATGCAGTCCAGCTGTTCTAGGGCTTTTTTCAGGTTCGCTTTGTGTCAGGAACCCTTTCCTCATCAGTCTGTATCCTGGGGAATCGCCATGTGCCTGCACTTCAGCACGTCAGCACTCCTGCACATCGCAGGGCAGTCTGGGTGCACACTCAGGTGGGTGATGGTTGGTGGCTAGCCCTGCAGAGCTCCACTACCAAGTGCTCCATTGCAAGGGAAGATTGGTTGTGATGAGCGTGCCGTTTTTCATAGGAACGCAGCTACCGTTCCCAATCTCGCAGTGTGAAAATCCCTAGTGCAGTGGTTTAGAGTGCAGGGAGATCTGGGCTTCAATTCCCACTCAGCCATGAAGCTGCATAACCTCGGGACAAGCACTCCCCTCCTCTCTGGGCACAACTGGCTGTTTATCAGGAAAAATGGGACCACTCTCTTACTTGCATCACCCAGGACAACTTAGAGGAAGAGGGATGGACTATAAGCTTGACCTATAAACAGGAGGGAACTCAGAGGAAATTAATTGCAATGCAAGTGCTGTAGACAAATCAAAGTTCTCATCTAGAATTTACAGGAATTCTTCCAGGGCAGAAAGAGCCCAAACAGGTTTTAAGTGCCACTGCTTCCTTAACACCGTACTTCCCATTCCAAGGGAAATCAGGAAGTCATGTTGTTACTTGTTCCACAGCATTTGCAGCACAGACCGACCATTCTGGCATCCTTGGAGGATAGTCCCATTAGGGGCCCCTATGCAGGACCAACCAACCAGACTGGTATTTCGCAAGACTATGGTCTCCTCAGCTCTTCTCTTGCTCGGAGCCAAGCATACCAGTTCCTTTAGTCACTGAACAAATATTTTATTTGCCTAGCGAACTGTGTGATGTGAAAGGTCAAATAAATGTTACTTTGTGTATAAGACACATGCTGAGTTCCTTACTTACAGATGATGGGGAGACTATGGAGAGGGGAGAGGCAGAGCGGGAGCAATGGGGTAAAGCCAGAAGATGAGAAAGGAATAGGAGAGATCCTGGAGTCTTAAGTCCAAACTGTGGTTACCTGCAGTGGTCTGTTGAGCTATGGCAGGCACCCCCAAACTTCGGCCCTTCAGATGTTTTGGACTACAATTCCCATCATCCCTGACCACTGGCCCTGTTAGCTAGGGATCATGGGAGTTGTAGGCCAAAACATCTGGAGGGCCGCACTTTGGGGATGCCTGAGCTATGGCATTCTGAATGTCAGCCATGAGGACAGAGCGGAGCTAGCTGCTCCAGCACCAGGAGCGGCCCACATGTTGTGTACCCGGGGGTGGGGCCATGGGGCGGAGCAAGCACCCCAGGCGGGTGCCGCCTGCGAGCATCCAAAGGGGTGAGCCACCTATGGGGGCGGAGCAAGCCGCCCATGGGCTTGGAGTGAGCCACCCATGGTGGGCCGCTTCCTGGGCGGGGAGGAAGGAGCCGCACCACTTTGCCAGCAGCCCTCCTCCCTTCCCTCTTCCTTTTGACAGCTTGGGGGAGGCCTTATCCCTGGGAAGCAGCCCAGGACTGGGGGGAAATGGAGTGCTGCTCAGCCGTGACTCCCAAGCCTCCCCCGAGCTGTCAAAACGAAGGGGGAAGGGGGGAAGGCTGTCGGCAAGACGGAGCATCTCTGCCACTTCCCCTGATGGCTTGGGGTAGGCTTGGGAGTTGCGGGCAGGTGGTGCGCCAAATGTCACCTCCCCTCAGTGATGACACCCGGGGTGGACCACCTCCACCGCCCCCTTCCTCCGTCCCTACATGAGGACTAGCAATGTTCTGAAAATTGGAGCAAACTTTTGAAGTCCTGGGGACCTGAAGAAGAGTCATGCTGGAGCAGAAGAAGCCCATCAGCAGGGCGGGAAGGTAACAAGTCCACTGCTGTTATTATTCCTCACCAGTTGTGATTCAGAGCCAGACTGCCTCCATTTTCTGAGCCACTGACAAATCCCTATCTTTCCAAATGTAAGGTGGTTCTTTTAAAATGAGATTCAGAGTCAATACAACCATGAGTGAGTGAGAAGATTACCGTAAAGATTTTGTTCTAAACAGCAAGCATTATATACATTACCAAGCAAGCACTTCGATCTGCCACTTGGAAGCCCTCAAAAAGTAGCGAAGCGACTTCCCCAGCTAGCCTTAGGTTTGCACCACCCTGCAATCGATCAGTCCATGCATGAGCTTCTCAGAAACTATGCCCAACACCATCTGATTTATAGATAGATAGCCTGTTAGCCTACAAGGCTTGCTCGACTGGCTACATGCAGATTATTCATTAGCCACCTCTCCCAGTGCCCTACGTTCTCCAAAGCATGTCTAACATCAAAGAAGATGAAAGGTACCCAGCGCTATCACTTCCTTCCACAGATTAGGGCACTAAAGGCTCCTCTCAGCCATCAAAGAGCTGAACAAGAGATAGAGAGGGAGAAGCAAACAGAGGCAGGAAGGGTAAGTCCTTGAAATACAAATGGGATAGATTGCCCATACAATCCCCATTAGAAGCAACCATAGCCAATGCCAACCTCTCTCACCACCAAAGGAACACAAGGGAACAACAGAGAACCTGCACAAGCGACACTGACAACCCTCCCCCCACATATATTAAGTAAAATAGAAACATCATCACCAGACCCCCCCATCTCCCCCCATCTACTTCTATCCCCCTCTTTCTTCCCAATGTCTCAATAAATGAAACCGATTTGTAAAAATGTTACAAGAGACATTGCATATATTTCTGTAAATCAAGAAGAAGAAGAAGAAGAAGAAGAAGAAGAAGAAGAAGAAGAAGAAGAAGAAGAAGAAGAAGAAGAAGAAGAAGAAGAAGAAGAAGAAACCATAGATACAGGCAGTGAACACTCCAAAACTCCAGCTACACTTCCCTGACACAGATGTCCTTGGTTTCTCTACTCAAAGCCAATAGATGCCTGGGGCAAATAGGGTGGTAGTCAACTTAGTTTTAATCAGAGTAGAAATTAATGAGCGTGATTAAGATGGATCCATTAATGTCAAGGGGTCTACTCTATGCAAAACCTAGCTGACTGCCACCCATAGCTGCTTGCCATACTGACCTAGGGAGTTGCAGCAGTGGAAACTTTTCTGTGCCCACATGCAGCTCTTGTTGCCTTTTCTAGATTACAGTCAGTGGATGGGCAGTGTAGTCAGGCACATGTATGATGTTTGGGTGGATGGGGTGCATTTGGAAAGACAGTTTACAAGCCTTAGCAAAGCTGGACCCGGAACTTCCCAATACACGTGGAGTCGTTTCTGCCTAAGCATTTGCAGCTGGTGAGCTGGATGCTTAGGTTCCCCCAACCCCTGAAGGCCATTTTGGACAAGTGGGACCAGCCAGCCACCTGTCAGTCACCTGATACCAGGTGACATGTTTTCGTTTGCCCAGGTGGTTTGAAACCAAACCATGCAGGCAAGGCACAGAGCTTTGCAAGTGCTGGTGACCAGCTGGTTGGCAGTACCTGCAGACCCCACTTTGGGGCAGGAAGCTGGGTCTTCACCTGCCCTAGCAAGGGGGGCAGAGCAAAAACTGATGCAAGGCAAGAGAGGAGCTGTCCACATTGTGGCAACATGATGCAGACCAGACAGTAGCACACTAATCTCAACGCCCCTGCTAGCTAGTCAGGGATCTATACTGTACGTGATCCCTGACTAGCTGGCAGTAATACTGTGGCTGATCCAGAAGTGATGAAAGAAACAGCAAGTGGAGGTAAATTATCACTGAAGCACCAACACTTGCCAGCCATTGGGGAGGGGGTAGGATGCCACCAAGCAGGATCAAAAGAGGTGACCAGAAGGGAATGGTTTTTATTTTGTTTGAACCCCACTGAAATAGATATTTCCAACCCCAAAATCTAAGCTGGAGAATAGTTGTGGTCCAGTTTGTAGCTAATATGAAGGCACCTGCTGTGGCTTCCTGGCTAAAAGAAACAGACCCCCAATGGGCAGCCTCTGACGGGCTGGAAGACCCCATTGGAGCTGCAGTCCTTGAGCTCCATCACAGAAGAATGAAGGGATCTGACCAAAATGAAAGTATGACATGTAATCAATGAACCTGGCTTCATTGTGTGAATGCTAAGACCCATTTCCATCAAGCTGAGATTCATGCCCTCGCATTCCTGCCAGCTCAGGGACACTCGGCACTCACTGCCACACAGTGTTAGGAAGACCACACCTTGGGTGCACGTCCTACTTTGCAGCTGCCAAGTGTTGTTAAACTTTAATACTATCTAACCAAGAGCCAACCTGCCCCAGGAAGCCGACATCACCATCAATTATTCACCAGCTCTTAATAAATATTACACACCAAAAAGACATTGAAGGAATTTCCGTTTCATTTCCTCTTAAAGAGGTCTCCCAGGTACTGGTTGCAGCTCACCTGGGAAACTCTGGTGGCCCCCCCCCACTTGCTCTCTAGCCCCTACCCAACAGCTTTGCTGGATGCTGAGTGACTTATGCAGCAGCCTTTCCTTACCTCCTTGCTTGATGCTGCAAGCTAAGGAGTTAATACCTCTTGGAAGGTAATACAGTGGTACCTCAGTTTAAGTACACAATTGGTTCCGGAAGTCTGTACTTAACCTGAAGTGTACTTAACCTTAAGCAAACTTTCCCATTGAAAGTAATGGAAAGTGGATTAATCCGTTCCAGATGGGTCCGTGGAGTACTTAAACTGAAAGTACTCAAACCGAGGTGTACTTAAACCGAGGTCTGAATGTAGTCTATTCAAAACACAGCAGGTGGGCTCTGCTACCTGTAGCCAGGTATGTGGCAAGGGATACAATGGTCCCCTGGCTTAGATATTGACATATGTACTGAAGGAAGTACACAAGAAAGCCCATCACCACCTCAAATCAGTAAGTTCTGGGTTTATGGCATCTGCTGTTGGCAGCTATGCTCATGCTTGGATTCCCAGAGCAGTCTTGTGCAAACCCAGAACCTGGAGCTGGCGGGGCATCTCAGCAATGAATTCTCAATCCACATCTTGCCTGTGTCACCAACTCCCTAGCGGAACTTAGGTCACATCCACACTGTACATGTAAAACAGATGACGTGCCACAAAAAGCCCTACAATTCCCAATATTCTAAGGGTCCTGGGAACTGTAGTTCTGTGAGGGGTAAATTACAGTTCCTAGGATTTGTGTGTTTTAAATGGATGGTGCAGTTCTGGCTCCAGGCAAGCCACTGTTTCCAAGCCCAATATAGGCAATTTTTTTTTTAATCAAAAGTTCCTAACCCCGAGATTCAGATTCTCAGGCTATCCTGCGAGCCATGCACCTATTTCAATAGCACCAGTGTCAGTTGCTCTTCCTGCACAGGATGGGCCCCTGGCCTGATCCAGGAGGGCTCCTTTTATGTACTTACGCTAATTTTTGCGTTTCACTTCAAATGTCCATTCAGAATAATTTGTCTCATTCCAGTTATATCCGCCGTCTAACCTTTGCCCCCAGCCCCACTCTCTGTTTCCCTTTGCAAACATCCAGTAGCCCAGATGGAGCAACAGCTAATTCAGCAAAAGCCCTGTGATGACCCACCTTCGGAGGACGGCAGCTTAAAACTTTAATGGTGACTTAGGGGCCTCTCCATATTTAATTCCACCTCAGCCTTTAGATCACTGTGTTCTCTTAACTCAGCAAAGGGTTTATTTATGAGAGAGAGAGAGCTGTCTATTTAAAACAGCAGATGCACCAATTTTCTGGAGGGATTCCCCCCCCCCCCAAGTTCAGAAGGTGAAATTACCTTATTTGTATTATTAAATGTTTGGTGTCCCACTGCCACCCAGTGGCCACAAGAGAAAATTGTCATTTCACAGCTTTTCTGCAGCAAAAAGAAAAAAACCCTACCCCCCCCCCGCCGCCGCCGCCCGCCACTTTCTCCCCATTTCCCCAAGTCATGGGGATTTTCAGGAAAGCCTATAGTTCAGTGGTAGTGCAGATGTACTGCATGCAGAATGTCCCAGGTGCATGCAAAGCATATGCTCTGCCACTGAGCCGCAGCCCCTTCCCATCTAGCTCAGTATTGTAAGCACAGACTGGCAGCAGCTTTCCAGGAGGCATTCAGGCAGGCGACATTCCCTATCCTACCTGGAGACAAGGCATACCTAGGGGTTGGTTAGGCTGGTCAGTCTTTTTGCTGAAAACAAAGGTGAGGAAAGGGTTGAACAACCTCGCCCCATCATCAAAGTCAACCTGAAGTGGGCCCTGCAAATTAGTTGCTGAGTAGAACCTGAAACCAGGGTCTTATCATGGCCATAACTTTGATCATTGTAAGCTGCCCTGAGATTCCTTTTCAGCTGGAGAGCAGGATCAAAGTTCTTTAAATAAATGAAACCATCCTGGTTCATCCACACTATGCCTAATTTGGTCCTAATACAGATGAGCGCTGCAACCCCAGAGTCGGTCACGACTGGACCTAATGGTCAGGGGTACCTTTACCTTTACAGCTCAACTAGACTTCAGGACTTTGTTGTTAATCATACCTTTTGCCCAGGAGGTGGCACTGCTTCCTTACTTATAAAAATACTCTGCCTGCATTCAGTCTCATCCTAGGAAAAAGTGACTCAGTCTGTGGCTGAGCCATAGGCGCTGGCTCCAGGGGGCTGAGGCCCTTTGGGCCCCCTCAGACTTTTATTGGGAGATGGGCCAAGCCCCACCCCACCCCATTTTTGAGACCAAACATGGAGCAACATCAGGACATCACATCAGGCCCCCATGTCAGGGGCCTCGAGGCTGAGTGAAAATGCCCTCTCAAAATTATGCAGGTGGTGAAATTAAGAGGCACATGGGGGGGTTCCTTTTCCTGAATGTTCTCCAAGGGGGAGTTTGGGGTGGTGGCAAAAAAAAAAAGAGGTATCATATTTTTTGTTCCATAAGAGTTCCATAAAAAGTAAGAGGGCATGTCTGTGCGTCTTATGGAGCGCATGTGTGCTGACTGGAGCCGAATTGCCCAGGGGCTAAAGGCAGATCTTGCTTTTTTTAAAAAAGAAAAAAGAAAGAAAAGAAAGAGCTAAAGGCTAACAAGAGGGAAAGAGAAAGGAACCTGCTCAGCAGCTGATTGCAAGAGATCGGAGAGGGCGATAAGAGAGCTAGCTCCCTTCCCGGCCCCTTGCCCAAGCCTCAATTGTTGTCTGCAGAGGGAGACATGTGACTGGCTGATTAGATTATCTGTCTGGAAACTGTAGAAATGGGTCCCTTTCATAGAGAAGCTGCAGAACTGTGAGTTGAACCCCATAAAAACAGGATATTTTCCCTTTGCAAGGAAACTCAGCAACTTTGAGCTGATCCTAAAAAATGGAGCTTTCCCCCTTTGCAAAAAAGATGCACAACACTGAGCTGACACCCCCCCCAAAAAAAAAACCAGGGCTTTTCCCATTTGCAAAAAAAGCTGCAAAACTTTGAGCTGATCCTTTTTTTAAAAAAAATGGAGCATTCCCCCTTTGCAAAATAAGCTTCCTCAAATATTTAATTTGGGGGGGGGGGGCAAAGGCACCTAGGCTTCTAGGAGTTGGCTGCTATGCCTAGGACAATTCAAAAAGGCAAAGTATTTTCTTGCTTTCCTCCTCTAAAAAACTAGGTGCGTCCTATGGTCAGGTGCATCCTATGGTGCAAAAAAAAAAATTGCGGTGAATTCACAAACCATTTCCCAGAAAAAATCTCTTCTCTTAAATTTCAGGTTGATTCATACTGAGGGCTACTACATACTGCAACAGGCCATTGATGCAATAATAGAGGATTAGCAATAGATTGATACTAGACCATCCACAGATCATTCCACTTTATTAGTAGTTCTGTGGTGCCTTTCCCATATTACTGCCTCTCCCATTACTGCTGGCCCGAGAGCCAGTGTGGTGTAGTGGTTAAGAGCGGTAGATTTGTATTCTGGGGAACCGGGTTCGCGTCTCCGCTCCTCCACATGCAGCTGCTGAGTGACCTTGGGCTAGTCACACTTCTCTGAAGTCTCTCAGCCCCACCCACCTCACAGGGTGTCTGTTGTTGGGGGAGGAGGGGAAAGGAGATTGTTAGCCGCTTTGAGACTCCTTCAGGTAGTGATAAAGCGGGATATCAAATCCAAACTCTTCTTGTAGCAAAACAAAACCCCAGAACATTTGTTGTGCAAAAATTACAAGATTCCGCCAGGAAATTATGAGACATGCAGCTGTTGCAAACTAAGCACTATGAGCACCCAGAAATGTTTGTTGTGGCAAACATTTATTGAGCATAACTGCCGTGATACCATCACGAGTGCAAATAATTATGAAGGGCACCTGTCCTTTGGCTGATTGCAGTTTATTTGTTGTTGAAGGGGCCAAACTCCTGACCTCAGCATAATTTTGCTTCTAAGCAAACACACCAAGGACCAGGCTGGGGTGGGGGGTGGAAACCATGCTGCATTGCTAATTTCCAAAAGATAATATCAGAGCCCCCCCCCCTACAATAAACTCCCACTGCCACTGGCCTTGCTGAGGCCTAGCTCATTCCCGATTCCCACGCTTAGTTAATTGCCGGCAAATTCCGCTTCTCCAGGATTTCCCTCTTGTTTCTCTTGGCCCAGACAGCTTCACAATGGGCAATGCTTGTTATTTCAGTCTTCGTTGTTTTCCTATGCTTCCTATTTCCCCGACTACAGCTTTCCCCCAGCCTGCCCCTGTTTGTAAGGAAAGCAGCTAAACCCTGCAAGGCCACCGGGCTTATCCAAGGCTCTCTTAGGACTCCTGCTGTCTCTTCTCCTCTCCCATAATTTCATGGCTCCAGCCAGGAAGCAGGTGAAGTTATCCTGGTTTCCCTTCTTTTTCCACCTGCCCGACCAGCTGCCCCTTGGAGGATCATAATATGTAATGCCACAGAACTGAGAGCCAGCCCAAAGCCTTTGACAACAGGGACTCCTCCCCTCCCCGTGTCCTTTAGCTCCTCCCCTCTGCACTCATCCTGGAGTTATTGTAGTCAACTTCCCCACCAAGCTCTTCAGAACAGTCACGGAGTTTCCTGGATCACAGCAAGAGGGTTCTGTGCTCTCTTGCCACAGCGTCCTTTCTCTTCTGGAGCAAAACTAAACTCAGAAGGGCAGTAATCCAAAAACAAAAACTTGGATTTGTATGCTGAGAACTTGCATTTTACTTGTTGGTAAGTACCACAGTCGGGGAAAGAACATAGGAAGCTGCCGAGTCAGGCCCTTGGTCTGTCTTCTTGTCAACACTGACTGGCAGCAGCTCTCCGGGGTTTTGGGCAGGGATCTCTCCCACCCTGCCTGGAGAAGCCAGGGATTGAACCTGGCACCTTCTGCATGCAAAGCAGGTGCTCTGCCACTGAGCTACAGCCCTTCCCCAGATTTGTTTTGGCCCAATCTCCAAATTAGTTGGACAGCCTCAGAAGTAGTGGGCTCATTTCTTTGATTTATTTTACTTTATTCGTTTATTAGTTCCTACTTTCCTGTGAGTTCTTTCCACTTGGTCTGGTATTCTTTTTCCTTAATACCACCTGCATGGAACCTTGGAATGATTTAGTCGTTTGCTATATTTTTGTCCTACCCTCCTCCTGTCAAGAGGGTTTGCATGGCACAGTCTCCCATACAGGCCTGCAACTACCGGTAGTTGCTAGTCCTCATGTACTCAGTGGAAGGCGGAGCAAGCACTCTGCATGTGCTCAGAGGCACATTCTTATCCTTGCATGTCTACTCCATGTATACTGAGCCTCAGTCCCAGTACAGAATGCAAATTCCGGTGCATGGAATCTCAGCCAGAAAATAAAACACCAGATAATAAAGATAGGATCACACACACCAAACTGGCATAGGGCTGCCAACTTTTCAACCTGCCACTGTCATCATGCTTTCAGTAGCACCTTGAAACACATGCATTAGCCAGCAGTCATGTTTTCCTCCACGCCGTGAAAAGTTCTGCTGGTTGATGTGTGTCAGGCAATAAAGACACAGGAGCAGAACAGGATTTCCTTCCATCTGGCAACCCTGATCTGAGATAGCTTGCGTTTCTTCCAAGCATTGAGGATTTCTTACTTATCCTTGATAGGCAGTTCTGGGTAGTAGCAGGAGAAAAACATTTACCTGCCCTGCCGGAATTTCCTCTAGAATAATTTAACCCTTTGATAGTGTTAAACCTGCTCCGCCCCCACACCCCTTCCTTCTTTGGCTCTGTTGAGTGGGACAATCTTTTTGATATGTGAGGTTGAAAAGGCTATCGCTTTAAAGGCTGATCAAGCCCCTGACTGGACACTTGTTGATTGCCTGCCTGCTCCTTTCTCTTTATAACCCTAGGGGCAAGTAACAGAGGGCTGTGGTGGCCTCCAGGGAGGTACTAGGCTGAGAGAGGGCTTAAAAGGTGAGCAATTTGGCATTTGTTGTCTGTGGACTTTATGACTTGTCCCTCTGTCTTTAAGATTAAATCACTGTTTATGTTTTAAAGTTGGTGGTGGTAAAAATCTACGATAGAATATAGCTTTGCATTGAAAAATACCCATGTTTAGTAGCTCCATGCATGGTTTTTGAAGAGACCTAAGACAGAGCTGCAGGATGAAATTGCCAAGTTAAAAACAAGTAATTGGAAGGTCGCGTGGGTGGGGAAAAGCTCCAGAATGCAGGAATGGCTGTAGCTCATCAAGAGAGCATCAAGGTCCCAGGTTCAGTCCCCAGCTACATCTCCAAGTAGGAACTGCTGCTGCCAGTCAGTATAGGTAATATGGAGCTAGGTGGAGCAATGGTCTGAATTTGTATAAGGCACCTTCCTATATTCTTACAGCAGCAGGAGCTCCTTATTGCTCATAGATGTGGACTGTCTCCAGCTAAAAGCTTGGTATGCATTCTTGCTTTTAAGCACAAGTGCCTTGTCTGATACAAAATTTTAAATTTAAGGGGGAAGTTAGCTTTAAGGGGAAGTTCCTGCAGAGCAGCTGAACACAGCAGAGGAGAGTAGCTTTTCAAAGGTCTCTCTTTTGTATATTTTGTCAGCCTGCTCAGCATCTTGCTTCCCCCCTTCCCAATAAGTTTTAATCTTTCTAGCTGTTGTTGTCTTTTTATGGGAAACTGAGGGTAACGATGAATGGTGTGATTAAGCCCAGGTATGGGGTTGTGGTTCTCTTGGCTTCTCGGTACAGAACCCTAAAGGGACAGCATTCATATTGGGCGGTTTGTCTCCTAAGTGCCGAAAGATCATAGAATCAAAGAGTTGCAAGGTATGCCAAGCGCCATCTAATCCAACTCCCTGCAATGTAGTCCCTGACAAATGGCCACCCAACCTCTGTTTAAAAACCTCCAGTGAAATCGGGTCCACTACCTTCCTAGACAGTCTGTTCCACTGCTGAGCAGCTCTAAGATCAGGGGAAGTGAGGGTCTGGTCCCTTTGGTAGAAATATAGCATGGTGGTTTTTTTCCTAAATGTTCTGAAAACGATGAGACTATTAGGAATTTCCCTGCACAGGGGATCTTCTTACCAGACATCCGCACCAAACATGTAAAGCTTTTTTATACCACTTTCACAGTCATGTTCCCCCCCCCAAAAAAAAAAAACTGTGGTTTGTCATGGGTGCTATTAGGAGAACCCTTCACAGAGCTATAATTCCCAGCATGCTTAAAAAGCTTCCCTCCTCCTAATTCCTTGGGCAAGAAACAGGACTGTGAAAGTAGTATAAGAGTCGTAGGATCATGTGCTTTATTTTTTATTATTTTTTATGCAACAATTTCTTGCAAAACTTCAGCCCAACAACATGAATATACAGGTATGGTGTGGATTTGACTGTTGCCTTTTCTCCTTCACAAGGCAATTTCTAGGATTAATTTGCAGGTCAGTAGGTTAATTCACATTGGTCCCAGGGCCTGGTCTTAAGACACTTAATGGGCCAAGATTGCTGAAGCTAAGGAGGTCTGGGTCTTGTCAGTGCCTCACTGCGAGACAATTTGAAAACCCTATTAAAACTGCCTCAAGTTCCACAGCAGAAAAACAAGGCCCTTCTCTTGTAAAGTTGACTTTTCTCCCTGCTTGCTGAGGACTTTTCCAAACCTCTTCCAAAGGACTGGTATTTTTTAAAAGTGTTTTTTAGGCTCCTAACATCACTATGGTCCAAAATTTGTATATGCATATATCTGTACTTTTCTGCTTTAAACTCTACTCTTAAAGCTTTCATCCTTCAATGTCCGTGAAAAATCTGGCTAGGCAATATTCTAGTCCTCATAGTATCTTGTTAATAGATAGGTGGAGAGGGTGGTGTAGACCATGGGAACAGTTAACTGGCACTTCGTCTCCATCCCAAAACTGTTGTTTAAAAATGGGGTGCTCTGTAAGGATTGTCCTTGTCCAGGTGTAGAAGAGCCTGAAACATTTCTGGATTTCTCTGCCCCTTGTTATTTTGAAAGCAAGACCCACCTAGAAGCTGCTCTTCACTTCCACAATAGCAGGGCACTAGGGGTGAGACTTGCACAAGTTCCCATTCTGGCTGTTAGCTATCTAAACCAGGCACCCCCAAACTTCAGCCCTCCAGATGTTTTGGACTACAATTCCCATCATCCCTGACCACTGGTCCTGTTAGCTAGGGATCATGGGAGTTGTAGGTCAAAACATCTGAAGGGCCGAAGTTTGGGGATGCCTGATCTAAAATTTCACCTGTAAGCTTTTGGGGCAGGAACCTTCCCTGTTAATTTTAGTCTGAAACACCAGCTACGCTGAATGGTGTTATGGAAACAATATTTGCAAAACTTCACCAGTGGTGTAGTGGTTAAGAGCGGTAGACTCGTAATCTGGGGAGCCGGGTTCGCGTCTCCGTTCCTCCACATGCAGCTGCTGGGTGACCTTGGGCAAGTCACACTTCTTTGAAGTCTCTCAGCCCCACCCACCTCACAGAGTGTTTGTTGTGGGGAAGGAAGGGAAAGGATAATGTTAGCCGCTTTGAGACTCCTTAGGGTAGTGATAAAGCGGGATATCAAATCCAAACTACTACTACTACTACTACTACTACTACTCCTTCTTCTTCTTCACTGTGTGGCTATGTATCACATAGCAAGTAATGCATAGTGGTTTTTAAGTGGTAAAAATATGTATTGTGCTTTCCCTTAGCACAAGATGGGTGACTGGGGCTTCCTGGAGAAGTTACTGGACCAAGTGTCAGAGCACTCGACGGTCATCGGCAAAATCTGGTTGACAGTCCTCTTCATCTTCCGCATCTTGATCCTGGGCCTCGCCGGGGAGTCCGTGTGGGGAGATGAGCAGTCGGACTTTGTTTGCAACACCAAGCAGCCCGGCTGCCCCAATGTCTGCTATGACAAGGCTTTCCCCATTTCCCACGTCCGTTACTGGGTCCTGCAGTTCCTCTTTGTCAGCACACCCACCTTGGTCTACCTGGGGCATGTCCTCTATCTCTCCCGGCTTGAGGTGAAGCTGAAGGAGCGAGAGAGTGAGCTCCGGGCTCTGCAGTCTAAGGATTACAAGGTGACAGCCATGCTGATGGCGGTGGAGAAGAAGATGGCCAAGATCTACGTGGCGGAGGATGGGAGGATTAAAATCCGCGGGCCTCTGATGTGGACCTACACCATTAGTGTGGTCTTCAAGAGCATCTTTGAGGCTGGCTTCCTCCTTGGCCAGTGGTACCTATATGGTTTTGTAATGCATGCCAACTATGTCTGTCAGGGGGCCCCGTGCCCACACCATGTGGACTGCTTTATGTCCCGCCCCACTGAAAAAACTATCTTCATCCTCTTCATGCTGGTGGTGGGCTTGATCTCCCTCGTTCTCAACCTTCTGGAGCTCTTTCATCTCTGCTGCAAGAGCCTGCTCCACAACACCAAGGAAAGAGACTGCTGTTCCCCCTCCTCTGCTCCTCCCATGCCTTGTGAGGCCAACAGCTTCCCCAACAAGCTTTGCGGTGTGCCTGAGGAGGCTTATCACGACAAGGCTTTCTTCTACCTCCCAATGAATGAGAGGCCTTCTCCGCCCTACCAGGCATACAACAAACTTTCCAGTGAGCAGAACTGGGCCAACTTCAACACAGAAGAAACCTTGGCCTTGCAAGGCAGGAATAAGCCCCCTGACGTCTTTACCATAGAAGCCCCCATAGCCCATCTCTCTCAGGAAAGGCAGTCAAGCCGGCCTAGCAGCAGTGCTTCCAAGAAGCAATATGTCTAGCAAGCAAAGCAACCATTACAGAAGATGGATGTTGTCTTCCTTTGGGGCAACTCTGGGTTTACTCAGCTAATCAGCCTTCCTGGCAATGGATGGCTCCCTTCCGATTTTGACAAAAGTAGCCATGTCTCAAAAGTTCTTCTCAGGGGCCACCTTGTTTTCTACCATGTGAAACTTGCTGTACCAAGTAGGGCTATCCTGGCTTTCATATAGACATAAACTGAATCTTCCAGGTAGAGTCTACCATGGGACATCTTCTGGGCCAATGAAATGGCTGGTTCACGGACATTCAGTCATCCAAGTGTCGGAGGGTGACTGGTTGATTGGGGAGGGGCATTTGTTGGTCTTGTTTTTGTGTTAGGACAGGTAGCAGCAACCACCTGATGGGAAGGAGGAGGAACGGGCACCTCTACCAGCTTGGCACTGTGCAGGAGTTGACCTTGCTTTCTGGAAGATGATTTGTATCCTAGTGCAGAAGACACAGAGGAAAGTGTTTGTTTTTGTTATCAGTGGGAAGAGGCTTGCTGTTGTGGCGTCTATTCCCAGATAGCAACATGGTGATGTTGTATGACATTCATTTATCATTTTTTCTTTCCTTTTCTGTACAACTCCCTGGTTTACAGGAAGTCTGAGCAGGATAGCAAAACAGCGAGCCATATACAGAGTCATGTTGGACTAAAAACAGAGTTCCTGTCGCAAGCGGGCATTTTAGGGAATATTCCTGCCAAGCAAGCTTATCAAGCAGGCCTCCTTGCTGATAGAGTTTGGTTGGTGTGGCTTAAGTACTTTTCAGTTATTTCTTGCATGTTATGCTCCTTGATGGCAACTGTCACTGGAAACTGTCCCTGAAGGCTTTGTGCCGTATTACGGAGTTCACCTTCACTGTATAATGTAACCACTAGCACTTGATCTGAAAGACTTTTGCACTTCCAACTTGATAGCTTTTTTGGAATTGAAGATCCACAGCAAAGTACATGCTTCCCTCCTACAAACTGCTCAGGGTTAAACCCCACCCCCAACTCCCCACTGGCTGCCATTTAGGTTTCTGGTCCTGGGGCACCTTTCTATAGACCAAAGGCAGCAAACATGGTGCCCCCAGATATATTTGGACTAGCGCTCCCAACATCCCTGACCATTTGCTGGCTTGGGCTCATGGAAGGTGGAGTCCACTTAGATCCGGAGAGCCGTACATTAGCCACCCCTGCCAAAGACATCCTAAAGAAGGTTTTATTTCATTTGTTCACCAATTCATCAAAACCTGCCTCCTGATCATTTTCTGAAGTGTCATTTTTTCATCAAAAGCAAGACAGTGGTCCACTGGGCTGTCAAGAAACTAGTGGCATGTCTGTGGCTGTTAACTTTTGTTTGATGTACGTTCCAATGCATATAGCCCCCCACCCCACCCCCACCCCATACTGGATAACAATTGGTCCTCTTGGGTTCAGTGTCTGTCCCCCTGCTTAACCCCACTATGTAGAATGATGCTTTAAGTCATAAAACACTGTTTACTATTCTCTTTTTTAAGATGTCAGATGTTTTATATATGTATCTTTAAGTATGGCTGTATTGCCCAATCTCTGTCCTGGATTCTTTGTTTTGCTTTCCTGTCCCCTTGTGTTAATTTATTGCAATCTCAAATCCTGTAGAGTCTGAAAAGGCAAGCTGGATCTTCTGCATCTGTTGCTGAGGCAGCGTCTTAAAGTTAAAAGTAGGAATCTCACCTGAATCTCACAGAAGGATATGCCTGTTGAGCTGCCTTGGGAAGAGGTCTTTATCCATTTCTGAACTAATACAAAGGGCAGGGGTGTCTTAAAATGTTTATCTGCAGCAACTTCTTGCATAAGAAGTGTTGGCTTAAATAAGAATATGGCAGCTCCGTTAGTAGCATCCAACATCCCAACCAGCAGGATGTTGGGCAAGCTGATTTTCTCGGTCTCCAGTGAACTGTTCTTGATAAAGCTGTGAAAAGGAGATCTGTATCTGCCGGTTTGATGTCAACCAGCATGTAATATGGAGAGCTTACTTTCCCACTGCCAAACTGGCCAATGCTGAATGGAAAGCAAGGGCGCAAGTAGAAAAATTGGGAATACATTTAGTGGTATTCTAAGTGGTATGTTTGTTGTTGTTTTTCAAATTAAAAGAAAAACATGACTATCTTGTGTGTGCATTAAGAGTGCTCCTTGAACCCTTTGTTACATACTCTGTGCTTGAAATTAAAAAGCAGGTTCTGAGAAGTGAGGGGGAAACTGCTTTGTATTTCACAACAGGTGTAGCCAGGCTTTTGAGGGCTCCTTTGCTTATTTAACTGGTGCCCCAACAGCTAGTAACCCAGATCCAGCTTCAAAAAGAACATACTATATATGACAACCAAAGCACAGCCGCCCTTTGAAAGTTGCACTTCTCCAAATGTTGCACTGCAGTTCACCAATCAAGTAACGGGTACAAAAGCATACCGTATATGCCAGGATGCAAGGGATATGTGTACTAGTGATAATACTATACAGAAAAGCCTTACACTGAAGAAAATTGCCTTGGTAATGTGTGTATAGTAAGCAAAAATGTATACAGTGGTACCTCGACTTACGAAGACGATCCGTTCCGTGGCCGTCTTCGTAAGTCGAGGTTTTCGGATGTTGAAGCGTGTGGTCAGCGCATGCGCGAAGCGCAATTTCGCCAACCGCACACGCCGCTCTGCACAGGCGCAGAATGTGCCCGTGGCAAAAAGACTTCTGAGGTTGTTGACTTCGGAAGTCGAAACCTTCGGAAGTCGAAGCATTTGAATGTCAAGGTATGACTGTAGCTTGAAATAGGCTGATGAATACTCAATATGACTTAATAATAATAATCCCAAACTGATGCGACAGTGTGGGGAATGGAACATGACTGGAAAAATGAGAAACAGAAATTGACAAACCTTCCTACCCCTATTTGCAACATACATAAATTATAGGCAGTTCACAACTTCATTCTACCTCAAGAGCAAAACAAAAAACAGCAGCCCGGGGGGGGGGGTGCTTTTACAGCCAGGTGGCTGCATTTCACCATGACTTACCTGCCAGGGGCTGCATGCCAGTGGGTGGGGTCAGAGACAAAAAAGGTAGGACAAATGGAAATGCTGCTTTCATTTGTACACTGGGCTGTACATTCCAGCCAAGGTGGTGTAGTGCTTAGAGTGCTTAAGACTAGGACCTGGGAGACCAGAGTTCAAATCCCCACTGACCCTTGAGCCAGTTACTGCCTCTCAGCCTAACCTATCTTACCATGGTGTTGTAGAGATTAAGTGAGGAGGGGAGAGCCCCTACAAGTTTTGCTCCAGATTTTCAACTGTGGAACAGATGAGCTCGGAAAGTGGGAAACACTAATTGGAGATTTTTAAACAGAGGTTGTATGGCCACCTGTCAGGAATTCTTTAGCTGTGACTCCTGCATTACACAGGGTTGGATTAGACAGCCCTTGGGGAACCCCTTCCAACTCTACAATGCTATGATTAATATGTTTCTTTTATTCCCATCCTTTTAAAGCCACAGTCCTGAAAAACCTGGATTCATTTCATTTCAATTTATTTCATTTTACTTGGCAGCATTCCAGTTGTGTCAGCCATTTCTGCTACATCAGCAGCAAAGCAGGGTCAATTTCTTTCTTTCGCATTTATTCTCATGCCCGCGTCTGCTGCTACTTATTTTAATTGCAGCCTCTATGAATATGTTAAACATTACAAGGGATTGTGAGCACCCTTGACAGATCTGTCTATGCATTTCAGCTCTTCACTCAAATATCATTTACACTAATGATAGCTTTCTAGTTTGGGTATAAATTATATATTATTCTTCTGTCCTCTGAGCTTATTCCTGTCTGCTGCAAAATACGAAACATCTTATTCCAGCTGTCATTGTCTTTTTCCCTAGGTCAATAATATGCTATGCATGAGCCTATAAGACTGTGGGGTCTTTCGGGTGTGTGGTTTGGTTTGCACATATATACAGCTGAAAGGATTCACAGCATTAACTTCTCTGGAAACCTAATAGGGAAGCAGCAGATCTTCAGCCACAGTCTTCAGCCACAGCTTTGGGTCCAGGATAGAGCAGGCATGGCTCTGCCCTCCAGCTTCCAGCATCAGCCAAAACTCACACAACTCTCATAAACACATCCGCCAAAGGCCACCCTATTTCTCCATCCTAAGATGATGTGGTACCCAGCCAGGTGTTGTTGTTTAGTCGTTTAGTCGTGTCCGACTCTTCGTGACCCCATGGACCATAGCACGCCAGGCACTCCTGTCTTGCACTGCCTCCCGCAGTTTGGTCAAACTCATGTTCGTAGCTTCGAGAACACTGTCCAACCATCTTGTCCTCTGACGTCCCCTTCTCCTAGTGCCCTCAATCTTTCCCAACATCAGGGTCTTTTCCAATGATTCTTCTCTTCTCATGAGGTGGCCAAAGTATTGGAGCCTCAGCTTCACGATCTGTCCTTCCAGGGAGCAGCCAGGTAAGGTGAGGAAATGCCCACCAGTTTGTCTCTATGGCAACAGAGCTCACTTTTTAAGATGTGAGTGCTATGTACTTAGTTGACCTGCTAAGGCCATTACATTGACAAAGAAACTGGTCTGGCAGGTTTCCTCTTGTGGATGCTACTCTCCCAGATACAGGATCACAGGTTTAGAAGGGACCCAGATACCATCCTCACTGACCACCATCACCCCTAGCCCCATCCAAACTTATAACATTGCCATTAAGTGGATTTGAGGAAGGTTGATGCCCCTTACACCACGCGTGCTAGTCAATGGCTCCTCATCCACCTGGAGAATTGACCAGTGATCTGATTCAGTGTAAGGCAACTTCTTATGTTTCTCATTAAGAGAACTGTGTACATTTTGGGTCAATGGAGTTTAAGAAGGTGCATCAGGGGACTCCGCAGAGCCCCAGCTCAAATGGCAAAAGGGTTTTCTCTAAATGTCAGGAAGAATGCCCTGTTGGTATGAGCTGCCCAAGAGTAGGACAGACTGCTTTGGAAGGTGGGGAGCTTTTCTTTGTAAGAGGCACAGACAGGGATGCTGTCCCAGCAGATTTCCAACATCCAGGGGCTGGATTAGATGGCATTCAAGGTTCCATCTGATTCTATGATTCTAGTCTTTCTTTTTAATGGTGTATTCAGAAGTCTTTTTTGCTTTATAAACCTCTGTGTGTTGCTCTGAATGCTCAGATTATTCCCCCCCCCCTTTTTCCCCTTTCTATTTAGCTTCTAGCATCTGAGTCTACGATTTATTTTAGTCAAATTACAATTGTGTGCCTGCATCTGCTCATGAGCAGCCTATGCTGGATTTGATTTTATTTTTAAACAGATCTGAAACTGTTACATTATCTTTGATATCTTCCTGTAGTCCCCCAGTGTTTCCCAAGTGTGTGTCCTTTTCCTTTTAAAGTGGTTCACATTGCTTATCTATTGTTCCTAAATTGAATTGTCGACAAAACCTCTCGTTTCTTTTACCGAGCCCTGAAAACGAGAGCCTTGTATGCAATCTTAAAGGGCATTGCACAGCCCCTTTACTGAAGAAGCTAGGGCTGGTCAATCCCCATGAAGTGCAGAAGGGGGAACTGTGGCCCTCTGCGTAGCATTGACCTCTGACTTCCATCAGCTCCAGCCAGCAAGACTCATAGTCTGGAATAATGGGAGTTGTGGTCTTGGGAGGTGATGCTCAGCAACATCTGGAGAGAACCAAGTTCCCTGTACCTGGCATCTATTCTGCCCTGGAGTTCCTCCTTCCTGTGTCCCCCCACCCCACCCCGCCCTGCCATGCCAATAGCAGCATTGCAATTTCTCCATATGGTGAAGCTACATCAGTATTGTCTTAAGCTTATATCACGCCCTGGTGCAGGGATCCCTAGGGTGCCCCCACCCCGGGGGTCCCCCCCCACTCTCCCACACGTGTGCCTGCTGCATCACCTGCACTTTCCTCAGCTGTGCACGTTCAGGTAGCGCAGGAGGCCGCGGCCCATCCCCTGGCTTCCTTGGCCAGGGAAGAGCAGCACCGAAGCCTCCTGGGGAGTGTGGTGCGCCTTCCCGCAAGGCCCCAACCATGGTGTCTCATCCTCCGCCACCGCCGCGTCCCGCGGCGCTCGGCGCCTCCCCCTCACTGAGTGGCCTCAGGGCTCCACCTCAGCTGAGCCATCGCCGCACAGAGAGCTGCAGGGCCGGGAAGGGGAGAGCGCGGCCTCCGGAGAGGTTTCACCACCAGCGCGGGGGAAAGGAGAAGGAGGCGTGGTGCAGAGTCCTGGCCAGACAGCCGGAACCCCGCGAGGCTCCGGGGCACCGCAGCCTCCTCCTCCGCTGCCTGATGACAGCCCGCTGATTCCTGCAGCCAAGGGAGAGGTGGAGGCGGCGGAGGCGGAGCCATAGGGATTAGTGGCTGGTTGCGCCCCGCCAGCGCCCCTTAGAGGCCGGTGCCCTGGCGCAACGCACCACTAGGCCCTATGGTAAAGACTCCTCTGAACTACATTTTCCTTTAGCTGTAGCAATCGGTTCTTTCCTCTAGTTCCAGCTCATCCCAGTCTGCTTTTGTACCACACCAGGACTGGGGAACTTGTGGCCCTCCAGATGTTGCTGGACTGCTATCATCTCTGAGCATTGGTCATGCTGGCTTGGAGCCGCTGAGAGTTGGAGCCCACATCTGACTTGATAGTGGTAGAGCAAACACATTGCATGCAGAAGGTCTTATATTCAATTCTCAGCATCCCCAAGAAGTCCAGGAAAAGACTCCCCCCTCCCCCTCCCCCTCCCCCTCCCCCTCCCCCTCCCCCTCCCAATTCTTCCTATTCCTTGATTCCCTTTTAAGTCAATATCAGCTGGTTTCTTTGCTGGTACATCTCCCACCACTGCACACACACATAGTGTTCCCCTGCCCAACCCTGTCGCAACACACACACCTCATTCTGCTCCTGCCTTCTCGACAGCCTGCTGATAAAAGGCCCATTCGTCCCAAACAGTTGTGTTCTTTGCTAGCCACATAATAGGTGGAAATGGATTCAAGATAAGCCTCAAAGCTTGATACGCTGGTATTGTTTTCTGTTTCTATTACTAGAGGACTTGAAATATTCCAGCACAGTACATTCTCTCTAGGTTAAAAATAACTTGCTCGGAGCAGTTTGAGATGCGCCTTTTCCCTTCTAGGCTGAAGTCAGAGGGAGCAGAAATGTGGCACAACTTTTCTTCTTCATCATCTTCATTATCTTCATACATATTTCTATTGAAATAGCTGGTTTACATTTTGTATAAATAATAACAATGAGCAGCTGCAAGCTAACAAAAGCAAGAAAAGGAGAAAGTAGACAGAGAAAAGCTTTTTCTCCATCTTATTGAAGTGGGGGCTATACAATGAAGCTGCATGCCACCACCAAAAAGACCATCTCTCTGGCTGACATTGACCTGCCCAAACAATGAGCACAGAGCCATCTGGAAGAGAACCTTCAAACTCAGTCTTAAACTCCTGCTGCCCTCCAGATGTTTTGCACTACATTGGTTTCATTTCGGGGGGGGCGGAGTTAAGCACAGATTTCTGGATCTCTTCCACTGAAGCAGCTCCCTGTCTCCTGGATTTTGAAGGACCAGGAATCTGAAGTGGTTGTTTCATTTTATTTTTGCACTGCTGTTTTTATCTCCTGATATTTTTAAATGGACTATTTTTATATGGTGATGCTTGGGAGTGGGGCATTTTAAAATAATGTTTTGTCTTACATTGCACACCTGTTGGTAGGAAGGTTGGCTGAAAATATAAGAATAAGCAAATTGCTGGCATTTAAAATAACTGGCATTTAATGAGACCATACCCAACATATTTATAGAAAGTATGTTTCACCTACCCAAAGTTGCAACCATTTGCTGCCCACAAAGGAATGTGGCCCTTGTGGTGAAAAAGGCTCCCACCCCCCTGCTGTTGATGCTTTTGAAGCCCCCATAAAGGGTGGTTTGGGGGTAAGTGTGTAGGAGCTAGGCCCACTCCCTAACCCACTCCTGTTCATGTTGCAGATCGGCAAAAGTTGCACATACAGCTCACTGCAAAATTGGGACCCTTGTTGCTTTTCAGGGCACACTATCCTTGAGCCAAAGCCCTAAACCCCGAAGGGCTACAAAGATCCTTCAAAATGAATGCAATGTAGCTCAGGAGCAGGAATTATTACTGCAGTCCTGCTTTACACTCACGTTTCTCAAATGGGAAGTTGCGTGTTGGTGAGAAGGGAAAAAAAGAGGTATAAAAAGGAGAATCCAGGTTTGGGGCAAGTACTCTTTGGTGAGAGAACCCCAGCATAGATTTAAAATTTAAAGATATGCAGCAAAGTGAATTGTGGATATATCTATGTCCTTTAAAATGAGTTTCCATCTTCCCCTAGCATAGAGAAAAGACCACATATTTGATACTTAAAATAATGGTTTACTTACAAACTCACTCTCTAAAAGTCAGATTCATGTGCTTTTCGATACAGCATTCAGAAAAAGTTGCACAGGCAGTAAAATTCGGCTTAGTTACAGTGGTGAAAGTTCCTAAATTATTGGTATAGGAAATCAAGAGTTGCTTGTGAGAGCCATACAGTCTGAGCTCGGAGCAACCAGCTTATGCCTCCTCACACACTGAGCTTCTCAGGTAGGCTGGAGGGAAACAAAGGCTGGATTACTCGGTTCCTCCCAGTGTGAGGGGTGTAAACATAGCTAAGCCTGGCAGTACAAGTTTATCTATAGTATTAACCCCTTCATACATTAATTAGACTTCAGTATGTTGGTATGATGAGGCTGGTTATCCCACAACAGGAAGGGCAGCATGTTCTTCAACTGGGAAACTGAGAGACACAACTTAGTGCAGGGATGGAGAACCTATCCCCCCACTTGTTGCTGGATGCCAGCTCCCATTATCCCTGAGTATTGGCTATGCTGGCAGAAGAGGATTGGAGTTGGAGTCCAACAACATCCATAGAGCCAAGACGGTTCTCCACCCATGACTTGGTGGTTGAGCACATACTTTGCAGGGTCAATTCCCAGGATCCCTGGGAAGGCCTAGAAAAGACTCCTGCCTGAAGCCCTGGGGAACTACACACCGCAAGTACAGTAGGGATGGAAGAATCCGTCAGTTTTTGCCTTCTCTTTCTCATTTTTCCATTCTTACATTCAGTTCTCTCTCTCTCTCTCTCTCTCTCTCTCTCTCTCTCTCTCTCTCTCTCTCTCTCTCTCTCGTCAATGTGAAAATTCATCAGTATCTCCATGTGAATTTCTCCTAATATACATATTTTTGCATGGAATTTTCCCCATTATACAAATCTTGGCAAAGCAGCTTTTCCTCACGTGACACATTTTTAATGTTATTTTCACCGATATGTGCATTTCTATGCACACTTTATCCCAATACATGCATTTTTGTACAGATTGCTTGGTTGCACTGCAAAATTCAGAGAAATGTGAATGTGGAAGGAGGGCTGTGTTTCAGTTTGTGCACTGTTTTGGAAATCAGAAATGAGAGAAGATTCACTTTTCATTGTGAACTGAATCAATTTGTTCCCCATACCCAGCTGCCAGTCAGTGCAGACCATCTTGAATGAGATGGGCCAATGGTCTCTGTAGAAGCTGGGGTAGAATCCGATGTAGCTTTGAGTCCCCCCCCCTCTCTCGTCCTCCTCTTGTGTGCCCCCTAAAACTGTCCTGGGGTCCCCCCCCCCAACTCTCTGCAGTCAATGGAGGGGGGTGCAGGGCAGAGTTCTATTGTGCAAGCAGAAATCTTTGCACTGAAGTGGCAAGGTTGTGGGACCCCCCCCCCGCCTCCAGCTTCCTGTGTCCATGTGGAAACTATTCTTTCTGGAAGGACTGGCTATGGATGCCCAGTACACTCAGGGCACTCTGTGAATGTACAGAGACAAACCTCCCAAGTGCTGCTTCTCATGTTCTGGAACCGAGTCTCCTGATGTTGAAAAGAAGGTATAAATTCCTGGTTCAGCGTATGGATAAAGTTATACCCAATTGGCACAGGGTTGTGGCATCTCCAAAAACAACAGCCAGCAGTTGTTTTTCTATGTGTGGCTCTTATCAGCTGCACAACTGTATTTACATAAGGATTGTCAGGCACCCCTCTGCCGCAGCCCACACTTCGAAGGGAAGGCATCAAGCTTGGGCCAAGGTAGTTAATTTCGTACGTGGAGCCAGCTCCCCCTCCACCGCCTTCTCAGCTCCCAGCTGAACCCCTGGAAACTGCCTCTTGCAGAAATGAGTCTGTCTGTGTTATTCTTGGAGACCAAAGAGGGGCCACTGGAGCACCAGAGCTGGCCTCTGAGTGGCGAGGTCGAATCCTGTCATAACAGTCAAACAATAGGAAGCCAGTGGAAGACTGTTGATGGACCTATTACGGACAAGATTTGGCAATGGGAAATCTCCCCGGAGCAGGTATCTCTGCAGGCAAATCTGTTCTCTTAGCCTTGTTTTCCACCTTGCTGGAACTGTTTGGTTAAAGGGGGGGGGGATATGAAAATGGAGTGCATTACCCCCGTTCTCAATTCTGCCAAGGAAAATATTAGTGCTAAAGCAGCAAAAACAGAGATGTCAGCTAATAAATGTATCAGCCGTCCCTCTGCAGTTGGCCAGAGTCCTCGGAGGTATCTGCGACATCACCTTTTCACGGGGCATTTCCTCTGCCTTCATCGTACCCGACAAAATCCCCCTGCACTCCGACTGGCAAGAGATCAAGAGCTCCCAGCTGTCCGGCACTGTTAACCCGCGAGACAGAGAGAAGTGGTAGCACAGGGTTCGAACCTGCCCAGTGGCACAGAGGTTCATGAACTCACCACGACCCCGAGCCATGTTCCCAAGGAGAGGGTAAAAGAAAAAAAAGGTGTAGTGTTGATCATACGCATCAGACAACACACACCCAAGTAGAAATGCGTAGCACAATACGCAGCTTGCTAGGATCATCTGACAGACATGGAAGAGCAAACCGGCCTCATTCTCTGAATTCCACTATGCTGTACATCACAAACAGTAAAACTTGAAAGCCTCATTATCACCTCATTTATATGCCAGGCCAGGGTGGGTGGCGCCCACCAATTCTCCTAGCACTGCAGCTGATGGCATCGTAGCTCTTGCTTTGAAAAATGTCTCGGAGCTGCACTCCCCTGCATTCCACCCCCCCCCGCCATAACTTCTGACTTCTTATGGACTTCTCGGGGGGGGGGTATTGAGCACTACCACATCCCACATACTATTATTCTCCAGGAATCCTGTATCCCGTTGCCCCACTCCATGCTTCCTCGGGATCTTCACAAGTGAGTGGATGCATCCTGCATGCATTCGCATGGATGCTTCAGCCCCATATGCACAATACAGTTAAAGCAGTATCATACCACTTTAAACAGCCATAATCCTGGGACATGCAGGGGGCTTTTTGGGTTAGAGGGCACCTATTCGCCAGGCAGAGCTACAGTTTCCAAAGTTCCCTTTGGCAGCTAGAGAGACTGTTTAACCAATTGTTAGACAAACATTCCCCATATCTCCTGAGACGCCTGCTTTGTTTTAATTTCTGTTTTAACTGTTCTAATTGTTGTGCTGTTTTTTTAATTGGTTTGTTTTATTGCACATTTTAATTGTGGGTGTTTATTTTCGTGTTTTGGTGGGGTTGTTCTATTGTTTAATTGTGTGTGTATCTGTGTGTAGTTGATTTTATGCTTGCAAACTGTTCAGCAGCCATTACGGCCCTTAAGCATTATATAAATGAATTAAGTTAATACGTACTATATTCATCTGGGGTATCCTCTCCATTGTGCCACTGAGCTTGCCAGGGTGTGGTGAGGACAGGAGAGCTCTGGGTTGCACCTGCAAGGCCAACAGTACTAACCCCAAGCTTTCCAGTCTGTGTACACACACACACACACACACACACACACAAAACTGGTTTAAGATCTCTGGGATGAGATTTCTTCATGGACCTAGTGCATTTAGCAGCAGTTAAGAATGGCAGAGGATTTTCTTTGGCCCACATTTTAAAGCCTAGGACCTAACTTGCACCTCCCAGGCTGGTATCAATCGATCAGTCATTTATTATACAGCCACAGTCCTGCTGAAACAAAACATATATTCTTCCTTTTCCCCCAGACTGAGACTCAAGGGAGCTTGTGCAAATTAAAACAACACAGTTAAAATACAAAAAGCTTTTTTTAAAAAAAAAGTACAGTACTGTAGTTAAAAAGTAAATAGATGTTAAAACAATATTTTAAGAAAACAAATCTATTAAAATGCAGATCGTGAAAGCAGCACAACGCTATTTAAAAGCCTTAGCAAGAAACATAGCCCGTTCCCAAATGCCTGAGAAGTTAAATGGTTTAAGATGCAATATGATAGAAAGGATAAAACATACACATGTTGAAAATGCTATATAATACAAAAAATAGTTTTTTAAAAAGTGATACCAATTGCAGTAAGAATGAGGGAATAGTCTTACAAGGCCTCTGAGCAGAGAAGAGATACTTGGCTGCTATCTCTATTATTAACTTGTTTGTATTGGCCAAGAAATATTCCTGGTACCCTTTCCAGTGTCCTTCCTATTCATAAGGGGCAAAGTGGCATATGGTGCCCTAATTCATATTCAAACATACTTTCATATAGATTTTTCTTTTTTAAAAAAACTAATTTAGGAGAAATCGACATATGTGACAATCATGCTGTGGAAATGGACTGATTGTTGTTTGCGGGGGCAGGATTAGACCTTCAGTTCTTATGTCACTTCTGCATTGAGTAGTGTGGTGTAGTGGTTAGCGTGTCAGACCAGGACCTGGGAGACCAGGATTCAAATCTCCAACTTGGCCGCAAAGCTCACTGGGTGACTTTGGTCTAATCACTGCCTCTCAGCCTCACCTACCCCACAGGGTTGTTGTGGGGATGAAATATGGGGGAGAGCCATATATCCCACCTTGAGCTCCTTAGGTAGGAGGCAAATGCAAAAAATAATAAATTTATGTGAGGCTGTCCATGATGAGGCTAGTGTGCAGAAATGTAAATTGCCCCATCTTCCTCTAACTGGTGCTATTTTATTATTTCCCCCCCCCCCTCGCCCTGCTATTTTCTCTCCTCTCCCTTCCCCCTCTCCTTCTCTCTCTCTCTTTTTGTCTGCCCTCCACCCCACCCCCCAACTCTCTGCAATACAAAGTTTGCCGCAATGATTACAGGGCCTTTTGTGCAGCAAGCCAGGGTGGGACCTACTGGATAAACTCCCCTTTGCTGCTCATTCTTTTCGGAACCCGCAGGAAACAGCTTCACGATAAGGCAAAGAAAAGGGGAGCAGAGAGAACAAAGCAGAACATCACAATGCAGACCAGCTGGGAGAAACGAAAAAACGCAGGGTGACGAAACACCCATTCTCTTGCAACTCAGCAGCTGCGGAGCTCCTCGATGTAAAGAGAAAAAAGCAGGGGATAGAGTTGTTCTCGGTCAGAAACACAGGAAACTGCTTTACGATACCGAGCCATGCCATTGGCCCATCTAACTCAGTGTTGCCCACATTGACTAGCAGAGGCTCTCCAAGGTTTCAGACAGGGAGCCTTTTCCAGCCGTTCCGTCAGGGATTCAGCCTGGGACTTTCCTGCAAGTGACACAGATGCTCCACCAGTGAGCTAAGGACTCTCTGCTTCAGAAAGTAGCTGGAAGGAGGAGATCGGGACAAAGCGGCTAATATGGGTGCCACCCCTGCCCCTGCCCTGTTTCCATGGGCATGTTTTCCCGGCAGTGTTTGAAAACCCAGAAGAGGGCTGTACATGCGCCACGATTCTGTGGGAGCACAGGAAAAAAAACTGCAACATGTTTGTGGGTCAGCGCTAGGATGTCACTACAAAATAAAAAAGGGAACTGAAAAATACGCATATGCCAATTTGTATGTATCTATGCAGATTTAGGAAAAATTGCTGGAATTCAACATTGCTCTCTTCCCCTGGTTCTATCTATGCAAGCACAGCAACTTTGTTAGATGGAACCATCTCCCCTCTCTTTCCCTTGTGTGCTGTTCTAGGGGTTCAGCCCAGAGCCCATTTCAAGGGGTGCCAGGGCACGCAGAAGGAGGAGGAAAACCCAAATGTACAAGTGGAAGTCCTCGTGAAGGGCTACCACAGATAGGGCTGGTTAGGTGAATGCCGATCAAAGTGGTTTACAAAGAGCATATAACATTAACAGTGAGAAGCAACTATTTAAAACGGGCTGAGCAGTCTCTTCTAGATTCTAAGCAGGCATGGAAGGGGTCCAGGATATCACCCAGGCTGAGCAACCCCACCCCCCACCCCCGACACAATACTCTCCTGGTTAGCTTCCCAGAGGCATCTGGCTTGTCCGGACACTCTCAGGAACAGCTGGGCAAGGGTGCAGAATTGCCCTCTGGGCAGCGGCATTGCTGTTCCTTCCAGGGCAGTGGTGAGGGCATGCCTGTATGGGGGCACATTGGCAGAGCGAATCCCGTGCTCCTGTGCACATGTAGCCCCTCCCTCAGCCCAACCCTCCCATAAGGCTGCACTGTCACAGTAAACAACAGGGACACTGCTGTGGGGAGGGCAGCCCCACCACTCCCAGCCCCACCGCTCTGCCCACTCCTGGAAATGGGATATTGGACTCTGGTCTGAATCAGGCGACTCCTACATAAACTTATGTTCTGTTCCCACAGAACATTCCCGAGTGGTCCCTTTTAAAAACACTCATTCCCCCCCCCCTCCATCACTTGTCAGCACTTGTGCATTCCGAAAATGACAGTTACCAAAATATTCTGCTAAACTGTTTGTTTAGCTTTAAAAAAAAATCCCACCAACAATCACAAAACCAACTCCCTCTCTCTCACCCCTGTGGGACTGAAAAGGGTGGATATTGGAAAGATCACATCTTGTCTTGATATGTCTTGTTTTTAATGGTGTTTTTACATTTTATAGCTGTACACATCCCTGACATTTAATGATATGGCACTATAGAGATAGTTATCTAAAATAAACAAAGGAAATGAATTTGTCACTAAATAAATTCGCAGTAGGTCAGGATGCCTTTGCTAAGCAAGGGGTGGCATGGGACTGTCGGCACAGGGAGTGTCAGGTTAAACTAGGTAGGCTAGCAATTTAGAGCAGCCCTGGGAAAATGCTGAGAGTCTGGTCACAATGTCTACTTCTTTGGAGCTTCAGTAGAAAGTAGAAGTTGGGAGCCGAGATGTCCGGCACCATCCCTATCACCCAAGCCAGGAATTTCACAGAATGCATGAACAGAGCTTCAGAAACTACTTGTGGGAGTCATTGGGACACAGGAAGATGCCTTATACCAAGTTGATCCATCTAGTTCAGTAATGTCTACACTGACCGGTAGCAGTAGGGTGCCAGACAGGAGTATTTCCCAGCCCTACTTGGAGATGGCTGACATTGAACCTGGAATCTACTGTATGCAAAGCATGAGCTCTACTACTAACCTACAGCCCTTCTCCGCCCCCCCTCCGCCCCCCCCCAGTCAGACCATTGGTTCATCTGTTTCAGAATTGTCTATATATATGGGGCACCTGGGAGCTGAATGTGCCCCTCTGGTCCTAGGGGCTATCTGAAGGCCATGCCCCCTTCCTATAAATCCCCTCAATATATGAAAAAGTTATTATTATCTGTCTGTCTGCCTATCTATCTCTCCATCTCTCTTGATATACAAAAAAATGTAAGGCTGTCATCGCACATCCCCCATTGGAAGATTTGTAGACCTCATCACTACAGTCATACCTCGACATCCGAACGCTTCGACTTCCGAAGTCAACAACCCTGGAAGTCTTTTTGCCGTGCGCGGTCGTTGCATGCACAGAAGCGGCGCTTAGACATCCGAAAACCTCGACTTACAAAGACGGACGCAGAACAGATCGTCTTCGTAAGTCAAGGTACCACTGTATTGTGGATTTCATTAAGTCAGGGTGGGGGTAAACAGCAAAAGAAGCTTGAGTAAACGTAAGCAGGGCTGGAGGAAACTGGGAGGTGAATGGTATTTTTTTAAAATTAAAAATGCAGATGTTTGAGTAAAGAATTTGCCTACAATGGAATATTTGACGGCTGCGCATCCTTTAGCTCTCTACTAAGATGTGGCAGCTGAGGAATGGAAGAGGGAGAAATTTGACTACAGTGAGAAGGGAGAGACACTGAAAGGGGAAAAGTGGCTGTTTTAAATAACAGCAAAAGTCTGAGTAAAGAGGTGGGGGGGCAGCACTGAGAAGAAAATAATTATTTTTCTACAACAGAAGTTTGAGTAAAGCAGGGATGGAGAAATACAGAGGAAAATTGAGGTTTCAAATAAGAGGTTTGAATAAAGCAGAGATGTTGAAACAATGAGAGGCCAAAAAGTGATTTTAAACAATGGCAGGGGTTTGAGTAGAATGAGCAGGAGGTACAACTGAGAGGGGGATTGAGTACACTGAGAAGGGAGCTGAGTGAGGTTTTGTTGTGTTAGCTTTATGGTTGCACCCTTCCCTGCCATTTCTCCTTGTTAAAACTGCTTTGTGTCCCTTCATTCCACTCTACTCATTCTTTATCTTTAAAGCAGACTTGGACTGGAGACTCTTTTGAATAGAGGACTCTTCTCTGCAAAGCAGGATATCTGGCCATCCTGGTGGAACCTGGAGCAAGGCCTCAGATGATGCATGAAGGATATGGGCAAGAAAATATAGAAGATAGTGGTCCCAAGTTCCAGGCCATTTGGGATGTTAAAGCTTATAAGCAGCACTTCGTTAATATATTTCCTCTCAAGTCATACTAGTGTGGCTCTGGGAAACAGAGTTGAGACAATTTCCAAACAACTGCCCTAGAATTCCCTTCGTACTTCCGACAACAAAAATGCATCCAAGCATTTAGAGCCACAGAAAAGGAAGCTGAATTATGCAATCTGGTCTTCTCTTTCCCAGTGGAATTCTGGAAGGCTGGCTGTACTCCAAAGAAGGCTCAGAGGGGGTGAAAGATTTTCCACTAAGACCTCAGTTCCTAGTTCAGATCCCTTAACAGAAAAACCAAGTAAAACAACAACATTCTCTGGGAGGAGACAAATGTCCCCAAATTTCTAGCCTTCCTTTCAACATTTGGAAAGATTTAGTGTTTTATTTTGTTGCAAATGAAATAGTTTACAGTGGAACCTCGGTTTACGAACACCTCGGTTTATGAATTTTTGGTTTACAAACGCCGTCGACCCATCTGGAACGGATTAATTCACTTTCCATTACTTTCAATGGGAAAGTTCACTTCAGTTTATGAACGCTTCAGTTTATGAACAGACTTCCGGAACCAATTACACCCATGCTTCGGGTTAAGTACGCTTCAGGTTGAGTACTCTGAGGACCCGTCTGGAACGGATTAATCCACTTTCCATTACTTTCAATGGGAAAGTTTGCTTCAGTTTATGAACGCTTCAGTTTATGAACAGACTTCCGGAACCAATTGTGTTCATAAACCGAGGTACCACTGTATATGCATCTGAGAGATGAAAAGATTCTCATTTGTCCCCACATCATGATGATGATGATTTTAAAGAAAGGGGGAGAGGACCAGCCTATGCCAGTCCTAAACATACTTATTGAAGAATAAGCACTAAAAAACTAAAGTGGGGCTTCTGCTTGGCCCCCGTGGGAACAGAATGTTGTGCTAAATGCGCTTTTGGCCAGTAGCCAGGCTCCTCCTAGGTTCTTATGAGAAGGTGGAAGCACCTCGTCAAGCAAAAAGAGAGCTATGCTACAGATGAAGAAAGCCCAGAATCACATTCTTCTTGTATTCCCAGGGGGATACACTGTCCCTCCCTCCGCTTCATGGCTTCCCCCCTCCCCTCTCATGCTCCTTTTCTGCCCTTTCTCCTGACACCGTGGGAATCTGGCTTACAGTTTGTCCCCTTTTCCTGCCACAGTCCCTAGTGGCCTCCACATGACTCCCTTTTCCATTGATGCATCTCATTTCTGGCAACCAGGAAATGAGACGCAATGGACATACAATTTAAAGGGGTTTTTGAGTGCGAGTTCTTAATATTGCTTACCCAAGAACCATTCTGATCTTCCATGTTCCCTTTTGTTTATGTACACAAAGAGAAAGAAGAGAAATTATTGAAGCATTAGCGGGGGGGGGACTATAACGGAGGGGCTGAGGTGTTTGTGGGGGTTGCTGTTGTTTTTTGTATCTTTGTTTCAGATCTTCTGATTTATGTGGAAATTGTTTGGTTTGGTCATGTATTTTTTAATGTTTCATTTATGACTACAGTGGTACCTCGGTTTAAGTACACAATTGGTTCCAGAAGTCTGAAGCGAACTTTCCCATTGAAAGTAATGGAAAGTGGATTAATCCGTTCCAGACGGGTCCGCGGAGTACTTAAACTGAAAGTACTCAAATGGAAGTGTACTTAAACCGAGGTATGACTGTACTTTGGTTATGTAGTAGTTAAGTATTTTTTTCATGTTGTAAGCCGCCTTGAGTATGGTTTCAGCTGTGGAAATGTGGCATACAAATAAAATTATGTATGTATTTATAAATGCTACCACTGGTCACTTAACTTGTGGTTCTTGGGCTAAATACAATAATATATATTCTTTAAACGGAATGATCTTATTTACAAAATGTGTAACTAAATTGTATCTGTTCTCCTCTTCCTCCTTCTTAATTTACAACTTATCCATCAGGCCGGGAGCAACAGAAATCAACAATTAAATTATACGGATAGATCGGAGAATGCAACTATTTTCAGAAACTTATTTTGTTGCTATTGTTAAAGAGACTCGTGGCACAATGGGTCAGTGCATCTGGCTGTTAATCAGAAGGTTGGTACAAAATAAAAAAATTCCTTCCAGTAGCACCTTAGAAACCAACTAAGTTTGTCATTAGTATGAGCTTTCGTGTGCATGCACACTTCTTCAGATACATGCACACGAAAGCTCATACCAATGACAAACTTAGTTGGCCTCTAAGGTGCTACTGGAAGGATTTTGTTTGTTTGTTTCGAGTACGGGAGACCAACACGGCTACCTACCTGTAACTAGAAGGTTAGTAGTTTGAGCCCATCCAGGGATGACTGTAGGCAGGATTCTTGCATTGCAGAGCATTGAACTAGATGACCCTTGGGATCCCTCCCATCTCCTCAATTCTGTGATTCTCCGACAGGCCACACAGCTTGCAGTGCTCACCTAGAGGCGCACCTAGGATCCCTTGCACCCTTGGCAAGGAGCTGTCTCACCCTCTCCCCTGAAAAAAATCACTTTACTGCACGCCTTTGTGCCGCAGTGTGAGAAATGACCATGCTGTGAAATCTGGACTCCCTCCAGGCAGACTGAAGGTGTAAACAGGTGAATAAACCCTATTTCTTAAAGCTATGACTGTCTCCGCCTTGTCTCAATTCTCCAGAGGAACACAGACCCTGCGTGAGTGACTGGAACCCCTTGGGTGCTTGCTACCGCTCAGCAAAAAGAGAGAGGGAGGCACACGAGTTTTGCAACAATACACATTGCCAGGACAGGTTATGTCACTTGGCAGAGAAGGGGTGCCTGGGAGGTGAGTCCAAGTGTGGTGATACCAAGCCCCCAGTCCTGTCTCGTGAAGGATCCCGCGGAAGTGTGTCTGGAGGTGGGTGACAATGTCAGGATACAGGAAGTTGTCAAATAACTATTGAGGGAGGCTTCCTTTGGCCGGGCTGTTCGCACACATTTGTCAGCAGCCTATGGCCCAGCCAGACCTCAGGGCTCCCCATTGTCTGAGATCGCCCCTATCTTACCGCAACGTTATATTTAACCCTCGCTCCCCAGCGGAAGGGGGAAAGGGGATTGTTTGAGCCTTCGCTTTCGCTTATTGTTCAGGCCTTTGCTTTCCCGGATTGTTTGGGCCTTTGCTTTCCCGAATTGCCAATTGTTGGCAGAGTCCTGATAAGTCTCACAATGAGAGGCCCCTGGGCTGGGTGCAGCTGTCTCTAGAGGGGAGGGAAGTGTGTGGAGGGGAGGGTTAGCCTAGCTCTGAAGACCAGCACCGACTGCTGGCAGGCAGCATTTTCATTTCCTCCAAGGTGAAATTAGGGACACTTTTGCAAGATCCTTATTTTTTTATTCCAAGGGCAGCCACAGCCTCTTCCCTCCTCAACCAGTGTTGATGGGTGCACCCCTCCCCATCCCCAAGCAGCAACAGAAATGGGCACATCAAGGCAGGAGTCAGATTATAACTCACAAATGGGGGGGGGTGCTTTCTGTTTTTGCATTGGCACACCTGACACATGACCCCTGAGCGTCCCAGTGGGCCCAGTGCTAGGGTTACCAAGTCTGGTGGCACTCTGAGGCTGAGATGCAGTGGGTAGAACCTGGGAACTAAGAGGTGGGACACAGCAGACCAGGGGACCGAACCTGGTGAGATACCTCACAACAACCTTGTGAGGTGGGCTTGTGTGCTTTTCCCCAGACACCTGGCTAGTTGGGAAAAGATTCGGGCTATATGGGGCACTTTGACATGAAGCCTGATGGCAGCAGAAGCAAATGATAAAATGAACTAATTTGGAGATTGCTTGCCACACAAAGCAGATGCTGTCCCACCAGGCTTAACTTTCTTGCAAGTGCATTGGGTGGGTGGGAACTTTCGGATTGCAAGGTCCTCGGAATCAGGGACCTGCTGGCTCCCCACTCTGTTAAAACATCAGCACCTGTCTTGTCCCTTCAAGGATAACATTCATTGCCGCAAACAGCTCATTGTTGCCTGTCCTGACAATGCACAAGGGTCACGTCAATTGAGGAAAAGGAAACGAGCCACTCAGTTAATTGAAGGCCCAGCTGAGCAAAAGGGAACGGAAACCCCCAAACACAGACCAGCTTCTCCTTTGTCCAATGTAGCTCTCAGCTTCACCACCGGGGGTGCTCTTCTGGGCTTTGAGCAAAAGGAGATTCAGGCACTGTGGTTCCTAAACCTTTCTGGGCCACTGTCCCCTTGGTTCCATAAACTCCTCCTCAGTGCCCCCCTACCCTACAAAAAGCACTATTCAGAATAGCGATTTGCACAACCCACTAAGAAATGTAATAATAATATAGAATTCAAAACAGCAACACTTAATTGCGCATTTATTCAAAATCCAGTTAAAACTATTTAGTTTAATTAGTTCAACAAAACTGATGATCTAGTGATACCAGCTTTTCAAAGCTATATGGAAAGCGTACAGTGGTTAAAGTGGAGCTGGGAAGTTCCACCTAGAATCTCTTCTCCCCCTGGATTTTCAGTTCCAGAATCCATGGAGGCTGTTCAGTCAACAGAAGCTGGTCCATTTAGGGCAAATGGGGCATTGCCCTACCAACCTCAGGCTGCCCCCATTTCCTTGCCTTTTTCCTTACAACCAGTCACAGGGTGGCTCTTCCTGTCACTGGCTTTGGCGCCACCTACTGTTGATCCGTTTCCGTGTGCTGCTCCGGTTTCGCCAGAAGCAGCTTAGTCATGCTGGCCACATGACCTGGAAGCTCCCTCGGCCAATAATGTGAGATGAGCGCCGCAACCCGAGTCGTCTGCGACTGGACCTAATGGTCAGGGGTCCCTTTACCTTTACTGTTGATCTCCCTGCCTTCTGCTTTGCCAACCCCAATGGGCACCAGCTACCACTGCTGTGCATGACTGCTTGTTCATAAGGGAGATGGGGTTCTCTGTACATGCTCAGAGGCATGTTGCATGGCTGAAATCCAGTTCCAGAATTAAAAGCCATGGTTCAAACTGAGTCATGGGGGAAGGACAGAGAGGAAAGAGTTGAAACCATGATATGTTTGCGGGTAATCTGAGCCAGAACTCACTGATATTCGGTCCTGGGTGTTATTTTCTACAAAGGGATAACTACATGCAAGAGTGCATCTGAACATGTGAAGAGAATGCAATGCCCTCCCCACTAAGTAACCACAACCAATCTCCACACATCTGGTTTAGGGAGCTTTGGCCTTGTGGCACTTGTTGATGTTTAGGAACTAGGCATGCACAGCTGCTCTGTGTATTTTAGGCAGATGGTTCAAGGACAGGAAATGGACAGCATGTTTGTACAATAGTTTTTGCAGCTTAGACAGGCCAGTGCCTTGTGCAGTGTGCAAATACCATCTTACCCTGTGAAAGCTTAGGCAAGAGAGAATGGAGCAGGCTGATGAACAAGGGCTATTTTGAGTTGATTAAGTGGTCATGCTAACTGAGCCTGGGCAGCCTCCCAAACTATTCTGGCTAGTAAACTGGAGACCTTGCCAACAACTGAAAATCATAAAAATAAGCGTTCGGCTCTTCCAACTCCATCTCAAACACCCACCTACTGTAATGATAGAGCTTGTGATTTGCTGACAAGTGTTAAGGAATTGGCAATTTAAGCATTTGCCCTGGAGTCACATTACCTGGGCACTTCCTTGGGCCTTTAGTTTCACTTCCAGCAGAGTCTTAGAGGCTCCTTTGCATATACAGTAGCTCTTTCTTTTAACTATTCCTCATTTTTGGTGCTTGATCTTCAACACCAGAAATTTTACAAGGTGTGAGAAAGTGGAGAATGAGGAGTATGTTGCATTAACTGGCAGAGGTTTTCCGGCTGAGGGGTTCCAGATACTGCAGAAGATAAGAAGCTGTGTGAACCACACCAAGACAAAGCAACAAGGTTTATATAGGTGCTGGTAAATCTTTGCAAAAATGAAACTTCTGCAGCTTCCGCCAAGCCTGAAATTGTCAGATGATATTGCAAATAACTGGAGGAGGCTTAGAGAAAGGATTGAATTGTATCAATAGCAATCCAATAGTAGTAGCAATAGGGACTGGTGGGGGGGGGAACCAGATATGATCAAATTCTCCATTTTTTTCATGTAGAACAGAAAGTTTGGGGTGGCTGGAGGAGAGAATATGAAACCAAAAATAATTATCGATAAGTTTGAAGAATATTGCATGCCTAAAAAGAATGAGACACAAATCAGTTCTTTAGGTGCATACAAAAAGTAGACCAAACTCTGGATCTGCATGTAACCGAATTAAGAAGTAAGAATTGTCTTTTTGCTGACCAGAGAGAGAGAGTTTGATAAGGGACACAATTATCTGTGGTATCAAAGATCATTTTCCTCAGACAGCAGCTGTTACACAAGGAGCTCAAGGAAGGACATCTAGGGATTTCTGGGGGTGGTGAATTATGTTGGAAAATTTACCCATGATTTGTCCATAGCAGCAAAGCCTCTTCAGCAGCTTATGGAACAGAAAAATAGATGGTTGCTGGGATGCACTCTCCAGGCTACGCCTCTCACCAGCCCTGCTTCCATGCCCTCCTTGAGTGTTTTGGTCTGGCTGAACTTTGTCCTTGAACCATAAGAATGTCTCTTGCTTGCCAGGATGAAAAGGGAGGTGTGGGAGAGGGTGAAGAAGCCTTTGGCTTTGGGGTGGCTGGAGAGTCCCATACATTGCTCCGCCCACTTTAGCCTTTGGCCCCACCCACCGTGGCCATGCAGCCCCCAAAAGTTTGCCCATGAAGGAATGCAGCTCTGAGTTAGAAGGATGTCAGGTTGCAGGTCTGGACTGTCTCCCCAAGGCCTTGGAATCCCATGGCCAGAGAATATCATGTTAAATCCCACCTTGGGATTGACTCTGTGGCAGCTTCATAGCTTCAGTTGTTGGGAGCTGCTGGCTGTTTCTGGTTTATATGATAAGGGGAGCAAGAAAACCCGAGTCTGCAGGCACAGGCAGATAACGGCTCATACACAAATGGGATGTTTCCCTTTCCTATCTCAGGAAACACTGCCTCCTTTTTGGAGTGGGGGGGACTTTTTTCTTTCTTAGAAAAGGCTACTTAAACACTTGCAGCTTTTTAGCTGTTTTGGGGTGGGGGTGAAGTGGGGTAACATGGCCTGATGCAAGTTTACAAAATGATGGCAAGTGAATAAGAGAATCCTTTGATTCAACGATTCAATGAAATGGGTTGGCAGTGGATTCAGGAGAGATGAAAAAGGAACACAGAGTATGGCCTTGGCCAACTTAGTGCCCAGCACAGCTGTACTAGACTGAGGACAATGGGAGTTATAGCCCAAAATAATCCTGTGGTGGAGAACCAGATATACTGCCTTTTTTACACATTTGAATAAGTTGTGTATGCTTTTATGAGGCTTGGGCTCACATGTGCTCTTCATTTATAAGAAGCCTTTAAGGATTCCAGTCGAGCTCATAAGTAAAAGCTGTTTTTTATTTCTTGCCTTTACATTTATGCACTATTGTCCATGAGTAACAGCCTTTCATGTTTAGCTTGGAAAAGAGCACTCTGGCAACCAGGACAAAAAGCAACACAAGGTGTTGGAAGACCAAGTTTCATAGTGAAGCTAACATGGCAAAGATGCACATCAAAATCGAAGATGCCTAATCTCGTTGGAGTGATAAGGAGTAGCACTCAGCCAAGTGTGACCTCAGCCCAGGTGAGCATCCCATGTTCAGGACACAATCCATCACCAGTGTTCTATAATAATAATAATAATAATAATAATAATAATAATAATAATAATAACAACAACAACAACAACAATAATAATAATAATAATAATAATTTATTATTTATACCCCGCCCATCTAGCTGGGTTTCCCCAGCCACTCTGGGCAGCTTCCAACCGAATATTAAAAACAGTACAGCATAAACATTAAAAACTTCCCTAAACAGGGCTGCCTTCAGTTGTCTTCTAAAAGTAAAATAGTTGCTTATCGCCTTGACATCTGCTGGGAGGACATTCCACAGTTCTAGGACAAATGTCTCTCTGGCTGCATGCTAATGACCTGTGATCAGGATAACAGAGATTATATATTTATATTTATACATACATACAGTCATACAGTCACACCTCAGTTTAAGTATGCCTCGGTTTGAGTATTTTCAGTTTAAGTACTCTGCAGACCTGTCTGGAACGGATTAATCCACTTTCCATTACTTTCAATGGGAAAGTTCACTTCAGGTTAAGTACGCTTCAGGTTAAGTACGGACTTCCGGAACCAATTACACTCATACCTCAGGTTAAGTACGCTTCAGGTTGAGTACTCCGCGGACCTGTCTGGAACAGATTAATCCACTTTCCATTACTTTCAATAGGAAAGTTCGCTTCAGGTTAAGTACGGACTTAATTGTGTTTGTAAACCGAGGTACCACTATACATACATACATACATACATACCCTATCCATCTGGCTGGGTTTCCCCAGCCACTCTGGGTGGCTTCCAACAAAATATTAAAAATACAATAAAACATCAAACATTAAAAACTTCTCTAAATAGGGCTGCCTTCAGATGTCTCCTAAAATTCAGGTAGTTGTTTATTTCCTTGACATCTGATGGGAGGGCATTCTACAGGGCGGGTGCCACTATTGAGAAGGCCCTCTGCCTGGTTCCCTGTAACCTCACTTCTCACATTGAGGGAACCACCAGAAGGCCCTGGGAGCTGGACCTCAGTGTCTGAATGATGGGGGTGGAGACGCTCCTCAGGTTCAATGATGGGGGTGGAGACACTCCTTCAGGTATACTGGGCAGAGGCCGTTTAGGGCTTTAAAGGTCAGCACCAACACTTTGAATTCTGCTCAGAAACGTACTGGGAGCCAATGTAGGTCTTTCAGGACCAGTGTGAAACAGGGATGGGTGAGGAATTTGATTCAGTTTTCAGTTAAAGTGGAACCTCCCATATTTGCACTTTCCAAAACAATATGCAAACCAAAATTAAACCTTCTTTAAAAATTCACATTTCTCTGAATTTTGCAGTGCAGTTCTCCAACCAAGTAATGTGTACATAAATGCATATAATTCAGGTAAAGTGTGTGTTAAAATGCATATATTGGCGAAGAGAGCACACAAAAATGCATCATATTGGTGAAAACCTCTTGCAAAAGATGTATCTATAGGGGAAATTGCATACAAAATTGTGTATCAAGGAGAAATTTGCTGATGAATTTCCATGAGGAACTTTTAAAGCATACACACACTGATGTGGAAATGTTGAGAACTGAATTTAAGATTGCAAAATTAGGCACCGAGAAAGAAAGAAAATGACATATTCAGTCACTCCTGGATAAGTAAGAAGGCTTGAACAACTAATCCCTGAGAGCTAGGGGAGAGAGGATAAGAACCTGGACAGAAGAGAGCTTTTTTCCCTCAGCAGGAAAGAACTTTGCTTTCATCTAGAGCAGCACAAAACTTCCTCTCCTCACTCTGAACTCCAAGACCACTGCTTCCTGCACTAAATGATTTCAGGTTGTGTATAATTGACTGTGTGCAGAACACCTTGAGGAAAGGTTGGGTGCAAATACATTAAAAAGTACAATGACATGCTTGTTGTTTGAAGTATTTCACATCACTTTGGGTGGAGGGTACTGAATAGCAGGTCCACTTTTTATTCCAGCCATATGCAAACTCAGCCCTCCAGATGTTTTGGGACCACAATTCCCATCATCCCTGACTACTGGTCCTGTTAGCTAGGGATCATGAGAGTTGTAGTCCCAAAACAGCTGGAGGGCCAAGTTTGCCTATGCCTGTTTTATTCAATAGTTTTTAAGCATATCACTATTTGCCAGGTGTTATTTAATGAGTACACATTCAAATTTTGCAGGGATTTATTTTTTGCTACAATCCTATGCATATTTACCTGACAGTAAGTCCTGTTGAACTCAGTATGAACTCAGACACATAGGTATGCACTAGAGTCTTGAGTTTAGATTTTGTATCTGAAATTCTCTGCAGTGTCCACTTGGAGGCAGCAAATTCTCAGAATCTTTAGGAGGTGTCCTACTGTGCAGGAACTGCAAGTGCCTCAAGGAATAAATTAAATAACGAAGGGCTCCTTGGAGACCACATGCTGTCTTTTGCATGAGCTCATCACTCTAGCTTCCTCTTATTTGGTTTGGCTGCCAAATTCTACTCCTCTCTGCATTAGGTGTGATCGACTCATTTCTGTCATTCAAGAGATGCAACCAAGTGATCTTCCTTTGCTGCTTGTTGCATCCCTGTATAGGTCCCCTGTTCTCTCTTGACGTTGCAGAAGAGAGAAAGGAGGCAGATGTAGAACAGTGACTCATACAGGAACATACTCATACAGGACTCATACAGGGCAAAGTTCAAAAAGGTTTAATCTGTTGCAGGAAAACCAAAGAAGAGTCCTACAGCACCTTAAAGCAAACAAATTTATTACGGTATAACCTTTTATGCTCCGCGCAAATAGAAGGGGAAGAAATGGAGGCAGGGAGAGATTTTACTTTCTTGGGTTCCAAGATCATTGCAGATGGTGACAGCAGTCACAAAATTAGAAGACACCTGCTTCTTGGGAGAAAAGCAATGACAAACCTAGACAGCATCTTAAAAAAAAGAGACATCACCTTGCCAACAAAGGTCCGTATAGTTAAAGGTATGGTTTTCCCAGTAGTGATGTATGGAAGTGTGAGCTGGACCATAAAGAAGGCTGATCGCCAAAGAATTGATGCTCTTGAGAGTCCCATGGACTGCAAGAAGATCATACCTATCCATTCTGAAGGAAATCAACCCTGAGTGCTCACTGGAAGGACAGATCCTGAACACTGAGGCTCCAATACTTTGGCCACCTCATGAAAAGACTCCCTGGAAAAGACCTTGATGTTGGGAAAGATTGAGGGCACTAGGAGAAGGGGACGGCAGAGGATGAGATGGTTGGACAGTGTTCTCGAAGCTACCAACATGAGTTTGACCAAACTGCGGGAGGCAGTGCAAGACAGGAGTGCCTGGCGTGCTCTGGTCCATGGGGTCACAAAGAGTCAGACATGATTAAACAACTAAACCACAACAACAACCTTTTATGCCTGGCAGCCCATGTCATGAATTTGTGTAATCATTTTTAAAAGCCATCTAGGTTGGTGGCCATCACTGCCTCCTATGGGAGCAAGTTCCATAGTTTAACTATGTGCTTGCAAGCATCAGCTCTGGGGGGCGGGGCCTGATGGTTTCAGCGACTAATTATTGATACAATACTGGGGCCGCCAATCAACTTTCAAGTTCAAGCCAGGGCTTGGAGCTTGTGGACCCCTTCAGGTGAGCCTCCTTTTGGGAATGCATGATTTTTGCAACCCCCGAGCACATACGTGAAATTGCATAAAATCGGGAGTTGTCTGTATCAGCTCAGCTGATGGGCAAGGAATAAACTTTGCCGCCCGTCAGCCCTGCCGGTCCACTATTCCTGCAGCTCACGCACGAGAGCAGAGGGACAATTCGGCTCTCACACAGCTGATGGGTGGGAAAGCTACAGCTGCTGCATTACCCCTCAGACCAGCTGTTAGATGGGTAAGCCTCCTGCTCATGAGGAGACCCCAGAGCCTCAAGAGGACATCTTCTGACTCTGGGGTCTCCCTGCGAGTCAGGACTGGGAAGGGTCTGCTTGCGAGTCAGGACTGCTCTCCAGGGCGCTCCCCATTTCCAGGATCCCAACCCCGGAGGTATGTGCAGTCGTGCACAAATAAGAGTGGACATAAATGTACTGTTTTTGCCTGCAAACGTTTCAAGAGTGCCAACCTGCTTCGTTTCCAGCCAGGACATATCCAGTAACTTTACACACCGCAAATGCTCCAGGTCTATTTCTTTGACCTGATTTTGTTGTGCAAGGGGGCCAGTTTACTCCAGAGTAAGCAGATTTAGAAGACAGGTGTTGAGCAGAGTGTGCAAAATACATAGGGAAATTCAGAAATCAGGTGTATGAAGGGGCAACTAGCTGACACCAAGCAATATGGAGCAAGTAGCCAAAGAGAGCAAAAACGTTCATTCTTGCAAACGCTTAGCAAAACTTGGCAAAAAATCTTTGCATGCACAGGAAATCCAGACACCAATGCAAGAGTCACTCCAGAAAAATAGCTCCAACTCCATTAACAATCTAATTTTTAACATCAACAAGTGTCTTTTGAGTCTCTCCCTTCCTCTGGGGACTCCTAAATCTCTCCAGCTATTGCTTAAAGCACTCAGCAATTCTTGTTTACACAGGTCCCCTATGTGTAAGGCAGTGCAAAGGACAGCAAGTCTTACACCCTGAAGGAGTGACAGGCTGTAATCTGCTAATCATAAAGCCATGGCTGCTGAAGCCTTTCCCCCATCTGCAGGAAATAAGGTGCCCTCTGACCCTGGAGCACGGCCTGAGGAAATTGATCTGTCATCAGCAACCAAGTAAGCTGAGCAAGCAGGCTGGCAGGAGGGACGCTGAGATGTGGAGGCAACAGATTTATCTCTATGAAGCAGGAAAGAAAAACACAGCCTGGGGTAGAAGAAAGGAGGTGACAGGGAAGCCCTGAGGCCAAAGTTGCAGTCAATTCTCCCTTTTCTCTTAACACAACAGATCCCTTGAACTTTCTGCTAGTTTTTCTTTTTTTTAATCAATGGTTGTGCAGAATTTGTCTGTCCTTGCTTAGTTATTTTAAAGCAGGGATGGGAAACTTCAAGCATGAGGGTGGAGGTCAAATATGACCCTCCAGGCCTTTCTATATGATTCTTGGGACCCTTCCCAGGGCATATACCGCTCCCCAGCCCGGCGATACACACTCCAGTCTAGGGTGATAGTGCTTCTTCCTTGACAGGCTGGAGAATAGAGGATGTTAGTGTAAATTAACAGGTGCTGCTCTTGCTCCTGGCCAAAGCTACCCACTTTTGCATGTGGCCCCTGGAAGGTTGTCTAGAATGAAATGTGGCCCTTGGGACTGGAGAAAGGTTTCACACTCCTTAACAGCTGGAGTGCTGGAGGAGACTCTTGAGAGTCCCATGGACTGCAAGAAGATCAAACCTCTCCATTCTTAAGGAAACCAGCCCTGAGTGCTCACTGGAAGGACAGATCCTGAAGCTGAGGCTTCAAGACTTTGGCCACATCATGAGAAGAGAAGACTCCCTGGAAAAGACCCTGATGTTGGGAAAGATGGAGGGCACATGGAGAAGGGAACGACGGAGGACGAGATGGTTGGACAGTGTTCTCAAAGCTACCAACATGAATTTGACCAAACTGCGGGAGGCAGTGGAAGACAGGAGTGCCTGGCGTGCTCTGGTCCATGGGGTCACAAAGAGTCGGACACGACTAAACAACAACAAACAGCTGGAAAAGTTTTTTTGTGGGTTTTCCAAAGTATGGTTTATTTGTAATTTAAGATATGTTGTGCAAGTGCCAACCCGAGAACCAGGCTTGTAAATAGCCATTCAATTCTGATTATGGATTAATACAGGGATGTGTGGGCCAGCAGGCTATGGAGTTTGCTATCCTTATTTGCAAAGCTGCCACTTCATCAAAGGAGAACTGGATGCACAAGTTCCTCCGTGCGTGAAGACAAACTTTACAAGAGCCAAGCTACTGGAGATCAAAACATTAGAGCAGGCTTCCTCAACCTCGGCCCTCCAGATGTTTTTGGCCTACAACTCCCATGATCCCTAGCTAGCAGGACCAGTGGTCAAGGATGATGGGAATTGTAGTCTCAAAACATCTGGAGGGATGAGTTTGAGGAAGCCTGCATTAGAGGCTGCCTTCTACTTTGCTCTTCAGATCACTTATATGCCATGTGTGAACAAGTCTGCAGGGCTGTAGCTAAACTGTGTGGACCTCAGCAAACACTGAATCAGAGATCACCGAGAACTCCTTGCAAACTGCTCTGAGCATTCTAGGAAGAAGGAAGAAGAGTAGGCTAAAGAAAGTCATTCTTCATAAGGCGTCACATAGTTGGAATTCACTTGTATGAGAAGCAGCAATGGCCACCAACTTAGATGGCTTTAAAAGAGGACTGGGCACACCTGTGGAAGATGAGACTATCAATGTCTACTGGAGACAGAATGCTTCTGAATACCAGTTGCTGGAAACCAAAGGAGGGGAGAGCATTGTGGCTTGTTGGCTTCCTAGGCTAGGGGCATGTGGAGAACAGGATGCTGCCTTAGATAGGCCACTGGCCTGATCCAGCAAGGGTCTCCTTGTGTTAACATATAATTAAAATCACATTTGTTAATTAAATTAATAATAAGTGGCATGAACACACAACAGCCCTTAGAAGAACTCCATTCCTCCACGAACAAATTAGAACACAATCAACGTTGCAAGCTTCATGCGCATTATAACTCATGAGTGCAGAACATAAAATATTGAGGCTATGGCCCTATGCATGGCAATGTGGAAGCAAGCTTCACTGAAGTAAAGGGATTTAAAAATAAAACAGAGTTGTTTGAGCGACAGACCAGTTTCAAAAGCCCAGTTGGATAACAGTTGCCTTGCTCCACTCCAGGGATGGAGCCTGTAGCCCTCCACATTTTACAAGCTATGTTGGCTAGGAGTGACCTGAAGGGCCACAGCTTCCCCACCTCCACACTCCCCTCTTCCCTTGTTCTCTTCCCATCCCTCCCACACACGCCTAAATTGCTCTCTTTACTTTGACTCTGACCCTTCAGATGTAGTAGGACTGCAGCTCCCATCAATCTTAACCAACACAGCCAATGGTCAGGACTACAGGTTCCCTGTCTTTCCTCTACCTTAATTTTCTCTTCCTTTTTCGTAACGGGCAACTCCCGCTCCTGCTTTCCCCACATCACAAGTTTGCAAGCTGCAGATTTAGCTCACTGGGCCTATAATATATATATTTTAAAAAATGAACCCCACCTACCTACAGGAAATGAAAAGGCCTGATATTTTTCAAACTATTTTTTTTATTATTTTTCAGTTTCAACAGCAGGCCCATGTCCAAGAAGTCAGCAGACACACACACAAACACACTTCCCCAATTCCTGTACATGGAAATTGCTCGGAAAAAGAGATGTATCTTTGCCCAAGTAGCAGCAGTGTGGAGAAGCTCAGTTGCCACCTCATGAGGCAGTTACTGCTCCTCTAGCACCCAGAAGTCTTGAACAATCTTTAAGGTCACTCATCCTAAACCAAGAATTGGGGCAAGGTGGCAGTGGTCTCCAAGGCCACCCAAGCAAGGGATCTCCCCTAATTGGGGGGTGGGGGTGGTACCATATTTCAGAGGTGCTCTTTTAAAGTGAAATCCTGCCTTTGCCAGCATATGGCAAGAGAAAGGGGATCCTGCCTTGTCCTGGCTGAACCCTTGCCAAAGACTGCAGGGGTAGTTCCATCTCTTGACCGATAACCTCCAAGGAGAATTGGTCATTCTGCTGCCAAAGGCAAGAAGTGCAGTCACAAAATCTGCCCTCCACCTCCAATGAATCTCAGTGGCTTTAGCAATCCTCCAATGGAAGCAAAAGTAGGATGAAGCTGGTGAGATCGGCGGAGAAGTCATTGGCTGGGTTTGGTGGGCTCAAAAATGACAAAACCAGGAAACCAACAATCAAGACCGCATGGAACCAATCAAAATCCCCACCCGTCAAACTGGACAGCTCTGCTAGTTCTTCTCAGGACGGTTCCGGTTGAGCACAGCTTTGGGAGCAAATTCCAGCTTGTCCTTGAGGCTGACCACCTGGGTGAGGTCCTTTCCTGCACTCTCCTGAAGCTTGCGGTCTTCACGCCTCTCCGAGATGCTCTTCTCATCCTCAGGTGGCTGAGGGGGTGGCTGGCCACGAATGAACCACTCGAGGTGGTAGCCCACCGCCCCGACCACAAAGGCCACAGGGAAGGTGACATAAGGGGCGTAGGCCCGCATTGTTGCCCACAGGACCGGCCACATGGCTCCTGCGGGTCCTGTGGACATGAAAGGAGAGCATGTGAGTTAAGTGTTCTTATCCAGATCCTGTCTTCTGAGAAGTAAAAGGAATCAGAGCTTAAGCAATCTCTACTAATACTTTTTGGTGGTGCTTCTGGTGCTGGCTTTTAATAGCAGAGGCTGAGCAGCCATTTTCATAGATCAATGGGTATTTTTATGGTCAGAGCTGGATTCCAGAGGAGTAGTACAAACAAGAACAGCCTGATTGCTCTTTTAAAAAATTAACTCTACAAATGAACCTGCAACAAAAGGTTGCACTGTGGGGATATTCTATCCCTGCTCCTTTACAGCTTTCCACCCTAAATGGTCAGCAGCATTCCATGCCCACTGAGCATGCTCAGCCCTCACTAGGATACTTGGGGGGGGGGTTCCCATGGTTTTTTCCCTCTTTTTTTGTTCTTCTGAAAACTTTTGGGTCCCCCAAAGACAGCCTATTTCCTCCGTCTTGTATGTGGATGGTGCCATTTGCCTGTATCAGTATCTGGCATTCAGAAAATTGAGACTGATAATACAATTAGGCCTTTAAGATGCCACAAGACTCTTTTGTTGTTTTTACTGGATTGATGTTTGAAGTGCTGTCACCCACCCTGGCCTCTCAGTTTGCAGAGAGCTGGAAATCAAAATGAATTTATTTATCTAAAGCAAAATTACCATCTCCAGCATAACTCACAATTCACAAACCTACAGAAGCTGTTCAATGCATTTTTCCTGCGCTCCTTGTGGACTGGTCTGAAACATCTGGCTGGCCCCTGGCCAACCCCACCTCTTCTCAAGAAGGCTGTTCACACATTCAGATATGTTAATCCTCAAGTATCAAACACACACATACACACAAATTCAATTGGTTAGATCTTTTGGTGGCTTACACTGGTTCTCAACTCTACCAGTTTAGGATTCCCCTAGAAGGCGGCAGCAACATGCCTACTTAACCAGAGAAATTTACTGTTTAGGAGTAAAATACAGTATTTACCACCAAAGATTTAAGCACTCTACAGTTTTGTGGGACACAGTAGAGAGAAGACAGAGGCAGTAGAATTGATTTCCACAAGCTTACATTAGGGTAGCGAACTCTGTCCTACTAAGGCTTATCAGGATTCTTCCCCTTAACTTGAGTCAAGGCTCACTGTTTCAGTAGAAGGCCTTTTCTTCTGAATAACTCTGGGGCCACATTTACACTATACTGTACAGTATGATACACTTTAAACAGTCGTGGCTCCCTGCAATGAATCATGGGAGTTGTGGTTTGTTAAGAGTGCTAAGAGTTGCCAGAAGACCCCCTATTCTCCTCAAAGACCTACAATTTCCAGAGCAGTTTAACAGTCAATCCCTCTTCAAAGGGAACTCTAGGAATTGCAGCTATGTGGGGGGAATGGGGGGGGTTGAGATCTCCTAACAACTCCTTACAATTCCCAGAATTCTTTGGGTGAAGCCATAACTTTTTATATAAAAAGTGACATCATAGCAGTTTAAATGCACTAGTGGGATTATTTATTCAATTTATATTTTGCCCTTCCTCCCCAAGAGAGGCACGCAATACAAAAACAAGGCAAAGGGCATTCTAGAACAGTTAAAATATTCTATTAAAAAAGCAGCTACAGTTAAAATCATTACTCAATCCAACGATCTCCCAGGGTTGCCAGATTAAAGTGGCTAGGCTTCTGAGCCACAGGAGTGAGGGGTTTCCAGTCCAATGTCATCCACACCAGGACTTCTAGGCGGGAAGCGGGGAGGAGGGGAACCCCAACCCTGCACGTTGTCCCTGCAGGGGAGGAGAAAGGACTTGGCAAGGTCAGTAGAGGAACTTCTTGCTCACTTCCAAAGTGTTTCAGCACCATCTGAATCCACCTCCCCTACACACACACCCAGTGCCAGATTTACATATAAGCTAAACAAGCTATAGCTTAGGGTCCCACTCTCTTTGGGGCCCCCAAAAAATTAAAGGGGAAAAAAGCCTGGGTGTACATTTCCAAAATATAAGATAAAAAGCAATTAAAATAAAACCTATCATACAGCAACAGTGTTTTGTGTTGTGTAGGCTCCTATGATGTAAGTAATGCTAGTCTGCTCCCTAAATTACTTGGATAAAAGACATATTTTGTTATGTGCAAATGGCTTTAGATACCTATTCGGTCCATAACTTACCACATGGCATATATTCAACACAAAATACAGCGACAATTTGTTGTTGACAAAGGACAGCTGGACATATAAGGGCCCCATTACCTTCAGTAGTTTAGGGCCTCATGAAACCTAAATCCGGCCCTGCACACACCCCACCTCCGAGACACCCACTCCACCCCACCCCACCAACTCCAGCCTCAGCAAACTCATAAGGCCCAACTATTTCCCCCACTGGGCCACAGCGATGCCATGGGAGCGCCCTCTGGGATCTGGGGTTACCAGCGTCGGGAGACAAAACCTCCTTGGGCGGTGCGCTTCAGCACACTCAGGTCCCCCACCCTGCGCACCCCGGAACTAGAAGACACCTGGCCGGGGACCCCAAGCCTGGGTGTCCATCTGGCACCAACGCAAGCGCTCACGGGGGGCGCCGGCTGCTTTCCCCTCCTGCTCCCGGCGCCGCTCCCCGACCCCCGACTCACCTCCGCCACCACCGAGCCAGGCCGCCCGCCCTGCTTGGACTTGATCCTGCGCGCCGCTGCCGCCGTGCGCCCTGCCTGGCCACCGCCTCCTTCCCCGACCCTGGCGCTCGCTTCCTGCCGCAGCTCCATTGGCCGCCGCGCTTCTCCTCCCGCCGGCGCTCATTGGCGGCCCTCGAGGAGGAGGAGGAGGAGGCCAGGCCGGCCGGAGAGGAACGGAGTCGCGCGCGGAGGCGAGCCAGAAACGGCCGCTGGAATCGGAGCTCCCCCGGGCGGACCTGGCTGAGCCTCGGAACCTCTTCTCCGCGGCGGCGCTATTAAGTCATTTCCCTATCGCACAACCTCGCAGTGCAAACCTACCACCACCTTAATGAATTGTTTCCATAATTCAGATGATATCTGAATTATGAAAGAAGTCTCCTTCTTTGGAGGTCTAAGCAGAGGCTTGACAGCCATCTGTCAGGAATGCTTTGATGGTGTTTCCTGCTTGGCGGGGGGTTGGACTGGATGGCCCTTGTGGTCTCTTCCAACTCTATAATTCTATGATCTAATATTTCTAACGGGTCGACACGGCTATCTACGTTTTTAATGCAATCGGATACGTGCCTGCTAAAAGATAAAATCCCACTGAGTTTCGTTTCGAAAGTGTTTGTTTTATCGGCATTTTATTATGAATATTTTAGATTTTATATAAACCGCCTGGAGGTTTGTTTGTTTAATTGAGTCTTATTTACTAAAAAGGGGGGGCAGAGAAAGTAGTAAAATGGATAAGGTTGTGAGTGAAGTCTATTGATCACAGGGTTTTCACCAATTACATCTGTATAAATTTGCAAATGAACTTCCTTATTTATTTTGGTAGTGAGGCTGCAATTATTTACTCAGCTTTAAGCCCCATGGGAATCCTGTGGGACTTACCCTTGGGAAGCGTGCATAGGATCGCAACATCAGTGCAATCCGATAGGTGTATATTAAGGAGTAAGCCCCGCTGAGTTTAGTGGGTCTGACTCCCAGGTAAAACATGCATCAGGTTGTGGAGCCTTCCTTATCGTAGCAATCGCCAGACCTTTCGGACTACTGTTCCTATAATGCAGGGGTCAGCAACCTTTTTCAGCTGTGGGCCGGTCCACTGTCCCTCAGACCATGTGGTGGGCCGGACTCTTATTTTGGAGAGAAAAAATGAACGAATTCTTATGCCCCACAAATAACCCAGAGATGCATTTTAAATAAAAGCACACATTCTACTCATGTAAAAACACGTTGATTCCTGGACCATCTGCAGGCCAGATTTAGGTGATTGGGCCGCATCTGGCCCACAGGCCTTAGGTTGCCTACCCCTGCTATAATGCCTATTGGCTGTGTTTACAGGGCCTGATGGGAGTTGTAGTACAAAAAAATCGGAACTACAGGTCATGAAAGGCTTTTCACCAACGAATGTGCAGTTTGACTTTCCTGTTTCTTTTAAGGAACGTTGCAACGTAGAATGAATGTATTTGTGAGACTGCTTGATGGTTAAATATTTTGATCTAAAAGCGCCCCCTTTGCTAGGACAGCAGATGTTTTATTTTTGCGTTTTTAAAAATGTTTTCTCTTTTTCTTTTGTTTATAAATTAGTGGATGGCAGACACCCTCTTATTCTTTAAATCAAACACAACGTTAGACAGGTTTGATTGATGAAAACTATGGTAAATGAGCTAAGTGCAATGGGATTTCACTTCACGCTCCCCCCACCCCCGCCAGCCACCCTCAATTTGTTTGGGAGGGTCAGAAGAATCCCCAGGGGGGGGAATGCATTTTGTTGGGCAAGCTGTGTTGCATCAAGACCAAGGTGTACTGTATATGTGTCATCCAGCAGGGGCATCCCACCCCATGAGGCGAGGTGAAGCCATTTGCCTTGGGTAGCAGATCCACCCCACCAGGCCCTGCTCTTGCGTCTCTGCCACAGTGTGGTTGCCCTCCCTGCTGATGGCCCTGCCGTCCAGTGAGGTTAATGATTGAATGGGAATCTGGGTTTCCACTGCCCTGCTTTTGAACTCTAACCACCACACTGGCTTTTAATGGGGTTTTATTCTGAGCAGACAGGTATAGAATAACTTCCGTTTGTCCTGCAACACTTCCTCTATGCTAACATCAGAGGGGCTGAAATACAACAAAAGTGGGACGAAAATAAACCAGAACCTTTGTGGTATGAAAAGCTGAGAAAATTCCAGCCGGAAGTTAGTGGGATATGCACTGAAGCAGCGTGACTGCCCCAAAACATTTGCAGGTACAAATAATACTGAAAGCGGGTGTAAGGGTGACTCCCTACAGGGAGCCAGCCCCCATCATCCTAACATCCACCTCGCCAAGCACAGAGAGCAACAGGGGGTCTGAAGCAGCCAGAGGGGTGGGGAAAGACTCGGAGGGAAAGAGAAATCGGCGTGAGGAACAATGGGAAAGCTCGGGGGCGGAGAGATGCAGGCAGGAGTTCAGGGATGCTGGAGAGCCCTGCCAGCGCCCACTCAGAGAGGAGACTGGGAGGGCATTGCTCCTTCTGGCGCAAGAGTTAAGGAGAGCACTGTGACGCAGGTCAAGGGGGAGGCGTTTTGGGGTGTCCCGACTACTTTGCTGGCGTAAGAACAGTCGTACGCCATTGCCGGATTCTGATTCGGAATGATAGGTCATGTTTTAAGCTGTCTCTGCACTGTAAATATCTTGCACAATAAAAGTATTTAAAGACCAATTGGACTCAAGCAGAGTTACTCTAGAGTAGCCACGACGACCCTCTGACAGCGGGTCATGTGTGACCCCTCTGCTAGCATCATGAGAACAAATCATTGTTAATGCACAATAAAAGGGACATAAGAACTTCCTGCAGGAACAAAGCCAATGGCCCATGTAGTCCAACATCCTGTTCTCACAGTGACCCACCAGATGCCCCTGTGGGAAATGCACAAGCAAGACCTGAGCTCAAGCCATAGCTGCCAAGTTTTCACTTTTCTCGCGAGGAAGCCTATTCAGCATAAGGGAAAATCCCTGTAAAAAGGGGATAACTTGGCAGCTATGGCTCAAGCGCACTCTCCCCTCTTGTGGTTTCCAGCAAGCTCAATGTTAAAACAAAAAGGGGGGTTCTGTGGATGGCACTGATAGGGCCCCCCACCTCTTTGTGTTATGTTGTGCTCTCTTAAAATGGTCTTTCCGGATGCTCTTTGTGGGCAAATTTGGTTAGTGTGTGGTTTTGTGTGACTAGACTCCTGAGCCATATTTTATCAGCTGTCCCTGTTCAGGAGGCACAAAGGATTTACATCGTGACACATTAGTGCCACACCATGTCAAAGCATTCAGACAACCTATCACCTCAGAGTTCTTCCTGAGGAAGAATTATCACCTCAGTCAGTGCCTTGGATAGCTATCTGAAGCCCTGTCTACACATGGGGCGGAATGAGCTGGAGGAATTCTTGAGCTGATGGGGTGATCTACACAGTAGCGCTCCACACAGTAAGTGGGGGTTGCTATTTTGAAATGCCTCTTCCCCACCTCTACCCTCCCCCCAAAAAACCCCAAAGTGCAAGTAAAAAAAGCTAGCACCTCAGGGAAAAAGGATCCAACCCAGCTATGTCCCTGGCACACTAATTTTCTACTTGCGGGGAGCTTTTGAGTAGCATAGGGGAGTGTGCAGAAACTTGAGGCCCTGGCAGGAACCCTGAAGTGGCGCAGTTTGTTCCATCCCCTCGGGACTCTACAGTCCCACCACTCCACTGCCCCACACTATTCTACTGCATGTGCAGAAGAGGCTTTGGCCCTGCTGTCATTTGCCCCCCACTCCTTGGCTGCTGCACTCTGCACAGCAGGGCCAGGCGTTGGAGCAAACGTGTGGGAGGGCCGTGTGACAATCTGTCTCTTTCCCTGAGAGTCCCCAGCCTCCCATCTGAAAGTACCAGCTCGAAACAAAGCAAGCACTAATTAGCCAATTAGGGGCACAGAAGCAGGGAAATTGGGAGTGGGGGAGATCCCAAGGGGGCTTGCCTCCCTGACAGCCTTGTCAGCTCCTCCACAGCAGCTTCCGCTGCAAGAGGGGGGCACTTGTGGGCACCCCCGCCCCTTCCTCCCCTGGGCAGCTGTACTCCATGTGACCCTTCTAGGAAAGGCAGTGCAGGGAGGGAGAAATCTCTGCTCTGGGGGCTCCAATTAATTGAATCTTGGAAAGAAAAAGAAAGGAAGAAACTAGCAAGGAAACTTCCAAAGTCAAAGTTCACATCTTCCCTTTAACTGTCTTTCTGCAGCTGCAGTCAAACTATGAAATCCCAAGAACAGAGGAGGCTGCCTAATACTGCGTCAGATCTTGCATTCTAGCTCTGAAGTGTCCAGACTGACTGGCATGGCTCTCCAGGGTTTCAGGCAGGGAAGTCTCTCCCAGCCCTACCTAGAGATGCCAGGGATTGAACCTGGGATCTTCTGCATGCAAGGCAGAGGCTCTACCTCTTGGTTAAGGCCTTTTCTCTATGGCCATTGGCCCACTTGGCTCATCATGGTCATCATGGTCTACATTAGAGGTAGGGAACCACCCCATTCATTTTATTTTATTTTCTCAACTAATACATCACAGTTTGACACCTGCAGGTTCAGAAAGGCTTGCCAGGCTGTTTGGGGAAGTCTCACGTTTTTGTTTAAATTTCCAGTCTTCTGTCTTTGTATTTACCACCCCCTTAATTTGGGTGGCCTTGTTTTGCTTACAAACTGTTAGGCACACTTGGCCACTCTAGTTTGCTGTTAGAGGGGACAGTTTGCAAGGAGCCTGTTTATTTCAATGGCCGCTTGTCTATAGGAAGCATTCAAAGTGGCTAACAAACTTCATGTAATGCAACAGAAATGAATAAAATGCAGAAATAAATAGCAGCATCAACGGAACAAGAAGACAGTGGCACCAGGAGCCTATCAAAAATCATAATGACAATCAGCAACTAAAAGCCTGCTAGGAAAACACGAGTCTTGAGTGCCTTTCTTTGCTAGGGAGGTCTGAAATAGATGAGTAGAACAGAAAGGAATGTAAATTGACAGCAGGTTCTGCAGAGATCAGCAGCACTCCAGTCTAATATTGCCTCCAAGGTTTAGGAAGGGCTATAGCTCACTGTAGACTAGAGCATCTGCTTTGCATGGCACTCAGCCTAGACAGACTTGATCTAGATAGGAAGAGCTGAGCCCAATGGTAGGGCACACTCTCGGCATGCAGAAAGATCCCCAGGTTCGAACCCCAGCACCTCCATTCCCTGTTGGAAAACCTGGAGATGTATTGCCATCAAGTACTGAGTTGTTGTTGTTATTACTTACTTAATGAATCACCTTTTACAAAAGTCTGAAGGCAATTTGCAAACATGCCATTAAAAACGGCTATAGATAGTTTTTGGAAAAAAATTCACACCTAAGTCAGAAACCTTTTCATCTAGCTGGAAAAGCTTGTTGAAGCAAACATGTCTTCGGTTGTTTCCAGAGAGTGGGTGCCAATGTTGTATCTCAGCTGGGTTGCTGTTCCACAGAACGGGGCAGCCACACTGAAAGCCCTGCTTCATGTTACTGTGGAGTGGGCTTCTAATATTTGGGGGACTTTAAGCAGACCATGCTTAAAGCCCCCAAAGACCATGGTCACCTCTATGTTGCAGTCTCTCAAGTAACCTAGTTCTGACCTGCATAGGGCCTGCATACGTTAGTACCCAAACCTTGAACTTGGGTAGATGCACCAATGATCTAACTCTGTATACGGCAGCTTCCTGTGTTCCTATAAAACAAACGTCATATTCTTTCAGCAATTAGTCCGTAGATATATATCCTTCTTTTCCCACTCCAGCAGCCAGTTATGTTAGAGTTGCCAAAATGACACCACTAAAAGCAAATAAAGCAGGAATGGAGAGCCTGTAATCCTCCAGATGTTTGTGGACTACAAATCCCATCATCCCTGGGGCATACTGGCTATGGATAATGGGACCTGGAGTCCAACAGTATCAGGAGAAGTACGGGTTCCCCACGGCTGAAACAAAGCAACCCCAGAGGAGCAGTACCACAAGTAGAAGACCAGACAATCCCCAAAATTTGAGGTGCTGGTGGAGTTTGCTGAACTCGGGCCTGGAAATGAAGTTCCGGGGCGTTGCTCCAGCCCCATGAACAGCAACAGCAGGGTATCGGTGTTGTTGGCGTTGGTAAAGTATCTGAATGGGCGCAAGAAGTGAGCTGCATTTGACTTGCCAGATCACAAACTGAACAGGCTTCATGAATGGGATTATGAACTCACCAGTTCAATCTCAGGGATCAAATGATCTCACCAGTTCTTAAGTTAATATATACTGTAACGGGTTAATATTTAAATCCTCTCCCAAGGGATCAACACCCAACATGTGATCCATTCACTCTTCATAATATGAAGCAAACGTTCAAACTTGGAGCAGATTGGCATCGCCGCTTTGACTGTGCATGAATTTTTCAAAGCCCCAAATTAAATTTTCATTCTAATTTATGTAGTTGTGATAAAGGAGGGCTTGGATGGAAGCAACGGATGATCTAGTTATCTCTCTGTATATCTCCGGTCGGTCCCCCACTTAGTAACAACCGACTCCTCCTTAGTTACCGTATCTGCTCCATTTGCACAGAGAATGGCGAGAGCCTGAAAGGGTGGGTGGGTGTTGAGGGCGAGAGAGGCGGAGGGGGGCCTAGCAGCACATAAACCTGAAGCCAAGAAGGCATTTTGCATGTGCTCAGAAGCTGTGAGCCCTGCATCCCATACTAAGGAGTCTATTGTTTGCACTATCCCTTTTTCTTTTTCTTTTATTAATACGGAGAGGAAGAGAAAAGGAAAAATTAGGAAATTGGAGGGAGAGAGGAAAATATAATAAAAGTAAAAATCACCATCAAATAATGCTAATCACCATCAGTTCATATTGCAAGTACTGTGACCATCAGAATGTGAATCTTAAACATACAAGTTTAATCAGCACTTCAGGTGTCCAAATACTGTAGATGTCCACGTGAGATTGACACCTATATGAAAACCCTTTGAGCGTAGCCAGGGCAGTGAGGTCCTTAAACCATTGCATAATAGATCATGGCAGTGCTATTTTTCTAGGAAAAGAGGTGCCGGAACTCCCCATGAACGTCTCCCTTGTTCTCTTATCATGGCAATGGTGCCCACATGAGAAGTTCCGGAACTGAGCTCCGGCAAGTTCCGGCTGGGGAAAAAGCCCTGGGTGGTGGGCATTTATCTTTCCAGGCTCAAAGTACTGTACAGTGGTACCTCGGGTTACAGACGCTTCAGGTTACAGACTCCGCTAACGCAGAAATAGTACCCCGGGTTAAGAACTTTGCTTCAGGATGAGAACAGAGATTGTACAGAGGCAGCGGGAGGCCCCATTAGCTAAAGTGGTACCTCAGGTTAAGCAAAGTTTCAGGTTAAGAACGGACCTCCGGAACGAATTAAGTTCTTAACCAGAGGTACCACTGTATAAGTCTTTTGGCCACCATAAAAGCTCATAGGTCCACTTAAAAAAAACACCAGCACACGCTGGCGCTAGGCAGCCACCATCCCATCTTGTGGAAATGAATTACATAAAGATGCATTTGGTTTTGTCAGACCCGAAGGCACAGCTTCTCAGTGTCAAGTGAAAGATATATTGGATGCTGCCTTACAGCATTAGTCCGTCTAGCTCAGTATTGTTGACCAGCAGTGGATCCCCAGGATTTGAGACAAGGATCTCGCTCAGTCCCTGCCTTTTCTGAAGGGTATGAGCCCCTCCGTCCACTGACAAGATGGGAGGCAGAGCAGGAAGTTCCCCTTTCTCCTGGGATTAAGTCCAATTCCGCCCTCCCTTTTTTAATGCAGGAACCTTGTACAACTCTTAATAACATGGCACTGGAAGTGGAAGGAAACTGTTCCTGTCTTTCAGGCTTCATTTTATCACTAATGGCAAGTCACAGAATGGTACATGGCAATGCTTTATGTTGTCTTGTTTGCAAGAGATAGGTGCTGGCTTTGGGTAGGAATGTGTCCCTTCATACTCGTATGTCAGCCTTCCTGGAGATGGAGCTATCCATGTTTTTTGGACTATAGCTCCCATCAGTCCTATCCCGGGACTGCCTAGGCCTGAAGGGAATTCTGGTCCAAACTTTCTGGCTGAGGAGGGGTTCGAACCCTGGTCTCCCAGGTCCTAGACCAACACTCTAACCACTACACCACACGGGCTCAGCATGCTCCTTGCTTTGTCGTACGACACTTGACTGACGAAAAACGTTAGAGAGAGGGGAGAATTTCAATTAATTTTGTGTTTCAGGGCAAACCTAGCTAGATTTGCACTTTCCAAAACAATACAGAACCGAAACAGAGCTACCTTTCGAAACTTAGCACTTATCTGCATTTTGTAACAAAATTCTGCAGCCAAGCAATGTGTCCAAACATTAAAATACCAGGGTAAAATATTATTGAAAATAACATACAAAAAGGCATTGTTTCAGGCAAAATTGCATTGCAGATTATGTATTGTTACACTCTCTGCCCAATCTCTGCCGAGTGATGCGAGATTCCAGGGGTCTTGGTGTCCTTTGGAATGAGGCATGACCGAGCCTAGTGTCTTTATGAAGATAGATAGATAGATAGATAGTTTATTACGGCCATAGGCCCATATTCAATACCAATATACATTGTACAACAAAGCAAATATGACAAAATAAAATTAATAAAATTAAAATACATATCTAAAATCATAAATTTCTAAATTCCATTGAAATAAGAGCAATACAGCACTTAAAATATCAGATTATCACTATAAATCAGTATTATTTAAGCGAGATCAATAATCATAAAGTAATCCATTTTTCCTCTTATAAGCTAAGACTGTAATCAGAAACCTGGCAACAAAAAGGGACCTACTCGGATCAGAATCTCGCAGTAAATGTGTTAACTGTGTTTCCAAGTGTCTTTATGAAATATGGTTTATTTCCCTATATTTACACCTGTGGTTTATGGAGAGAGAGTTCACAGCAGTTGCATCCCAAGAGAAGCTTGTTCTTCCTAGCAGTGCAGCGATGGATCTAGAAGCATCCTAAATGCCACCTCTGGCTGCTGCCCTTCAGTCCCACATGGAGTTCTGCCCACCTCCCCCTTCTTCCCAGTAGCCCCTGCAGAAAACAACTCCTCCCCTTCCTCTTCCAGCATCCAGCCTCTCCTCCCCCGTCACCCTGACAGCCTCTGTTTCCCAAGCCCATTGCAAAGGGCATTTTCTCTTTCCTCTTGCTTACATCATGCCAGTGGTAAATCCACCCCAAAAAGCTACTGGGCAGATGGTGTGATGTTTTGCAGATGGCTTACCATTATCAAACAAACCAGGCCATTATCAGCCTTTTGTTTCTTCAGCACCCACCCCCAGCAAGCTGCTGCCCTGAATTTATGAGTTTGCTTGAATTCTAACCATTCACTGAATATAGAGATTATTAAAAGAATCATAACAATTTATTAGCCAAAATTGCATACAGATGGGTGTTTGTTAAGAGAAATGTGAGCTAAAATGCTGGTTAATTATTTCATGAGGACTTTTAAAAAATAATAATAATAATAATAATGGCAAATTTTTTTTTTTGTAATTATTTTTATTAAAGATTTTCTTAGGTTACAAAGATAGTGCAATGTCTCTTTTTTTTTCATGCATCATTTTTACACATCGATTATAACTTGTTGAGACATTATGAGGAAGGGGGGAAAGAGGTAGGTGGGAAGGGGGGTTGGGTGTGGTGAATTGCCGATGTTTCTGTTTTTCTTGATATGTGATGGGGTTCGGCGTCAGCGTCGTTTGTGCAGGTTCTCTGTTGTTTGTTCGTGCTTCTTTGTTGGTGAGAGAGGTCAGGATTTGTCTTAGAATGTGGTTGTTCATTCATGGTTGGCTGTGATGATCCTTAATTTCTTGCGTGAGTGGGGGGGGGGAGGGTGTTTTGATCAAGTTAGCCATATTGATTTGTATGCTGCCGGTAAGCTTTTGTCATTGTCCTGTTGGGTTGTATAAGCGATGAAGGGGAACCATACTGGGGTGAAGGTGTCTTCTTCTGTTTGTCCCCGTGTCAGTTTCAGCTTACTGGTTAGTTTTTCTAGCAGGGCCGTTTCCCATACAACTTGGTACCATTGGTCCAAGCCCACTCCCGATAAGTCCTTCCAGTGCCTGGCCATGATGCTTCTAGTTGCTGACAACAGATGGATTATAAGTTCTTTATGATTTGCGTGAGCGTTGTTATCTTGAAAAATATTTAGTAAAACCAATTCTGGGGTAATTTCTAGCACTTGCTTAGTTATGTTACAAATTTCTTGCATAGATGTCTTCCAGAATGATTGAATTTTAGGGCACTCCCACCACATGTGGAGGTACGTGCCTGTGGAAGTGCATCCTCTCCAACATTTTGATGAGATTCCTGATCGTATTAGTGATAATTTTCGTGGAGTCAGGTACCATCTGTGAGTTAGTTTCAATGAGAGTTCTTTTCTTTTCATTGATATAGATTTGAAAGGGGGTTTCGACCACATTTTAGTCCATTGGGTAGGGTTGATTTCATATCCTATGTCATCCTCCCATTGTCGTTTTATCTTGTCCAGGGGATCTATGGGATTCTGAATTAGTATCTTGTAAATTGCAGATACCATCCCTTTTCCGTGTCCTTTTGGCAATTGGAGGAGGCTTTCGAAAGCTGTCAGGGGTCTGGTTGCTGCTGGTTTTACAGTTGGGTTGTTCAGAAAGGCATGTAGTTGATGTTGTGCTAACCAGGACATTGGGATGTCTTCTAGTTTGTCCTGTATTTCTTGTGGTGACAAAGGTTTGTTGTCTTTATAAAAGTCTATTAAGCGATGTAAACCTTTAGTTTGCCAAGTCTTCATCTGGAGGTTTTGTGCTGCATGATGGAACAAGGGATGGTAAGCCAGGGGAATTAATGGGGATGGGGTTGGAGATAGTTTACTAGTTTCTGCTTTCCATGCTTTGAACATGGTTTGTGTGTATCTGTTGAGTGTTGTGGGAATCTTCCTTAATTTGTTTGGGAGAAATGGATATGCTGTGGTGCAGATATTTTCAATTGAGTCCCTCTCCAGATGTACCCATTGTTTTGTCTCGTCTTGTAGTATATATGGGATTATATGGCGTATTTGGTTGGCGTTGTAGTATGTTTCTATGTTGGGGATTCCCCATCCTCCTACTGAGGTGGGGAGGTGAAGGTATTTGGTGCCAATCCTTGGTTTTTTATGTGAGAAAATAAAAGAATGTAATTTTCCCTGCCATTTGCGAAGTTGGGTTGGGGGGATCCAGATTGGGAGGGTTTGGAATAAGTATGTCAGTTTTGGGAGGGTGACCATTTTGACGATGGCTATTCTGTCTGAAAGAGTGAAACTCATACTGTCCCATTTCTTTAGGTCTTTGTTTATTTGTCGCCACATGGGCTTGTAATTATGGAGGTATAATTTATTGAGGTTCTTGGTTATTTGTACCCCTAGATATCTGAATTTGGTATGACAAAGTTTTATTTTGGTGATATTAGTAAGTTCTTTTTGGATATGGGGAGGGGTGTTGAAGCACATGGCTTCTGATTTTCCAAAGTTTACCTGTAGGCCCGACACGGTTGCAAATGTGTTGAGTTCTCTGATTAGGGAGGTTGCTGTATTTAATGGGTCTGATGTTGTGATCATCAGGTCATCTGCAAAGAGCCCTAATTTATAATTTTTGCCTTTTATTTCCACTCCCTTGATGTCTGTGACTGCTCGGATTCGGATTGCTAGGGGCTCCAAAGCTAGGATGAATAGGAATGGAGACAGCGGGCATCCTTGTTTTGTGCCTCTTTGAATTGTTATGGTGTTCGAGTCCATATTATTAATTCTGCATTTTGCTGAGGCTTGGGAATATATTTGTTTGAGGATTTGTAGGAAGTTGGGGCCAAATTTCATGTTAGTTAGTACTGCTAATAAGTATTTCCACTCCAAGCAATCAAAAGCTTTGAGGATATCTAGGGACATAATTGTCAGTGGAAGTTTAGTTGCCTTACTGTGGTTGATTAAGTTTAGTAGTTTCCTGATAGGGTCTGTAATATTGCGACCAGGGACAAAGCCAGTCTGGTCTGGGACTATTAAATTGCCTAGAAAGATTTTTAAACGATTGGCCAATATTGATGTGAAAATCTTGTAATCCTGATTTATTAATGAAATTGGGCGGTAAGATTCTACTTTGAGGTTGTCCTTTAATGGTTTTGGGATGGAGACTATTTTGGATTGATTCCATGTTTTGGGAATAAGCCCCCCTTTCATGATATCATTGAATAGGCGTATCATGTAGGGCATCAGGGGTTCTTTGAATTTTTTATAGAATTCTGCTGTGAAGCCGTCTGGGCCCGGGGCTTTATGTGGTTTCAAGTTTTTAAGGACCGTATCTATTTCCTCAGGGGTGATAGGGCTGTCCATAAATTCCTGTTCCTCGTTGGTTAAGGTGGGCATGGTCAGTTCTGCCAGGAATTTTCTAATTCCCTCCCCAGTTGGGTTGTGAGAAGTGTACAGATTGGAGTAGAATTCTGCAAATTCAGAGGTTATTTCTTTCGGGGAAAATGTCACGTTGCCGTCTTTTTTGGTGATGCAGTGTATTCTTGTTTTAAGTGCTTTTTTCCTGCATCTATTTGCTAATAGTCTGGAGTTTTTCCCTCCGTACTCATAGAAGCGCTGTTTAGAATATAAAATATTGATCATTGTTTTGTTAATTTC